>NC_133324.1:216817977-217137144 GCF_042186555.1 Aquarana catesbeiana
TCTCCCCTCCCTCCCTCACAATTAAATTAACACTGGTTATATACCCTGTTTCCCCAAAAATAAGACCTAGCATGATTGTCGGTGATGGCTGCAATATAAGCCCTACCCCCCAAATAAGCCCTACCCTGTTTCCCCAAAAATAAGCCCTACCCTGAAAATAAGACCTACAAGGACTTTAACTAGGGCTTATTTGGGGGGGTAAGGCTTATACTGCAGCCATCACCAACAATCACACTAGGTCTTATTTTTGGGGAAACAGGGAATGCGTAGCAGCCCCTAGCATAGAGTGCTAAAGTAGGATGTTTTGTGTTAGTGTAGATACACTTTCAGGCTTGGATGCCAGCTGGATGACTCAGCAGCAGCTTCTCTGGTAACTCCTCCCTGTTTGCTGGAAAGTTGGAGAAGGTTCCAGAAGCAGTTAGGAGGCATCTAGGAGGAGTTCGCTGGAGTATTCTGAGGGCCCTGACCAATTCCCAAAAGAAGGGTTTGCAGGGGGCAGGCCCCCTCCAATACTCAGGGTCAGCCCAGTGTGGAATTTGGGTGGAAGATGAAGATGGAGTGCTAGGCTGTCAGGGCCTTTGAGCATACCCCCCAGTCTGGGGGAGTGAACTCAAGCCTGGTCTCGGGTGCGGAAGGGACCCATCTCATGGCACACGGAGGGATCCTGACCAGGAGGCACGGGAGCAAGAGGAGGACAGCAGGAGGACACTGCCATGCAAATCACCACGGAGGAAGACAACCAAGAGAGTTGCAGTCAGAGGACTGAGAGGCATGCCTGAAGGGACTGGGTGCAAGCAGTCTGGGATGGATGCAGAGTCAGTCTGGGAGGACTGTGGAGAAGTAGCCAGGAGTGCTAGCGAAAGGGGAATCTGCAGCCAGGCAGGCTGGCAGTGCATGAAGAAGTGGTACTAGGAGCAGTAGCTGCAGGAGAGGACAGCTAGCACCAAAGACCTCTATTTTTTCTGCACTACTAAAGGGGTCCCTGAAATAAAAAAAATAAAAAAAGCTGCAATGACTGCTTCTTGTCTCAGGATTGATTGGAAAATTCATGTGCCTGGCTGTTCAGGGTGGGAGATAGTCAACATTCACCAGCAGCTTCTGCAGGGGGGTAGTGCTAAATATGTAGCACCCTCTTATGCCTGTGAGGTAGTTAGGGACCCCCAAGCAGCATAGTGAACTAGTATTTTAAACCTCAGGGTGGAATATTCGATACTTTATGGGGTGTCCCCCCCCACCACCTTAACCTAACCCCAGGGCAGTGTTTCTCAACCAGGGCTCCATGGAACCCTAGGGTTCCTCCAGGGGTTGCTCGGGGTTCCTTGAGCAATTAATAATTTTTGCCTCTTTGATAGGGTCTTACTGACACCAATTATATTTTTAGCTATCAGTAAGTGGGTAATTCATTCCAATGACCACAAGTGTATGGAGCATTCTTCCCACTGACCATCACACTAATTTATCAAGAGTTGTAGATATAGTATTTTTTAGCAGGGGTTTCTTGAGAACAGAAAATTATTTCAAGGGTTCTTCTGCCTTGAAAAGGTTAAGAAAGGCTGCTCTGGGGGGTGTTACACATGCCGTAGCTGTGATGCTTCCAGGCTACAGCAAATATACCATAGACCAAGTTAGGTGGGTGATACTGTCGCCATATGCAATCCATTGAATCAAGAGGTCATGCAGCAACTGCCCTGTAATCATGTGTATTGTGTGCTGTTGAGGAGGTCAAAATATTACCCCCCAGCCCCCTCTTAAATTCCCCATGAAAAACAATTCACAGCGGGTTGCATAACAGCTATGAGTGTAAATGAGCTCAAGATCCAAAGCAGCAATCAAATTTTAACTCCAGGCATCTCTACTAGCAACAGTTAATACACAAACAAGGACATTTAAGCAGAGACTGTTATGCAGCATGTTTAAACGCCAGACCACCCTACAATATCTACTCGCAGCAGCTTCTACCCAGTTCTTCAGGATGGTCTTAAGCAGTGGAGTTTCCTTCTCCTGGTGCTTCAACAAGGCTCCAGTTTCAGTTTTTCTGAATGTACCCTTCAGCAAGGCAGTGCAAGGCCTTCAAGCCCCAGGATCAGGCACACTTTTCGCATCAAGATTCTGATTCACCTGATCATGAATTCACAGAGGGCAAATTCTGGCTTTCATTCATAATGCCTTATGCATCCTTGCTAGCAGACTCACAGCAGTCAATAAAAGAGGGTAGAGGACTAAATAATCCAGTCACTTAAAGTGAAACTTTACCCATAACAACTTGATAAAAAATAATGTTCTTTAACAAGGAACATACATTCCACATTAATAAGTATACTATTAGTGTGTGCTGTAAATTGCCTCCAGCATTACTTCTGTTTCTTCTTGCCAGAGGCTGCCATTTTGCTGAAGCCCATAGCCCCTAAACAGCAGTAAATATTTAGGCTGTCAGCTGCTTGGCTTCTAGTGGTTGTGATTTTAGTCACAGTGCCGACAAATAGAGAACAACTAAGCATGCACAGAGCTGGGAGAGTATCAGGAACCATGAATCAGACCGAGACAGAAGTATAGTTAAATCACACTTGTTTAATAATAATAATAATAATAATAATAATAATAATAAGCTAAACAGAGTAAGCATAGTCAAAACAAGCCAGAGTTCAGTAACCGGATCGGGTAGTCAGCCAAGCAAATGTCAGAGAGCCAGAGATAAACGTAGTAGTACAGCAAGCAGGATCAGGAGCCAGAAGGAACGTCAGCTGAGCAAGTCTTCAACAGGAACGCAGGAGAAAGGCGAAGGCAGAGATCAAGTGAGCTGGACTACTTTAAGTAGGCAGGACCGATGAGCAGAATCAACAACAGCTGGGTAACTGTGGAGAGAGATGGGAGCTGGCAATTAGCTGACAGCTGAGCGGCCAGCTCAGAGAAGGAAGGTCTGAGCCCAGCCCTGACAGTACCCCCTCCTCAACGACCCCTCCCCCTCAGAGGACCACCGGGCTTGAGGGGAAAATGTCTATGGAAATCACGGAGGAGGACAGGGGCATGTACGTCCGAGGATGAGACCCAAGAGTATTCCTCCGGACCATCCAATGCACCAGGTACCGTATGCGCCCACGGAACCTACAGGAGTCAACAATGGAGTGTACTTCATAAGCCTCATGGTTCTCAACCTGTATAGGGTGAGGACATGGCACCGAGGTGGTAAAGTGATTGCAGACCAAAGGTTTCAATAAGGAGACATGAAACACATTTGAGATGCGCATACTAGGAGGAAGGTCCAAGGCGTAAGCCACTGGGTTAATCCTGCGAAGGATACGGAAAGGACTAATAAACCGAGGTGCAAACTTCAAAAGAAGGAACACGAAATTGGAGGTTTGCGAGATGACAGCCAGGCTCTGTCCCCAACCTGGTAGGAAGGTGCAGGCAGGCATCTGCGGTCAGCATGGAGTCTGTACCTATCGTTAGCATGTTGCAAAGCCTCCTGAACTTGTGCCCAAGTGGAACGAAGACCACGGAGATGCTCCTCTAACGCAGGAATACTCTGCGGAACAGGCAACATGGAAGGTTGGAAACCATAATTTGCCATAAACGGGGACAATCGGGAAGCAGAATTCAAGGCACTGTTGTGAGCAAACTCTGCCCATGGTAATAGGTCTGACCAGTTGTTATGATGAAATATAGCATTGTAAGAATTGCTCCAAGGACTGATTGGCTTGTTCTGCGGCCCCATTAGACTGCGGGTGATACGCAGAGGAGAAAGCAAGCTGAATTCCCAACTGTGCACAAAAGGTTCGCCTGAACTGGGAGATAAATTGACTACCCCTGTCCGAGACAATCACCTTGATTGTAGCCCATGTAAGCGAAAGATCTCCCGAGCAAAAATGGAAGCCGGTTCCTTAGAAGTGGGCAACTTCTTAAGTGGAATACAATGACACATTTTTAAGAACCAGTCAACCACCATAAGGATAACAGTGTTGCCTTGAGTGTTGGGTAACTCCACAATGAAATCCATAGACAGGTGGGTCCAGGGCCTCTCTTCATTGGTTATAGGTTGTAGGAGGCCCACTGGAAAGTGTCTTGGAGTTTTACTCTCAGCACACATGGAACAGACAGCTACGAAGGCAGTTACATCAGCCCATATACTAGGCCACCAGAATTGTTGGGAAATGGCCCAAACGAGTTGATTCTTCCCAGGGTGGCCAGCTGTCTTGGGAGAATGGTAAGTCTGGAGCACGGCAGTATGGAGACTCTCTGGGACAAAGCAGCGGTCACAAGGTTTCTCAGGAGGAGCATGGACTTGAGCAGCAAGAATTTTTTCACCCAAAGAAGAAGTAAGACTTGTGCGAACCATAGCCAGAATACGACCAGGAGGAATCACAGAAACCGGAACTGACTCCAACTTGGAAGTGGAGGAAAATTGTTGTGACAAGGCGTCAGCCCTTACATTCTTAGTACTGTGTAAGAATGAGACAATGTAATTAAAACTTGACAAGAAAAGAGCCCATCGCGCCCTTCTGGGAGAGAGGCGCTTAGCCTCAGACAAGAATGTGAGATTCTTATGGTCAGTAAGAATGAGAACTGGCACAGTGGTACCTTCAAGGAGATGTTTCCATTCTTTCAGGGCTAAAATGATTGCCAACAGCTCTCTGTCACCAATCTCGTAATTGCACTCTGCAGGTGACAATGTCTTGGAAGAGTAGCCACACGGATGCATAGCGCTCTCAGAGTTAGGACGTTGAGACAGAAGAGCGTCAGCCCCAGTCTCAGAAGCATCAGCTTCTAGGATAAAAGGCAACGTAGGATCAGGATGTGCCAACACAGGAGCAGAAACAAAGGCAGCCTTGAGATTCTCAAAGGCCTTAATGGACTCCGGAACTCTGTGGGTTACCGTCCTTTCTGGTCATATCAGTCAGGGGCTTGGGCAGAGACGAGAAGTTACGAATAAACTTCCGATAATAGTTGGCAAAGCCCAGGAAACGCTGCGGAGGTCGTAAACCCACGGTTCGGGGCCACTGTAGGACTGCCGAAAGTTTCTCTGGGTCCATCGAAAAACCAGCAGTGGAAATGACATTGCCCAGGAATTTAACCTGTTCACGATTGAACTCACATTTCTCCAGTTTACAATAGAGATTGTTCTCTCTTAGTTTCTCAAGCACACGACAGACATCTGTGTGGTGGCTCTCCAGGGACTTGGAAAATATGAGGATATCATCGAGAGAAACCACCACACACAACTACAACAAATCTCGGAGGACATCGTTAACAAATTCCTGGAAAACTGCCGTGGCGTTACAAAGGCCAAAAAGCATTACGAGGTACTCATAATGGCCTGTTCTGTTATTAAACGCAGTTTTCCACTCGTCGCCCTCCTTAATCCGCACGAGATTGTATGCCCCTCTCAAATCAAGCATCATGAATTCTTAATTATGAAACGATTGAAACCCCTATAATCAATACAAGGTCACAGTTCACTGCTCTTCTTCTTCACAAAGAAGAAACCAGCACCAGCAGGAGACGAGGATTTGCGGATGAAACCTCGAGAAAGTGCGTCTGCAACATACTCCTCCATGGCCTTATCCTCCAAGACCGACAAAGGGTAATCCCGGCCACGAGGGGGTATGGCATCAGGTTGAAGGTCAATTGCCCAATCAAAAGGCCGGTGTGGAGGCAAACTACTGGCTTGACCTTTGACAAAGACATCGCTAAAATCATGGTACTCCTCCCGCAGGGAGGAGAGTGAAGAGGTGCACAGGACCCTGGCTACCTTCTGGAAGCATGTCTCACTGCATTGTGGTGACCAGGAGAGAAACTCAGCACGGAGCCAATCAAAAGAGGGGTTGTGCCTCTGTAACCAAGGATAACCAATAACCAGCGAAAACATAGGTGAGGAAATAACTACGGCCATGGACAACGGAACCGTCTCATGAGTCACATGGGCAGGCTGTAGAGGTCTCCTGTCAAGAGCCTCAATGGCAAGTGGAGTGTCACGCAGCTGCAGCAGAATCGAGTGCTGTGATACAAAGGCAGCATCAATGAACAGGCCTGCAGCCCCAGAGTCGATTAGAGCCTGTATCTCGATGGACGACTCAGCCCAAGAAAGGGTGACTGAAACCAGGGGCTTATCCTTCTGGATAACTGGGAACGAAACAATGCCACCTAAGGTCTGTCCATGACAGGACCTCAAGGTTCGGGCGTTCCCTGGATGGGTAGGACAAGACTTCAAAAAGTGACCTGCCTGGCCACAATAAAGGCACAATCTCTCCAACCTCCTAAAGACTCTCTCATCCACAGAGAGACGCGTGAAGCCCAAGTGCATGGGTTCATCTTCACTGACCGACTCGGTACCAGAAGGCATTGGAGGTGAGCGAGGCAAGGGTGGGACTGCAAAGCTCGGAGGCAAACATACAGGAGGCTTCCACAAGCGCTCCTTAAAAGAGAGTCTTTCTCTGAGTCTGGAGTCAATGAGGATGGCAAGCGTGATGAACCTCTGCAGCTCAGTGGGTATATCTCGGGCTGCTATCTCATCCTTGATGGAATCCGAGAGACCATGAGAAAAAGCAGCCACAAGGGCCTCATTGTTCCAAGCAACCTCTGCTGTCAGAGCACGTAATTCAGTGGCGTAGTTGGCAACAGTTCTCGTACTCTTTTTGATGGACATGAGGCACTTGACAGCAGAAGCGGAGCGTGCAGCAACGTCAAATACCCTTTTAAAGGAGGCCACAAAGTCAGGGTAACTCAAGACAACAGGTTTTTGCGTCTCCCATAGAGGGTTTGCCCAGGTCAAGGCTCTCTCAGAAAGCAAAGATATCACAAAACCTACTTTGCTTCTGTCTGTGGGAAATGCCTGGGGCAGCATCTCAAAGTAAATCTCAACCTGGTTGAGAAACCCTCTGCATTGAACTGGATCACCCCCAAATCGCTGGGGAAGTGGAACCAGACATACCTCTTATAGAGGTAATACTCGAGGCGGGTGCCTGCACAGAGACTGGCGCAGCAGCAGGGACGGCCTGCAACTCAGGTTGTACCGGAGCAGCCACAGTGGGAGTTTCCAGGTGAGCCGTGCAACTCAGGAGCATTTGTAACGCTATGACTGATCCATGCGGTGATCTTGCTCATCCAATCTGGAAAAAATATTACCAACAAGTGGATTGACTGTATCTTCTGAATTCGTGGCCTTCACCTACTATCAGGAACCATGAATCAGACCGAGACAGAAGTATAGTTAAATCACACTTGTTTAATAATAATAATAAGGTAAACAGAGTAAGTGTAGTCAAAACAAGCCAGAGTTCAGTAACCGGATCGGGTAGTCAGCCAAGCAAATGTCAGAGAGCCAGAGATAAACATAGTAGTACAGCAAGCAGGATCAGGAGCCAGAAGGAACGTCAGCTGAGCAAGTCTTCAACAGGAATGCAGGAGAAAGTCTCTGTGATGTTGACAAAGGCGAAGGCAGAGATCAAGTGAGCTGGACGACTTTAAGTAGGCAGGACTGAAGAGCAGAATCAACAACAGCTGGGTAACTGTGGAGAGAGATGGGAGCTGGCAATTAGCCGACAGCTGAGCGGCCAGCTCAGAGAAGGAAGGGCTGAGCCCAGCCCTGACAGTGAGGCAATGTATTACTGGATTTTAAACAGTATAGGCACTTATTTTTAATGTTTTACATAGCTATACCTGCAAAAAGGGTCAACCCAAAGTGATATAGCAGGACTTAATTTTAAGCACCATTTTAGGCCCCTTCCACACATGCTAGGAGTCTGCTTGCTCAGTAGGGGATCTGTCTGCTGTTCCCCACTGAGCAGGCGGATGGCTGGGTCATGTCTACCCCGCTTATGCCAGAGCGGACACAGACACAGCCCGCTCTCCTTTGTGGGTAGTCAGATGTAAATGGACCACCTGTCTGTTTGCACCCAACTGCCATCCTATCGCTAGATGGTAGGGGAACAGATCCCAATTCATCCTGATTGGAGGATGTCAGTGGGTGTAAGCGGACACATGTCTGTTTACATTCACCGCTCCATATAGGAGATTGGAGGGTCCAATCAGGTCTGCCTGAAAAACTGACAACAGTCCGCTCATGTGAAAGGGGCCTTACCCTTTTTTTTTTTTCTGTTTTGGCAATGGTCTCTTACCATAATGCTTGCCTTCCCATGCTATTAGTTTGGCAATATTGTATCCGACAATCTCCTGAGGGTTTACAATTGTCCATCATTTCATCATTCGCCTAGCCTAAAAACAATTCACCTCAAAATTGTTTTGATCATTGTTTTGATTATTTTGATCAGTTCGCTTAAATCTTGGTGAGTTTAATTTGGGCCAATTTACTCATCACTAGTCATATGGTATCAGAATGCTACTTCTACATGGTACTGATGATTTAATACTGCTTGCATGTGGTACTGGTTATATACAGTGCCTTGAAAAAGTATTCATAACCCTTGAAATTTTCCACATTTTGTCATCTCACAACCAAAAACATACATTTATTTTATTAGGATTTTATGTGATAGACCAAAACACAGTGGCACACAATTGTGAAGTGGAAGGAAGATGATAAATGGTTTTCAACATTTTAAAAAAATTAAATACCTGAAAAGTGTGGCGTGCATTTGTATTCAGTCACCTTTACTCTGATACCTCTAAAATCTAGTGGAACCAATTGCCTTCAGAATTCACCTAATTAGTAAATAGAGTCCACCTGTGTGTAATTTAATCTCAGTATAAATTGAGCTGTTCTGTGAAGCCCTCAGAGGTTTGTTAGAGAATCTTAGTGAACAAACAGCATTATGAAGGCCAAGGATCACACCAGACAGGTTAGGGATAAAGTTGTGGAGAAGTTTAAAAGATTAAAAAAATTAAAAGTTTAAAAAAAATATCCCAAGCTTCGAACATCTCACGGAGCACTGTTCAATCCACCATCCGAAAATGGAAAGAGTATGGCACAACTGCAAACCTACCAAGACATCGCCCTCCACCTAAACTGACAGGCCAGGCAAGGAGAGCATTAATCAGAGAAGCAGCCAAGAGGCCCATGGTAACTCCGGAGGAGCTGCAGAGATTCACAGGTCAGGTGAGAAAGTCTGTCCACAGGCCAACTATTAGCCGTGCACTCTACAAATCTGGCCTTTATGGAAGTGTGGCAAGAAGAAAGCTATTGTTGAAAGAAAGCCATAAGAAGTCCCGTTTGCAGTTTACGAGAAGCCATGTGGGGGACACAGCAAACATGTAGAAGAAGGTGCTCTGGTCAGATGAGACCAAAATTTAACTTTTTGGCCTAAAAGCAAAATGCTATGTGTGGCAGAAAACTAACACTGTACATCACCCTGAACATCCCATCTCCACCGTGAAACATGGTGGTGGCAGCATCATGTTGTGGGGATGCTTTTCTTCAGCAGGGACAGGGAAGCTTGTCAGAGTTGATGGGAAAATGGATGGAGCCAAATACAGGGTAATCTTAGAAGAAAACCTGTTAGAGTCTGCAAAAGACTTGAGACTGGGGCGGAGGTTCACCTTCCAGCAGGATAACGACCCTAAACACACAGCCAAAACTACAATGGAATGGTTTAGATCGAAACATATTCATGTCTTAGAATGGCCTGGTCAAAGTCCAGACCTAAATCCAATTGAGAATCTGTGGCAAGACTTGAAAATTGTTGTTTACAGATGCTCTCCATCCAATCTGACAGAGCTTGAACTATTTAGCAAGAAATAATGGGCAAAAATGTCACTCTCTAGATGTGCAAAACTGGTAGAGACATCCCCAAAAAGACTTGCAGCTGTTATTGCAGTAAAAGGTGGTTCTACAAAGTATTGACTCAGGGGGCTGAATACAAATGCATGCCACACTTTTTACATATTTATTTTTTTTTTAATTTTGAAAACTATTTATCATTTTCCTTTCACTTGACAATTATGTGCCACTTTGTGTTGGTATCACATAAAATCCCAATAAAATATATTTACGTTTTTGGTTGTAACACGACAAAATGTGGAAAATTTCAAGGGGTCTGAATACTTTTTCAAGGCACTGTAATGCTTCTTGCACATGGTACTGGTGATATAATGCTACTTGTACATGGTGCTGGTGATATAATGCTACTTGCACATCGTACCATTGGTATAATACGTCTTGTACATGGTACTGGTGATACAATGCTACCTGTACATGGTACTGGAGGTATAATGCTACTTGTACAAATGTTACATGCAGGGCCGTAGATATTTTTTTTTCCTGGGGAGGGTTCCGGTCTTTCAATTTAAAGGCATCATTTACACTTTTATGTTGGGGGAGGTACGGTAAAAACATGTGACAGCAGAGTGGGGCCATGAGACTTTGCAATGCAGTGTAGCAAAAATTATCCCCATTCAACTGAATAGAACGCAATGCACGTAGTTGTGGTGCGGTAGTGTACTCATTAGTACAGCGAGCTCCTCCTAAGCTCCGTGGATGTACGGCACCAGGGATTTTTTTTTCTCTCTTCCCTTCAGTGACTACAGGAGCTGGGGTGAGCTCCATTCCTCGCCGGCACTCCTGCAGCACATTCGGTATCATCTACATTACTCCCCACATCGATTAAGCCTGAGCGACACACTAACAAACCATGGGTCACAGTGGTTACCTGCTGTTAGGGACACATTTCTGACCCTGGATGCAGAGAGATTTTATCCAAGGGCAAAAATGTATCCCTACCTGCAGGTAACGACTGGATGTGCAGATACGTGTGAATACATGTTTACAGCAGCAGACAGCCTTGGCTCTTTTCAGCCCATCACTCAGGTGTACAGGCTGAGCAGATATTAGAACATCTGATCCAGGTATTTGCAGTATACTTGCTGCACCATGGTCATGTAGGATATATGCATGAGACCCAAGACTGGATTTTAGCTAACCTTACTGTGCAAGAGGCAACATATTGTGGTGGGCAATAAATTCAGTGATTTATTTAAACCTTAAAAAAATGTGTCCTAAGAAATTTTATGAAATGTTTTAACCACTTGACCACTGGGCACTTAAACCCCCTTCCTAACCAGACCAATTTTCAGCTTTCGGTGCTCTCACACTTTGAATGACAATTACTCAGTCATACAATACTGTACCCATATAAAATTTTTGTTCTTTTTTTCACACAAATAGAGCTTTCTTTTGGTGGTATTTAATCACCGTTGGGTTTTTTATTTTTTGCGCTATAAAAGAAAAAAGACTGAAAATTTGGTAAAAAAATGAATTTTTTTTTGTTTCTGTTATAAAATTTAGCAAATTAGTAATTTTTCTTCGTAAATTTTGGCCAAAATTTATACTGCTACATATCTTTGGTAAAAATAAGTACAACTAGGTGTATATTATTTGGTCTTTGTGAATGTTAGAGAGTCCAAATGCTATGGTGCCAATATCTGAAAATTGATCACACCTGAAGTACTGACGGCCTATCTAATTTCTTGAGACCCTAACATGCCAGAAAAGTACAAATACCCCCCAAATGACCCCTATTTGGAAATAAGACATTCCAAGGTATTTAGAAAGATGCATGGTGAGTTTTTTTGAAATTGTCATCTTTTCCCACAATTCTTTGCAAAATCAAGATTTTTTTTTTCTTTTTTTTTTTCCACAAAATTGTCATATTAGAAGGTTATTTCTCACACACAGCATATGCATACCACAAATTACACCCCAAAACACATTCTGCTATTACTCCCGAGTATGGTGATACCACATGTGTGAGACTTTTACACAGCGTGGCCACATACAGAGGCCCAACATGCACGGAGCACCTCCAGGCGTTCTGGAGCACCCATGCCAATTCTTATATTTCTCTCCTACATGTAAAAATAATAATTTATTTGCTAGAAAATTACATAGAACCCCAAAACATTATATATATATATTTTTTTAGCAAAGACCCTAGAGAATACAATGGCGGTTGTTGCAACTTTTTATCTCGCACGGTATTTGCGCAGCAATTTTTCGAACGCGTTTTTTTTGGAAAAAAAACAGTTTTGTGCTTTAAAAAAAAATAAAACAGTAAAGTTAGCCCAATGTTTTTGCATAATGTGAAAGATGAAGTTACGTCGAGTAAATAGATACCTAACATGTCACCCTTCAAAATTGCACACTTTCGTGGAATGGTGCCAAACGTCGCTACTTAAAAATCTCCATAGGTGATGCTTTAAAATTTTTTACTGGTTACATGTTTTGAGTTACAGAGGAGGTCCAGGGCCAAAATCATTGCTCTCGCTCCAACGTTCGCAGTGATACCTCACATGTGTGGTTTGAACACCGTTTTCATATGTGGGCGGGACTTACGTATGTGTTCGCTTCTGCATGCGAGCACACGGACATGGGCACTTTAAACATTTTTTTTTTTTTTTTTATTGTTTATTTTACTTTATTTATTTTAGTTTGACACTTTTTCCCCCCCAAAAAAATTTTTGATCACTTTTATTTCTATTACAAGGAATGTAAACATCCTTGTAATAGGAATATGGCATGACAGGTCCTCTTAACAGTGACATATGGGGTCAATAAGACCTCACATCTCACCTCTAGGCTGGGAAGCCTGAAATAAAAAAAAAAAAAAACGATCTTGGCTTCGATCGTAGCGGTGAGTCGGTAGAAGCACCGGAGGGTGGCGGGAAGGGGGGGCGTCCCCTCTCGCCTCCCGTAAGAACGATCAAGCAGTGTAACAGCCACTATGATCATTCTTATGGTGTAGGAAATCGCCGGCTGAAAAAGCTGATATCTGAATGATGCCTGTAGCTGCACCCATCATTCAGATATCCCCGCTCAAAGTCAAGGACGTCATATGACTGTGGGCGGGAACTGGTTAAAAATTGCGGGGTATTGCAGAGTATTGCGGAATAGTGCAGGGTATATTGCAGAGTATTGCTGGGCATATTGCAGAGTAGTGCCGTGTATATTGCAGAGTAGTGCCGTGTATTATGCAGAGTATTGCGGGGTATTATGCAGAGTATTGCGGGGTATAATGCAGAGTATTGCGGGGTATAATGCAGAGTATTGCGGGGTATAATGCAGAGTATTATGCAGAGTATTTCGGGGTATTATGCAGAGTATTTCGGGGTATTATGCAGAGTATTGCGGGGTATTATGCAGAGTATTGCGAGGTATTATGCAGAGTATTGCGGGGTATTATGCAGAGTATTGCGGGGTATTATGCAGAGTATTGCGGGGTATTATGCAGAGTATTGCGAGGTATTATGCAGAGTATTGCGAGGTATATTGCAGGGATGGCTGAGCATGGAGGGATGGATGGATGTGACTGCAATTGTCACTGAGCACCGCTGTGGGCACTACACATGCAGCCCACAGCGGTGCTGCCATCCGATCCCTCCCCCTCTCCCCTCGCACTGTACCGATCGGTACAGAGAGGGGCGGGAGGGACCGGCGTCATGACATGACGCCGGTCTGTTGACATGTGATCGCTCCGTCATTTGACGGAGCGATCACATGGTAAACGGCCGCGATAAGCGGCCGTTTACCGTGATCCGTGATGCGCCGGGTCCTTTGGACCCGGCGGTCATGGAAGTTCTCGGGTGCGCGCCCCTGGGGGGCGCGCGAGAGCAGTATTCTGGGAGGACGTCCCACGGACGTCCACCCAGAACTAGCCGACCGCGCTGCAGCCGTCTTTCGGCTATGGCCCGGTCGGCAAGTGGTTAAGACACGAAAAAAATAAAAATATTTTGCACTGCCTACCACAGGATGGTGCCCTTTGCACCTGGTCAATATGGTTGGCTTTTATTCAGTCTTAAACTGTAGCAAACCCAGCTTTTGAACTTGTACCTACAAGTAAGCCTATAATAACACTTATCTGTAGGTATAGTGAATATCTCCTAAACTTGTGGTGTTTAGGAGATATTCACATGGAAAGCCGCCAGTGATGTCACTGGTGCATGCGCTCTGAAGGGATGGCGTTTGTTTGGTTGTACTTCTCCTGGGGAGGAGCGCAGTTTGTTCTGCACTTTTGTGACCATTTTTAGCTGACAGCAAGCTATAGCCCGCTGTCAGCTGACATCGCTCAGCAGGTCCAGGCTGTGGAAAGATCCTAACTTTAAAGTCAGAATTCACCCAGATGCCTGGATCAGCAGCTCGCTCACCCTCTCAGTGAGCTGCAGAGACCCTGAGCCAGCCGCACCTGCCCACTCCACAGTATGGCATTCCAGTGAGCTTGTGGGGGGGGGGCAGAGCCAGGGACTGACAGTCACCACTCTTTGCTCATTGAAGGCTGAGAACTTAGTAATCAGTGGCCTTTGATCGCTCTGTTGTAGGTCTTAGAAGCAGCTGGGGACAGATGCTCCATCCACCTAGGTAAGTATATTTAAAAAAAAAATCTCTTTTAAAGGAAAAAAAATCCCCCTCTCCCTTCTAAGAACCCTCTCTCCCCAAGCAAAGACTCCCACTGTAAAATATCTCCCTCCCTCAAATATCCCCCCAAAAATGAAACCCCTCTGTCTCTAAACCGACCCACCAAAGCAAAAATATCTCCCTCAGTCAATACCCTCTCCCCCAGCAAAGATTTCTATTTATGAAGAAAATCTCCCTTCATCCAATCAAACTCCCTCCCAGAAGCAAAAGCCTGACATTAACCACCCTCTGTAAACTTCTCTACAAGAAACTCTCCCCTTCTCCAAAAGCAAACCCACCCCCCTTTCCTTAACCCCCCAACAAAAGAAACTCCCCCAGACTGGAAGTCTTACTTCCTCCTTCCTAAAACAGAAAATTGATGCCTCCCCACTTACCAGACCTCAGATTCGGCACGGCACAGAAGTAGGAAAACTTCTGCATCCCCATTCTCCCTTCGGCTGTGTCATATGATACTTCGCGATGGAGTCAAGGAGTTCCTTTAACTGTGCACTGTCATTTGCCGGCATCTGAGACCTCGCAGTAATTTCATGCTTTTCAGGGGGACCCTTTATTAAACTGAGGGGATGGTGAACAATAGAAAGGGGGCTGACTGCTGCACTCCGAAACTCTGATTGCTTCTACTGTGCTGATGCTGAGGCGAAACAGCAGGGACATTATCTGGGCATTTTGCCAGGATGCTCTGGGGGGGGGGGGTTTGAACACCCCTGACTCAACCCTTATCTAAACCCCTGGCTACATGTACATGCACTGGTGATATAATAGTATTTGTACACGGTAATGGTGATATAATGGTACTGGTGATAGTAGTGATATAATACTACTTTTACATGGCACTGGTGATATAACGCTTTCTGTACATAGTACTGGTGATACAATATAATGCTTCTTGTGCACAGCACCTGTTGTACTTGTACATGGTAGTGGTTATGTAACAATACTTTTATATGGTACCGGTAAAATAATGCATTCTGTACATAGTACTGGTAATATAATGCTGCTTGTGCAGAGCACTCCTAATGAAATGCTCCTTGTACATGGTACTGGTGATAACATGCAACTTGTACACATTGTACTACTCCAACGTCTTCCTCCAGCACACACTTGTTTGTTCCAGCTGTCACTCTGTGGTGATTTTACAGTCTCTCTAGCAATGGCACGTTACAGGCAGGGACTCGCAGCCCCTATAAGTGTAGAACAGTGGAGTGACACAGCTTGTACTATCACATCACTTCCTCCCTGTGGTTACTGGTCTCAGCATCACCTCTTCAGGCACTGCCAATCCACCTGGCTGCAGCTGCCCCTTTCACTGGCCCTCCAAGCTAACTTCTCCACACCAGCCCACCTGGCTGACTCTCTCACCAGCCCCCTGGCTGAATCTCAGGAGATCTCCTGGGGAAGGATGAAGAGTTAAGCACACGGCTGAATACATGTGGCAGTCTCCTCCCTTGTAAGTCCCCAGTAGTGCTGATCTACTCTCTGCTCTCTTGCTGCTGTGCCTCCAGGAAGGGCTTCCTCTGTGTGTTGTGGCAGGATCCTTCCAGCACCCGAGCCCTGGCCCAAAGTCCCCCCCCCCCCGACTAGGGGGTACCCCTGAGGGCCACGACAGCCTCCTCAGCACTATATAACCATCTTCCATCTGACTGCTCCTGCTGGCCTGACTCATGCCTATTTATGAGGTAAACTCCACCCCCTGTCAGCCCATTACTGGGGATTGCCTAAGGCCTCATAAATATTCCAGCCAGCTCCTCTTAACTTTCACCTACTAGCTCTAGATCTCCAATGTTCCAGAAACAGGGGGAGACACCAGAGGAGCTGTCAAGATGAGTCATCCAGCCCTGAGTCACTAAACCCTGACCCAGATTCAACAGCTCAGGCTTAGCCCTGAGCTAACTAAATTTACCTACACTAACAACCTACACTACTTCTAGTACACACTATAGAGTGCTTCCATTTTTTTAACCCCTGTCAAGTTTTCTTACTATCTGGGGCTCCATTAGAGAGATTTAACGTCACTTCCTGTCCTGCTAACAACATGAAAGAACACATCTCTGGCATCTCTACACGTGCATACTCCCAGCTGGCCAGTGGGTGCTGCAGAAAAGAAAAAGTTAAGCGAGGAGCGCATGCGCAGAAGCTCACAAGATGGCAGCGACCTCCTAGAGCTCCGTGCCACCACCTCCACTTAACTGCCTGCTAAAACATACAGAGCACCCCCCCGAACACAACACCGGATCGATACACCGGGGAAAACCCCTGGGAACAAATGGATGTCTGTGGCATCGGTCAGGCGAAGCTTATCCTGCCAGATGACCTCCACAGCGCGTCCGTACAGCTACGCCAATATGGCGGCCACCCCATGAGGGAATCACACATAGCCGACCAGGACATAGCCCCCACCCTCACTAGGTACGGTAAACCCCCCTCCAATGTCAGCACTCTCCCCAGCGTCCACTGAATCCCTGCTAGGAAGATCACTACTGGGGCTACCCACGACTCCCATGCAGGATCCCATCTCAGGCCTGCTCCACTGTGAGGGAGATGCATGTGATAATGTACCAGCTCCCACAGATTTCCCTTCCATGATGCAAGCTTTCTCACAGATGCTGACCAAAAATCTAGCAACGCAAGCTGCCCAAATCACATCATCCATACATGCAGATCTGCAGCAATTGGGCATGAGGATTGAGGTGATGGAAAAGAAAGCAGATCAATCCGTTGCCAGGATAAACCAAAACTCAGCCAGACTCCAAGACATGCAGGACCAACTAGAGACTGCAATATCAAAGACTGATGACCTTGAGAACAGGTCGAGAAGATACAACTTTAGGATAAGGGGGCTCCCCGAATCGGTGAAAGAAGTCCAGCCTGCAGTCAAAGCACTTATTAAAGGGCTTACTCCAGACATTGCTGCCCATGGCTTGGAACTCGACAGGGCTCATAGAGCACTACAGCCTCCCAGATCAGACGGGCTTCCCAGGGACATAATAGTAAAACCCCATTTGTATGCGGTGAAGGAGGAAGTGATGAGGAAATCAACAGGGTCCGCAGCACTTAACATCCAGGGACACGCCATTCAGATCTTTGCCGACCTCTCACCATATACGGTGCAGAAGCGAAGAGCACTCAAGCCTCTACTGCAATTTCTAACGATGAAAGAGGTTACGTACAGATGGTCTTTCCCTCTACGCCTGAACTTTTCATTCCGCAATAAAGGATACGGCTTCTCTTCATTTGCGGGGCGTGAACGCCTACTGTTCCACCTAGACCTACTCTCCCAGGAGCTCCTCCCCCTCCAAACAAGGGCTCCTCATCATCATTGAAAAAGACCACCTCTAGCTAGCCCCCTACAACCCACCTGGCTGTTGAAGCACTCCAAGAGGTCCAAAGAGACACTACCGTCATGAACGGACTGCCCGACATTGTAAACCACGGGCCCTGGTTTGTGACTCTCCCTGACAGTTCGAAGCCACACGCTAAGTCTTCCTCACTGAGGTGTTACCCTCAGTTATTTCCTCCTCGGCCTGTCAGCCTGAGCTGTGTCCAACCACTCCCTCCTCACAATCATACGAGGGAAGGGAGAGTTGAACCCCCCAACCCCAGGAATTGGATGGGGAAGGGGAGACTGGCCAAATGGCTACTTAGTTCCACAACAGTTTAAGTGACTCAATTGGTTCTGTATTTGTTTTTGATGCATTAGTTGTTCTAAAAGGTTTTTCCCTCTCAAAGTTTCCAAAATAATGGACTCCTTCTTACGGTTTTATACAGAACTATACAAACCCATTCACCTGCCTTCCCCCCACACTAAGGAGTACCTTCCTCAATGACCTCACTATCCCCACAATAGCTCAAGACCACAGGGACCTCTTAAAAGACCCCTTTTCCTGGGAGGAGGTTTTAGAGACCATCAAATGCTTCAAGCTAGGCTCCTCTCCCGGACCCGACGGTTTCTCTACAGGATAATACAAAAAGTTTGGCTCATGTCTGGCCCCCTTTCTGGCATGGTTCTTTAATTCTCTCAGTGATGAAGGCCCCATAGGAAATGATCTTAACTCGGCATATGTCTCAGTCACCCCCAAACCAGGGAAAGACCCATGGGAGGTGAATATCGCCCGATCTCGCTTATAAACAACATAAAGATAATGACTAAAATACTGGCTAACAGATTATCCAGTTTTATAGCTTTGCACATTCACAGAGATCAAGTGGGCTTCATGCCTGGGAGACAGGTAGATGTTATATCACTGCTTAACTCCCAGTGGGATGGTGGACCCCCCCACAAAAAGGTTTCATACTCTCGATAGACCTCCATAAAGCCTTTGATTCAGTGGCTTGACCTTATATCTTTGAGATACTGGAGAGATGGGGTTTTGGACCAAACTTGCGGGGAATAATCCATGCTTTATACTCGTCACCAACAGCACAAGTTCACCTACTGGGCAGATACTCGGACACCTTCCCCATTGGAAGAGGAACTAGGCAGGGATACCCGCTCTCTCCCCTACTATTCGCGATGGCCATCGAGACTTTGACAATCATGATCCGAACAAGTACAGACATTAAGGGGGTCATGTGCGGGGCTCAGGAACACAAGTGTGCGTTATATGCAGATGATTTACTCCTGTTCATTACCTCTCCCCTAACATCCACCCCCTTGGTCTACAAAATCCTTGAGGAATTTAGTAGGGTCTCGGGACTACAGGTCAACTTATCAAAATCCATAGCCCTAAACGCCTCCATTCCCCCTGATCTGATTGCTAAAACTAAATTTTACATTCACCTGGGCAACTGAAGCGATCACCTATTTGGACATTAAACTCACTCACGATATTAGTAAACTTTTTCAAGCAAACTACCCCCCTATGGTACGTAAATGTGAGGAGGACCTGGGGAGGTGGCCGAAATGTGGTCTATCCTGGCTGGGCAGAGTTAACACGGTAAAAATTACCCTTCTTCCACGTATGCTATATTTGTTCTGCTCTCTCCCAATCCCTATAAAGAAACAATTTATTTTGAAACCGCAGTCCCAAATAGTATGGTTTGTTTGGGGTAACAAAGGCTACACTACAAGGATTCACTAAAGAGGTTCTATATAGGACTAAATCACAGGGTGGCATTGGCCTCCCGAACATGTGGTGGTACTATCAGGCAGCACAACTCACCCAAATTTCCATAGTATACTCTAGGGGCCCTAAACCAGACTGGCTTTCCATTGAAAGACAAGTAGTTCCCCTGAATACGGTTGACTACCTCCTATGGAGTTATAGGACATCCAGACCGGCTATATAGTCCCCCACCTTCTCCCACTCAGTAGCTCTGTGCAACACCCTCCTTAAACACCGCTCACTGACCTCCCCCCTAAGGCCCCTGTCACATATTTTCCACAATCAAAAATTTCCCCCAGGGCTGAACATTCAAGCTTTATGCTGGTGAACCAACAAAGGCCTGTTTCGCATTGGCCATTTTATTACTCCGGCAGGCCCCCTCAATCTGAAACTTTGCAGAAAAACACTGGAGATGCCAAACTCTGAAATGTTTCAATTCTCACAAATCTCTCACTTCCTTAACTCTATTTGTACGGTCAGGGACGGACACCCTAACATCACCCCCTATGAGCATTGGTGCGCTAACGCCATGGATCAGAGGGGAGGAATCTCCTTGATCTACTCCTCCCTGGCAGGTAAAGACACCATCCACCCACATGCCCAGGCCTGGGAGATGGACACGGGGCACTCTTGGGACCCAGGAATATGGTTCCAAGCATTTCAGCGCTCCTTTAAAGGTATCCTCAATGTCTCCCTGATAGAAGCGAATGTCAAAATACTGACCAGATGGTATTATGTCCCTGCCAGGCTAGCAAGAATCTACCAGAGGTTTCTCCCCTATGTTTCAGAGGATGTAATCTGGAAGGCACAATGTTCCATATCTGGTGGTCATGTCCCCACGTAAGGTCCTACTGGAAATGGGTCTTTCACACTATTGGGTCAATAACGGGCCTCACTATCACTCCTGACCCCACAGTAGCATTCCTGAACCACAAAATCCACAGTTTACCCAAACACCTACAAGCCCTAACGTTTTACAACCTCTTTGGAGCCAAGATAATGCTCGCAAGGGTTTGGAAAATGCCGACCGTCTCCTTCAGGGGAGCAAAGAGGGAAACATCCTGGATAATGGTGCAAGAACACATAGTAGCAAAATTACAGGGCAAAGTGAACAAATTTTTAGTGATATGGGAGCCCTGGGTGACTCACTGTAACGTTTCTTTATGCCCAGGCTTATTTTCCTAAAACCTGGACTCCCCTGGAACTCTCTCTTCTCTTTTCCCCTTCTTTCCTCACTCCTCTGTCGGGGTCATTCTATCCCCACTCTTGACTTCGTATGGGCCTAGGCCCCCCTCCATTGGTGAAATGGAAAAGATGATTAGTGGGCTAGTAGGGTAAGACTATACCAAACTCAGAGTTTCCGAGTCAGCTCCTGGGTCCGCCCCCTTAGGACAGGTAGCTGTGGTGGCTCGGCTAAGTGGCACGGCCAGCTTGCTGCAGCGCTGGGGATGGAGGGGAATGTAACCTGGGGGGATCCTGGCATCTCCACAAAGAGTTCCCAAAGGGGTGAAGTGCTGTGATGCCTCCCGATGGTGTGGTTAATTCCCTCTCGCGTCCCCAAGGCAATATGTCTGCCTGGGAATCTGAATTCTAACAAATGGAAACTATGGGTTGACCCCCCATTTATAAGGACTTTTTACCCACACGGATCTAGAGAGAATACACGACAAGACCTCAACACATCACTAGCCCATTATATATGATAAATGTTAAGAGTTACTTACTGAGCAATTGAAGAGTAGTAAATGTTACACTTTTGTTTCTGACATATCTGTATTGTGCTGTTCTTCTTGGGTCTTATAGGCCAACAACAAAATTGATTTCTTATCTTATTGTTATTGTTGCAAAAACTCAATAAGCATATTGAAAATAAAAAAAGTGTAAGTTAAGCTCATCCTCGTCCCCCTACCCTCTACTATTATTGGAAGTTTTTTTGTTTTTACCTTTTTCTGAGAAGTACCCACTCCCGCTTCCACATTTCTCTGACAATTGCATAAGTTACCCCAGCCGCCAGAAACCTCCTGGGACACCCACATAAATGTTTATTGCCAGGGATGCCAGGATAGGCACAATCCCTATTACAAGTTTATAACAAGAAACTCCACCCAAAATTGGACTTTAAAGGGGCCTAATAATATGATACAGTATCTCACAAAAGTGAGTACACCCCTCACATTTTTGTAAATGTTTTATTTTATCTTTTCATGTGACAACACTGAAGAAATGACATTGTTTGCCTACAATGTAAAGTAGTGAGTGTACAGCTTTTATAACAGTGTAAATTTGTTGTCCCCTCAAAATAACTCAACACACAGCCATTAATGTCTAAACTGCTGGCAACAAAAGTGAGTACACCCCTAAGTAAAAATGTCCAAATTTAGCCAAATTAGCCATTTTCCCTCCCTGGTGTCATGTAACTTGTTAGCATTACAAGGTTTCAGGTGTGAATGGGGAGCAGGTGTGTTAAATTTGGTGTTATCTCTCTCACTCTCTCATACTGGTCACTGGAAGTTCAGCATGGCACCTCATGGCAAAGAACTCTTTGAGGATCTGAAACAAAGAATTGTTGCACTACATTAAGATGGCCTAGGCTATAAGAAGATTGCCAAGACCCTGAAACTGAGCTGCAGCACGGTGGCCAAGACCATACAGCAGTTTAACAGGACAGGTTCCACTCAGAACAGGCCTCGCCATGGTCGACCAAAGAAGTTGAGTGCGCGTGCTCAGCGTCATATCCAGAGGTTGTCTTTGGGAAATAGATGTATGAGTGCTGCCAGCATTGCTGCAGAGGTTGAAGGGGTGGGAATCACCCTGTCAGTGCTCAGACCATACGCCGCACACTGCATGGCTGTTGCCCTAGAAGGAAGCCTGTTCTAAAGATGATGCACAGAAAATGCCGCAAACAGTTTGCTGAAGTCAAGCAGACTAAGGACATGGATTACTATAACCAGGTCCTGTGGTCTGATGAGACCAAGATAAACTTATTTGGTTCAGATGGTGC
The DNA here is from genome assembly GCF_042186555.1 of Aquarana catesbeiana. Lineage (NCBI taxonomy): Eukaryota > Metazoa > Chordata > Amphibia > Anura > Ranidae > Aquarana > Aquarana catesbeiana. Next base: position 216,840,437 of record NC_133324.1, read on the forward strand.
CAAGCATATGTGGCGGCAACCAGGTGAGGAGTACAAAAACAAGTCTTACTTGCCTACAGTCAAGCATGGTAGTGGAAGTGTCATGGTCTGGGGTTGCATAAGTGCTGCCAGCACTGGGGAGCTACAGTTCATTGAGGGAACCATGAATGACAACATGTACTGTGAGATATTGAAACAGAGCATGATCCCCTCCCTTTAGAGACTGGGCTGTAGGGCAGTATTCCAACATGATCATGACCCCAAACACACCTCCAAGACAACCACTGCCTTGCTAAAGAAGCTGAGGTAAAGGTGATGGACTGGCCAAACATGTCTCCAGACCTAAAACCTATTGAGCATCTATGGGGCATCCTTAAATGGAAAGTGGAGGAGCACAAGGTCTCTAACATCCACCAGCTCCGTGATGCCGTCATGGAGGAGTGGAGGAGGACTGCAGTGGCAACCTGTGAAGCTCTGGTGAACTCCATGCCCAAGAGGGTTAAGGCAGTGCTGGAAAATTATGATGGCCACACAAAATATTGACACTTTGGGCCCTATTAGTAAATTCTCACTTAGGGGTGTACTCACTTTTGTTGCCAGTGCTTTAGACATGACTGTGTGTTGAATTATTTTGAGGGGACAGCAAATTTACACTGTTATAAAAGCTGTACGCTCACTACTGTACATTGTAGCAAAGTGTCATTTCTTCAGTGTTGTCACATGAAGATATAATAAAATATTTACAAAAATGTGAGGGGTGTACTCACATTTGTGAGATACTGTACATGCTGCAAACACCACTGTTAAAATTCCATCCATTTTTTCAATTGATATAAAAACAATAAAATTGTGACATGACATAACCCAACATGACTTTTTTGTTCCAAAATATAATACATAAAAAACTAACAAATTTGTTTCACAGCTTGTCGTTAATCTTCCCATGCTACTATATACCACTTGTCTCCTTTGTTATTATTGGGACAGTTTTTTTGTGAGTTCTGGATGACTTTGGTAAGGTGAATTTTAATGACTTTAATACGACACATTTATTGGGTCCCAAATATCCCACTTCTTCACAGGAACAAGGTGTTAAACAAATTTGTAAATTATTATGTATTTTATTTTTGAACATATCAAATAAGCCATATTGGGCTATGTCATGTTACAGTTTTTATGTTTCTACATGAATTAAATAAATGGATGGAACATTATATGTATATATACTATATTGTCAAAGGTATTGGGACACCTGCTTTTACATGCACGTGGACTTTAATGGCATCCCATAGGGTATTTAGTTGGCCCACCCTTTGCAGCTATAACAGCTTCAACTCTTCTGGGAAGACTGTCCACAAGGTTTAGGAGTGTGTCTATGGGAATGTTTGACCATTTTTCCAGAATCACATTTGTGAGGTCAGGCACTGGTGTTGGATGAGAAGGCCTGGCTCGCAGTCTCCACTCTAATTCATCCCAAACGTGTTCTATCGGGTTGAGGTCAGGACTTTGTGCAGTTCCTCCACCCCAAACTCACTCATCAATGTCTTTATGGAGCTTGCTTTGTGCACTGGTCCAAATCATTTCATGTAAGGGGGATTATGGTGTGGGGTTGTTTTTCAGGGATTGGGCTTGGCCCCTTAGTTCCAGTAAAGGGAACTCTTAAGGCTTCAGCATACCAAGACATTTTGGATAATTTCATTCTCCTAACTTTGTGCCCCTTACTGTTCCAACATGACTGTGCACAAGTACACAAAGGAAGGTCCATAAAGACATGGATGAGCGATTTTGGGGTGGAGGAACTTGATAGGCCTGCAGTCAAGCCAATAGACACTGGGGTTGTTTTAAAACTGGAGCACTCAGAATCTGGAGCAGCTGTGCATGGTAGCCAATCAGATTCTAACTTCAGCTTGTTCAATTAGGCTTTGACAAAAACCTGGAAGCTGACTGGTTATTATGCAGAGCTGGTTTTGCAGATTTTGCACTCTCCAGTTCTTGTAAATTAACCCGTTTTTGATAAACGAATACATCATTATCTGTTTTGATGTTTGTAGTAGCAATTCTCTATGAATTTTCAAGGATGCTTATCAGATATTTTGTTTGTAATTTTGCCCTACGTGTGATTCATACTTGACAATAATAGCAGCATTTAGGAGTTGCATCATAAGAGACGATTTGTATTTTTTGACAGGTCTATATCTCAAGGGCAATGTTGGGTTATCATGCAGATCAATAGCGGTAAGTTGTTCAATGACAGCAGTTACATCTTGCCAGAACAGCAGAATTTTCACACATTCCCAGAAAATGTGGAGCATGGTCCCACCATCTGCACCACAGCGCCAACAGGAGTCAGGGATCTAAGGAAAGATGTGGTGAAGTTGGGTGGCGACCCTGTACCATCTGGGGAGGATTTTGTAGCTAGTCTCCTGAACCCTGGTGGCGATAGTTGATTTTTGGGCGAAGCGGATAGGAGTAAGGCTCAGACCTAGATTGGATTCCAATTTTGTGAGAAACAATGTATATAGTCCTCCCCAGGGTGAGTCAAGGAGGCATAAAGCAATGAAAGAGAATGGCATACCAGTTCCCCCCTATGGCATAATGATTTGAAGCAGGCGAGTGGACAGTCAATGCCTGGCATACAGGAATGCTTGCAAAGAAAATAGCGTAATTGATATCCACCCCAGAAGTCCAAGGAAGGGTCAGTAAGATAGGCAAAATCTGAAGAGATCAAAGTCCCTGCCAATGTGAGAAAGTATAACAAGTGGGTGTAGCCTTGAGTTTTAAGGCAATGAAATTGCCCTCTGCGGAGGCTAGGAGTGAATTCGGGATTGCCCAGAATGGGAATCAAAAGTGAGGGAAGTGGAGAAACTGAGGCGATTTGGAACCTTTCCCATGTGATCTGAGGAGAGTTCTACAAAGGGTAGGATGTATGAAAAGCACCCTAGGTAAGGGGGAGGCAATCCAAGGCCAACTCAAGGCTGTACTCTGTGAGTATTCCAATTCCATGGAGATCCATACCTTTGCCTCACCATGACAGTGCCAGTCAACTATCCTGGTGAGATGTATGGCCCATTAAGAAGCCTGATTATCTGTAAGAGCAAGACCTCAGACACCTTATAGAGGGATAGACTCTGCAGTGTCTGACATGGTCTCTTGTAAGACTAGATTAAGTTCCAGGACTAGGAGGGCTGTCTCCTTTACTTCCAGCATTACTGGAGGCTACTAATGAAGGACTAAATACTACTGAAACAGAACTTTGCTTGAGAGGTTTTCTTCTAATATATATGCATGTGTTTTTTGGAGTATTACGCACCCTCATCCCTCTACTCAGCTGTGTTCAAGTACTGCAATAAATCTTCAAAAAAAACCCCTAAACTGACCCTGAATTTTGTTGGTGTGTTCTGGAACTGGTATCTGGGCTGACAGCCTATAAACAGGTAAGGGAGATCTGGGTTTTTTCCTGCAATTGTTTCTAAACTTACTGAACAATTTATGCTTACTATATATGGTGATACAACTGACCAAATGCATCCTTCTTCATGCTATAATTATTCTCTTTGTAAGATGTACATGATATCATTTGGTGATATCTTTTAGGCATCCTGTTAGTAATCATAATGTTATAATGACCTTTCATTCAAAATAAACTTTTATTTTACCAAGAATCATAAAAAACTTGTCAAATCTTGTTATAAAGACAGGGGCCCCTTTTAGTTACTACAGATTTTTCCCGGTTAGTATGCTGAGTGGTATTCTGTGAAGTAACTGGATAAAAGCCTTTCACATGTCTAGAACATGTAACATGGTTCAATCCCAACATATGTTCCTTGTCAAACCATGGAAACTTGGAAAACACATAAATTGTCAGAGTATTTCAGTGTTTATAGCCCTGGGCAGAGGTCACCCTGTGTATGGGAATGAGAAATACAGCATGCTTAGTCCAGGTGATACATTTCATTCACAATACAGCTTGCCCTTTGTTAACAGTGACCATGACCACTTCTTCTGACGTAGGCCGTGTTCACTTTACTGTACTGTATTGTGCTGGCTTGCATAATAACTGCTAGCACTCTGATTGCAATCAGGACTTCTATATGCTCAAATTGAGCTCATTGTATGAGATTTGCTGTTTCTTCATTTAACATTATGTATGCGTAAATTTATAATTATAGGTAACAGCTGTGTATTTTAGTTTTAGTTCATGAGGCTGGCCCTTTTTATTGGTAGACTGTGTACGTTTGGCTATATTAGTCATTGCCAGCAGACAGCAAAGCTGAACTTCTGCCAGTATGACAGAATATACGAAGAAGGTTATTGTACAAAGCATTGCATTGTACCATGGCTTCATAATATGTATAACCACACAGTAATCAGAACCAGCCTGGAAAATGACTGCATACTAGGAAATGTGTGTGTTCACAGGAAATCACATGGAGTGAGAGCTGAAGGCCCTGTTACCCACCAAAAGAAGAGTTTATTACAATGCCAAAAGCATGTGAGCTTATTTGCAAGGATAATCCATAGCAATCATCAGCAAATCATAGCAATCCCACCCCTACTGTGCTTAAATTGGTAAAGGGGTGTCTCTGATTGTTTACTCTCAGCTTAGACACATTCAGGGGAATTCAATAAAAATATAACAACACATTTCTGGTAGTTTCTTTAAGGACATCTTGCACCTAATTCAGGCAAGTTAGAAAACGTGTTTAGGGACAGAGTGTATTCTGCAAAATTACTGCATTCTGCCAATGTCCTATTTATCGATAGAGCCAAATTGTAGGTGCAACAAAACCCCTCAAGGACTATGGAAGCAGAACTACAGTAAGATTATAGTATAAAAAAACATTTTTATTGAACAAACACAATAAAAGCATACAGCAAAATATCATAAAAATATGAACATCGTGGTTGGATAATGCCCTTAGCACCATCAGATACAGCCAAGAGGCTGCCGATGCTATAGACCTGGTTCAGTCCTTGTAAGTGCAATTGATGAAACCTGACAAGTTTCGGACATTGTAGTCCTTCCTCAGGGAGAGTAGCGGGTATTGAGACTTCTGAAAACTATATATACAGCATACATTAATTACATTACAAAAGAACCATTGTTTTACATACTGTACATTCCCTGAGATAACAATAAAAATGATAAAAAAATAAATAGAAAATGAAAGGAACAGTTTAAAAATAAAATAAATAAAAGCAAAATTAAATAATAATAAAAAAAAGCACCCCTGTCCCCCCGTGCTTTTGCGCAAAGGCGAACGCAAGCGTCGGTCTGGTGTCATATGTAAACAGAAATTGCACCATGCATGTAAGGTATCACCGCGAAGGTCAGATCAAGGGAAGTAATTTTAGCAGTAGACCCCCTCTGTAAGTAGTATGTAGTTTGTCGGGGCTGAATGTTTGTGCACAATTTTAAAGCATGTCGTGTTTGGTTTCCATGTACTCAGCATAAGATCATCTTTTTTATTACACCAAACATTTGGGCAATATAGTGTGTTTTAGTGCATTAAAATAAAAAAAAAATTTCCCAAAAAATTGCGTTTGAAAAATCGCTGCGCAAATACTGTGTGAAGAAAAAAATTGCAACACCCACCATTTGGGGGTTCATAGTAATTTTCTAGCAAAAAAAAATATTTTTTCATGTAAACAAAAAGTGTCAGAAAGGGCTTTGTCTTCAAGTGGTTAGAAGAGTGGGTGATGTGTGACATAAGCTTCTAATGTTGTGCATAAAATGCCAGGACAGTTCAAAACCCCCCCAAATGACCCCTTTTTGGAAAGTAGACACCCCAAGCTATTTGCTGATAGGCATGTTGAATAAACCCTTAGAAAGCCTGAAGGCAGTGATTGGTTTTCGGGGTCCTCTACGAGGTTAGACTGCCAAAAAGTCCCACACATGTGGTATCCCCATATTCAGGAGAAGCAGCAGAATGTATTTTGGGGTATAATTCCACATAAGTCCATGACTTATGGAGCAGTTTGAGCAATATATCATTTAGTGACAACTTTGTGTAAAAAAAAAAAAAAAAAATTGTAATTTTCCCGAAACTTGTGGCAAAATATGAAATATTCCATGGACACAACATGCCTGTCAGAAAATAGCTTGAAGTGTCTACTTTCCAAAATAGGGTCATTTGTGGGGGTTTTGTGCTATCTTGACATTTCATGGCCTCTGAAACTGTTATGTCCTGTACACACGGTCGGATTTTCCGACAGAAAATGTGCGATCGGAGCTTGTTGTCAGAAATTCCGACCGTGTGTGGGTTCCATCGGACTTTTTCCATTGGAGTTTCTGACACACAAAGTTTGAGAGCAGGCTATAAAATTTTCCGACAACAAAATCCGATCGCGTCAATTCCGACCTTGTGTGGACAATTCCGACGCACAAAGTGCCACGCATGCTCAGAAGAAATTCCGAGACGGAACTGCTCAATCTGGTAAAATTAGCGTTCGGAATGGATATAGCACTTTCGTCACAGTGCAATGTTTGAAATTGTTTAATGCAGCGCACTCTCTTCTTCTTTATAATGCTAGAAGAATGAAATAGTTTTTCTGCTCAATATTCACACAGACTTCTCACAAACTTCTTTCTTTATTATTTATCGTGATTTCATCAATATAATATTTTGATTTGTCACATCTGAGGAAAAAATTATCAATTTTTTATTTTTTGGTTTGTATTTTTTCAAGCCTGATCTTTTTTTTTTTACCAGAATATTTTTGGGTGTGTTTTGTGTGTCAAGTTACCACAACACCATTATTATCTTGTATTTAATCTCAAGGAGGTTGCTTGGTGTTGGTGTCTCTTGTTAATTTCACATTGTATTTTTGAAATGTACCTGCCTCCTCATAAACAAACTGTCCTTTTTGAATGAAAACACACACAGGCAAGTATAATTGAATCAAAAATTCCTTTATTAAGGGCTCATAACCAAACAAAGAGCGAGGCAACGCTGGAGAAACAGCAGAAATTGGTGAAGCCTTTGGCCCCCAGGGCAGACATCAATTATTTAAATGCAAAATTGGTGGCCTGAGGAGTCCATATCTAAGGAAGTACAGTCTGGTCCAGAAGTCCAAGAGATCATAAAAGCAGCAGATGACATGTATGTCCCCAGGCTGTGGTCATACAAGAGCCTGCATCTTTTGCCAGACCAGACTGAACCCAGGTCATCACTCTCTGGTCTTCCTTACACGCTTCCTTCCCGGCTGTGGCTCTGGTGTTGGAGGTGTGGCAGGAGGAGAAGTAGGACCTGGAGGAGGAGGACCTGGAGGAGGAGGAGGACCATGGGTGAGCTGACAAATGTGGCTTTCGCATGTGGGTTGGCCCCTCAACCCCTTCTGTAGAGCTTCTAAAATGACACACTCACATAAGAGGCGTTGGCCCTCCTCCAGTTCCATCATTTTTCAGGCTGTTATGGCAGAAAAATCCTCTTCCACACTGTGGGGTGTTCTGAGGGCCTCAGTAGCCTTCCAAAATAGGCCTATTGCAGCCTCATCCAGGTTACTCCTCTTCCTGCCACTTTGTGTTTGAAGGTGGAGGGGAGGGACCTGGGTATTGGGCAGCCTGCTTGGCCGGCCACCTCCTGGCTGAGACTTCCCTGTGTATGAAAAAGGGACATTGTTTTAGTTTGTGGTTCATCAAGCACAATCAGAAATTAGTACTCCAAACTAACATCTATTTAACATCATTAATTTGACAACCAGAAATATTTAGAAGAATGCTATACCTGGCTCAAGCTGGGCTCCTCCACATGTTGCTGCCTGGAAGGCCCAGGTTGGACGTCAGAAGCCTCAGATGGGGGAAGGAAGCATGGAAGGAAGACTGGAGAGTGCTGGCCTGGGTTCAGTCTGACCTGCCAGAAAATGCAGCCTGTCATAGTACCATAGCCTGGGGAGATAAATGTCATCTGCTGCTCCTGATATCTGGGAATCCTGGACCTTCTTGCACTCCCTTAGATAAGTGATCCTCATGCCACCAATTAGGGTCTTCAAATAGGGGATGTCTGCCGTGGAGATCACCGGCTTCACAAATTGCAGCAAATTATCCAGCGCTCTTTGTTTGGTTTTTATAATCGGGATGGTTTACCTGCCACAGACAGGGCAGCTCCCTGAACATATCTATGAATATGCAGATAAACTCCTGATTCTTCAAGATATCCATTTTCTCTGCAAGACACAACACAAGACAAACCCTAATTACAGCAACGAGGAGGAGGAGGAGGAAAGCCCAGAGCCAGAAACGTCCCGATCCCGGAAGAGACAATTTAAGGCATCAAATATGTCCTTTGGGGAGATGTTGGAGATGGTGGACATACTGAAGAGGGCCGACTATGACGGGAAGTATGGACCTTATCCCAACCCCAATATCAGAAAGGCCAAGATCATGGCGAAAGTAGTCAAGAGTCTGCACTGGAATTTTGGGGTACGACGATCAACTCAGATCAACTCAGGAAGCGGTGGTTGGACCTCAAATTAAGGGCGCACGATCAGTATAGAAGGATCAGGAGAGTGCTGCAAAAAAGTAAGTAGTTGTCCTGTGTCCCTATTCTTTATTTTTCTAACTTTAGCAAATTGGAGCATGCCCTGCTGGGGTTTTTTGCCTTCCTCTGGATCAACTGTGGGTATAGTATTGGGTATATTGGATTGTACAATATTTTTTTTTTTTCTTTTTATGGTTGAACTGGATGGACTTGTGTCTTTTTTCGACCTGACTAACTATGTAACTATGTAACTATGTTACTATGTTCGTGCTGCTCCATATGCTTTTCTTTACTGTTGTACAGTTTAAAATGGCAACTTTCATGTTCATGTGCACATTATTCGTTCGCATGAAACATTGTTTGTTCAGCATAGAAAACACCATGTTTTGGACATATGCATTTGAATACATTTTTGCTAGCCTACTTCTCTTCAAATAAGTTTGTTGTCTAGATGGGTTGTTAACTAGAATGAAATGCAAACTAGATTCTGTGTAAGGAGAGGACACTCAGCAGCTGTTTACACATCTGGTCACAGGAGCTCTAGTGTGGGACACCAGAACACCCTTTTTATTAGGGGGCCCACACAGGTGCTCCAGTGTATACTATAGGGGTGTCTCCATCAGTGAAGCTTGTACAAAACAGGTAAGTTTTCAAGCTTGACAAAGTAAAAAAATATTTCTTCATCTTGGAACTCTGCCAAAAGAGACAATTGTACCCCACTTCCAAGCAATGTTTCATATTCCTATTTCTGTCATAAAATATCTGTGTGCTAAGTATACCTATTTTTTGTTTACACAGGGGAGACAAGACTCAGAGGACACCACTCATCCGAGGAGAACACAGACCCCCCACCTTATGAGGAAGTGGAAATCCACCAAAGCCAACAGGAGGAGGGAGATGTGGTGGAAATTGTCACCACAACAGGTGAGTGTCTGCGACCACAGGCTCAGGTAAGAGATGGTTGCTGGCAGATTTATAATACATGGTGTATTTTTTTTAATATATTTTTAGGTGATCGTGATGTTGTGGATGAAGGACATTTTACAAGTGAGAGTGCCCAGATCCTGATTGGGGAGATCATGGGGTGTAATAGGAACTTGGAAAACATCCAGAAAAACATCAGTGATGTTAAAAACAAAATGAAGAACATCATTGATGTTTTAGGGAGAGTTTAAAACCCCTCGAAATCCCTAATGTAGTTTGCATTTTTTCCACAAAAAATTGTTGCAGCTTTTTTAACATAGTCTCAAAAAGCCAAATTTTGAAGATGCACACAGTGTGTCAACATGTGCTATCTGCCATCACGGGAGATCAATGTATGTGTTTTGTGGGTGCAACCCCTTCCTCAATAATAAAGTAGCTGAGAGGAAGGGGTTGCACCCCCAAAACATGTCCATTAATCCCCGTGATGGCAGCTAGCACATGTTAACATTTGGCAATTTGTGTGCATCTTCAAAATTTGGCTTTTCCAGGGGTGACTTCACCCCATCTGAACGCAATATCAAACACAGTTTATAAATACTTATGTCTGATATTGCCTTCAATTTCTAACAAAGTTGAACTTTGTAAGTTCCAGATTTGTGTATTTCTTGTTGGTTTTAAACATGCCTGTTTTACCTTAAATGGACATTTCTACTTTTATTAATGTGACCCCAAAAATTGTTATACAACAAACATGTTGGTTTGTTTTAAAAACCTTTGATAAATGCACATGTGATTGTGCTTGTAGTAAAAAGATTGATAATCAAGAATGTGTGGATTCTTCTTTCAATGCTCCCCAAATTGTTGGTTGGTAAACTGTTGGTTTCTGTGACAATGGGGGTTATTTCCTAAGGGCAATTCCACTTTGCACTACAAGTGCCGTTTCAGTGCAGTCTCAAGTGCACTTGTAGTGCAAAGTGTCTTTGCCTTTAGTAAATAACACCCAACAGTGCTTTCTAATGTTACACAATCATGCCATTTTCAGGACTCCCCAAAAGGATGTCAGGGTCAGCTAAAACAAAGACAAGCAGTAAATGTCAGCAAATATTTTAGTTGTTCAAATTTTTTTTTATTTAAAAAATGTCTTAGACATTGTCTGGCATATTGATGGCCCCCCTACCCGCAAAGTATTCAAGGTATCTTAGACGAACCTCGTGGGCACTCAGGGGGGGGGCAATCCAGGAAGGCCAGCTTTAAGCGCCGTCAGGGTTGGTTCATTTACGTGAATTCCGGATTCAGGCCCAACTGAGCCAACATAGTTCACAGAATTTCTCCGTAAAAAGTTGTGGAGAACACAGCACGCCAGGATGATATGATTGAGTTTATACTCTGCCATGTGTATGGGTATGGGTGTAAGAAATAGGTGGAACCGGCTGGCCATTATTCCAAACGTGTTCTCCACCACTCTTCTACTATGGCCAGCCGGTAATTAAAAACCCTCTGGTCCGGGGTGAGGGTCCTCATAGGGAATGGCCGCATAAGATGGTCCCCCAGCGCAAACGCTTCATCCATAACGAAGACGAATGGGAGTCCTTCCACATTGTCTTCTGGAGGTGGCAAGTCCAAGCTGCCATTCTGGAGACGCCTGTAGAACTCTGTCTGGGCGATGACTCCACCATCTGACATCCGGCCATCCTTCCCCACGTCCACATACAGGAACTCGTAAGTAGCCGACACCACCGCCAACATCACAATACTATTGAACCCCTTCTAGTTGTAATAGTATGACCCTGAGTTGGGTGGTGGGATGACGTGGACATGTTTCCCATCAATTGCCCCTCCACAGTTAGGAAAGTCCCACCGCTGGGCAAAGTGGGAGGCCACAGTCTGCCATTCCTGTGGGTTGGAAGGAAACTGTGGAGTCAAACAAGAAAATAAAATTAATAATTTTTCACATAAACATGGAAAGCAGATTAGACACAAACATTCTTGGCCAACATCAGTATTACATTTATTTTAAGGAGTATTCAAAGACAAAGGTATAAGGTCCTCCTATCAGACCCCCCCCCATGGGCCATTTTGTGAATTTTATGGGGGGGAGATGTTTGGGACTGGTAACCCTCTCCACTTCATTGAGAGATGAATGCCTAAATAATGTGTATTACTTTGACCAGCCCCTCCTTACTTACACTATTGGCAGCCCACTGGACAGGTAAAAAGTGTCATAATACAAAGAGATAAATACACACTGTACACATTTTAGCACATTTTTACATTCTGCTATTACCTATCAAGATAATAATAGGATCCAAAAACTTCAAACAGTACCATTTGAAAGTATTCAGGCAGGCCCTTGCACTACTTTGGGGAATTCATCCATAAATTTGACCACAAAAGAGGTGGGTATAGTATGTATGGGTTTGGCAAAGTCAGCAGATAGAGGATTGGTATCAGCTGAGATAGCAGTTGTGGGGAGGGGGGGCTTCCAAATGATTTTGTGACCCAAAAAAAAACCTCTGGCACTAGGGTAAAGCACTACGATGGAGCTGACAAAATAAATTGTTAAGTGACTACACGAGGTGAATATAGGTCCAGGAGAGCATGCTGGGGAGGTAAGTGAAGGCAAATATGTATGAAGGACAAAAATAAAAATTACCTAAAAATCCAACATGCATGAGGACAAAGGGGACATTCACAGCATATTACAATCGTGGTAATTAGGGAATGAGGAAAGAAATACAATACATTTTCAAACATTAAATACAATAAAATGTGATATTAAAGGATAAAATTCTTACCTTAATATACTCCTTCTGCAGGACCTGGATGATGGCAGAACAGGTCTCCGGGATAATGATCCCCAGAGCCTGTCAAGAACTTGAGGTCCTGCAGGCTTCTCCCTGTTGCCAAGTACCGCAGGGTGGCGACTAGTCTCTGCTCCGGAGTGATGGCTTGCCTCATGCAGGTATCCTGCCTGCTGATATAGGGGGTCAGCAAAGCCAACAAATGGTGAAATACGGGGTCCGTCATCCTGAGAAAGTTCCTGAAATCATCAGGATTATTCTCACGGATCTCACGAAGCAAAGGCATGTGACAGAACTGGTCACGCTGGAGCAACCAATTCTTGGTCCATGAACTCCTCCCCACCCTGTTCATGGACTGGGCTTGTGTCAAGGTAAGGACCCCAACACCAAGCCCCCCCCACAGCACAAACTCTACGAGCAGTACGTATACGCAACCTGGCTAGAAAACGGTCGCCTGCTCAGAACGAAGTAACAGAACGCACTGAAGAACAGCAAGGCCTGTGAAGAGCGACCTGAAAATCAGTAACGAACGAACATGAACACAATCACAAGTCAATTGTACTCGCTGCACGCACTGAAGACCAGATACAAACCCACAAGCGCAAACTGAACAGCAGAAAACTATCTGAAAGCCACGAGTCTGAAAAAGCGCGAATCGTCTCTCACCAAACTTTTACTAACAGGAGATTAGCAAAAGGTGTGTATGCAAAACAGGTTTGAGCCAACATCCGTCAGAAAAAATCCATGGATTTTGTTGTCGGAATGTCCGATCAATGTCCGATCGTGTGTACGGGGCATTATAGGTAGTGAGGAAGTAAAATCACCATTTTACGCCCTTAGACAGCCTGAAATCGGTGATTGGTTTTCAGGGTCCTGTACACAGCTAGGCTCCCAAAAAGTCTCACACATGTGGTATCCCCATACTCAGGAGAAGCAGCAGAATGTATTTTGGGGTGTAATTTCACATATGCCCATGGCATATTTGAGCAATAGATCATTTAGTGACAACTTTGTGTAATTTTTTTGTCATTTTTCAATCACTTGTGACAAAAAATAAAAGATTCATGCCTCTCAGCAATTTCCTTGGAGTATCTACTTTCCAAAATGGGGTCGTTTGGGGGGAGGGGGGGTTGTACTGCCCTGCCATTTTAGCACCTCAATAAATGAGATAGGCAGTCATAAGCTAAAAGCTGCATAAATTCCAGAAAATGTACCCTAGTTTGTAGACGCTATAATTTTTGCGCAAATTAATAAATATACGCTTACTGACATTTTTTTTTGCCAAAGACATGTGGCTGAATACATTTTGGCCTAAATGTATGACTAAAATTGAGTTTATTGGATTTTTTTTTATAACAAAAAGTAGAAAATATAATTTTTTAAAAATTTTTTTCGGTCTTTTCCGTTTATATCGCAAAAAATAAATATCGCAGAGGTTCTATTTGTGGAAAAAAAAGACGCAAATTTCATTTGGGTGCAGCATTGCATGACGGCGCAATTACCAGTTAAAGCGGGAGTCCACCTGAAAATTTTTTTTTAAAAGCCAGCAGCTACAAATACTGCAGCTGCTGACATTTAATAAAAGGACACTCACCTGTCCCAGGGTCCAGCGATGTCGGCAGCTGACGCCGATCACTCGCTCGACTCTCAGCAGCTGCCGCCGCCATCCTAGGTGAATGAATCCGGAAGTGAAGTGTTGCGGCTTCACTTCCCGATTCCCTACTGCGCATGCGCGAGTCGCGCTGTGCATTGTAACTGGTCCCCCCTATCTCCTGGGACCTGTGTGTTTCCCAGAAGACAGCGCGGAGGGACAGGAAGAGGTGTAGGCTCCCGTGGGAGTCTATGCCAGGAAGTGGGTGCAAATACCTGTCTTAGACAGGTATCTGCACCTCCCCCCTCCTGAAAGGTGCCAAATGTGACACCAGAGAGGGGGAGGGTTCTGAAAAGCGGAAGTTCCATTTTTGTGTGGAACTCCGCTTTAAAGCAGCGCAGTGCCAAATTGTAAAAAGTGCTCTGGTCATTGAGCAGCCAAATCTTCCAGGGCTGAAGTGGTTAACAACCAGCTATTTCTTCACACAGAATTCGAATCGCTCAAACATTTTTCAACCTATCCGAATTCTAATCGTTCTGAAAAGTTGGAATTCGTTAGAAAATAATAAAGGTAATTCATTTTAACAAAAGCGAATTTAATTTTAAAGAAAACTAAACAAAACTAAATGAATTCCAAAACCAAACTAAATGAATTCCATAACGAAACGAAATTAGTAACATAATGAATCTATCCGAAATCAAAAGAAACAAATTTTTCTGTTCTGCACATGTCTACTAGCACTATTCATACACTTTTAAGTTATTGGCATATAGGGAACAAGGAAAAAGGGGGAATAGAAGCCAAATCTCTCACCCAGCTGTATAGTGCTGATGATTAAAAAATGTTTGTTAAGACTATTCTGGCCACTACCTTGGTATACAAGGATCTGAAAACAGTTGTTACCTACAATTATGTAAGGGACGATTTGATGACTAAAGTGAGTCCATTTCTCATATTAGCAAAAAGTAGTTCCCAGAAGGGGTAAGTATCCATCATACCTGATAAGCCAAGGGTATTGAAGAAAGAATATGTATTATAATATCAATTTTGCACAGGGTTATGGGGATTTTTGGAATGTGTGGACCTTATCCTGTGCTGAGGTGGCATACACCAGAAGGGGGTTCAAGTAAAAACTAGAAAATTAGGAAGCAACACCACATACTCGGGGGTGTATTATAATATGTACTTAAAACCCTTTTGCTTTAGAGAAATTACTAGAAGTATTTTGAATAGGAGTGAGTATAATACAGTAGTTTCTCAAGGTAATTACAATTAGTTGTATAAATACTAACTGGGATAAAAGAAAAATAGCATCCATATGGCTTAAAATGCTCATATATAAGATTTAAGAGAGAGCACCCATATTTTTGGAAAAGAATAATAGAGATGTGTTACCTTATATACAGCCATGAACCGTATGCCCACAGTCATCATGCTCAAACTGCGGCCGGGTTCATTAAATACCTGCATCAGTAATAAGGGAGGAGGATCATCCTCCCGAAATATTGTGCAGCTCGGCCTGTTAGCATCCGGACGCCATTCTGGAAGCATACAGTCAGACATGGCGTTCCGGGAGGGTCCTCCGTCACAGTGACATGTGGCGTCGCCCCGCCCATGGAGGATGGGATCGCGTCCTGCGTCATTGCGCCGCCAACATGCTAGATGGCCATATCCGCATTCCATGGTGAAATGCAAGGCGGGGCAGGAGGGCTGAACCTGCCAGGGAGGGGCAGAGGAAACCACTCCCCAGTGGCTAGGAAAGATTCCCTCTAGTCCGTACGGGCTGAGAGGGACTTGGCACATTGGGTAATGCACAGTGTACGCTCATCCACAGCATGACCACCCAGAATGCTGAAACAGTGCCACACCTACAGCCAAACCAAACAACGGGATGTACATTTCCTTGGATATACACAGGAGGATATAGATAACAATGAGCTGCAGTAGACATGAAAAATGAAAATGACAAAGATATGGCACTTCAACAAAATGGACATTTACATACACAGATAACATCGAAAAGGTCCATTAAAATTCACAATATATGAAAAAAGAAAAGAGGGAGAGCGGAGAAAGATATGGCTCATCATAACTTTAAAAGCAATAATAATGCACACGTCATGAGCATCATAGCATATAGTTGAAAAGGGGCCATATTGTTATGCATACCTATATTGGAACAGTATATCTTTAGTTGTATAGACATATGGATATACTGTATATATGTAAAAAACATATAGATACCTGTCTTAAAATGTGTATCATTTTAGGATACATATATAACCATGCATAAGATATGAATCTTTATAGGTCAAGCTCACAATCCCCTGAGATGAAGCCCTGTAGAAGGGCTTGAAATTAAATGCTTTGTTTAGACCTGGCAGTGGCTTAATGTTGTGGATCCACCTCAGTTCACGTTGCAGCAAGGTCTTATTAATATCATCTCCCCTAGGGCTAGGATGGATGCAGTCTAGTGCCAGAATTTTGACCCTAAGGATTCATTCATTGTGTACCAATGCCATTTGTGTGCCTATTGATAATTCTGTATCTCTTTTACAGATCCTGGCCATGTGCTGATAAATGCGCCTCCAAAATTCCAATTTAGTGTTCCCCACATAGTAACACCAGCACTTACAGGAGAGCAGGTATTTTTGCAGTAAACATAATGTATAGCTTTTAAAATATGTCCATTGGGGAGGATGATATGTGTTTGTGTATCCATTAAATAACAGTATGAACATTTGACCCATGGAGAGGTGCCTAGTGTTTTACATCCATCGTTTCTGTTTTCTCTAAACTCGCTATGCACCAGTCTATCCCTAACTGAAGGAGCCCTTCTAAAGGTAATGGCTGGCTGTTCAGGCACAAAGGGGGCAAGTGAGGGAATGATGGTTAGTAAGTGCCAGTACTTTCCAATGATCTCTTTCACCTGTGTGTGTTGTCTAGAATATGTTGTTATAATACTAGGGATATTATCTTTTTTGATTCTCTGTGAGAGAAAAGCAGATCATAGCGTGATTTGTCTTCGACCCATTTATATGCTTTTTTCAAAACAGTGTTGGAATACCCACGTTCAAGAAGTCTTGACCTAAGGGTTTTGGCTTCCTTTTCAAAATGTAGCAGTTGAGCAATTGTGCCTTGCTCTAAGGTACTGACTGTACGGTATTGATGCCAGCAATGGTTTGGGATGAGAACAGGAAGCGTAAAGTATTGTGTTTCCTGCTGTGGGTTTTCGAAAGAGGTCACTAGAAAGTTGACCATTAGGCTGTTTATGAATCATAACCTCCAGAAATTAAATTTCAGACTTTTTAAGGGACATAATGAATTTCAGTTTGAATTCATTGGTATTGTTTATGTGTATCATAAATTCTTTAAGAAGAATTTCTATTTCAGGCAAGAGTTTGTTCCAGTGTCGGCAACATTATTGACATGTGTGACAACTTCACTGCCTCCACTTTAAGTACATATCGCCTTAGCAGAGACAGATTCTTAAAGAATCTTCTCAGATAAGGAAACTGGCGGTACTAAAGACCAACTCTGAGCTGACATACAGAGGTGCGCCAATACACAGTGGGGCATGTGCTGGAAAGCAGTGATAAATGCTACAGCAGTACTGTATCCTCAGTCCCATTTAGCTGTTGGCTGGGAGATTTCCTGTCTATATGTAAACAAAGGAGCTGGGAATACAGGTGATGTCATTACCCAAATATGGCAACGCCCATATTTAGACAATGACTTGTCACTGGGTGGGCAGAGCCTGATGGGGAACTGAGAGACTATTTCCCTATCAGGTCCACATCACTTTTGATTAATCATGCACAGCATTGGGGAAAGTTCAAAAGCTGCTATTGAACTGAATAGTGGCTTTGAATCTTCCCACTGACATGTACTGTCAATCAAAAGTAAAGTGGACCTGATGGGGAACTAGTCTCTCAGTTTCCCATAAGGCTCTGCCTACCACTACTACAAAACTCCTTGGCATGTGTCTGTCATTGTGATGGCAAATATGCAAAAGAGATGACCGCAATATTCAGAAAATTTGATGCTTCATAAGTTAAAATCAACGCATGACATCAAACATCCACGATACATGAGGACAATATCAGCATGGTTAACATGTTTCAGGAACCAAATCGCTTAATCATTGCTTGATTAAGCGATTTGGTTTGTGAAAACAAATCACTGCTATTGTCCTTGTGTATCGTGGATATTTGATGACATACGTGGAACCCCATACTAGTGAAGCATTAAATAAGCTGAAGATTGGGAGTGCTGTCATCTCTTTTGCATATTTGTCAAGTTTTCCAGTTCATGGACTGCACCGGCACCCTGCCTTCAGTTGACCCTCTTTATATCACCTGGAGCAGTGTTGCAGTCTTCCCGATTAGCCTGTCATTGTGATGAGCACAGTGGCCTGGGTAGGAGGGAGTGCACTAAGGAAGGAGTGTCCAATACATAAGCACTGACAGATTTATGTATCTGTCTGTGACAGATGCATGAATTGGGCATGAACACCAACACTTCTGGTGCTGCACCCTGACTAAACTCTAAAGGGTATCTACAACTCATTATTATGAATTCCCAAAGATTCTTTTTTGCCTTCTTCATCGGTGTATAGCAATGGAAACCAAAGATAATTGAGGTCTTTTTAATTTTGGGGAGAGACATTCTCCGACACACATAGTCAGTAAATCTAGTGTTCTGAAGCACATTCTTGCATGATTTGGAAACTTCCCAGAGTCCTACTGAAGTCCTAATTTGACCTAAACCTTTTAGGGGTAGGGGCTCCCAATTTAAAGGTGGCCTTGGCTGCAAACGAACTGAGCTTAGCTTTAAGGCCAAAGTACAATTCAAAATATCTTACAGCTGAACTAAACCCAACAATTTAACTGTTTCCAAAAGCATTTACAGTCAAGGCATGCCTTGAAGGATAACTGTCACAGTTATTCAACAGTGCTTAACAGTCAAGCCATCAAATAGCAGGTGCCATAGTTGATCACATGTGCAGTACCATGGCAACTGCAGATCAAAAAGAGGCTAACATACAGTCAGGTCCATAAATATTGGGACATCGACACAATTCTAATCTTTTTGGCTCTATACACCACCACAATGGATTTGAAATGAAACAAACAAGATATTCTTTAACTGCAGACTTTCAGCTTTAATTTGAGGGTATTTACATCCAAATCAGGTGAACGGTGTAGGAATTACAACAGTTTGTATAAGTGCCACCTACTTTTTAAGGGACCAAAAGTAATGGGATAATTGGCTGCTCAGCTGTTCCATGGCCAGGTGTGTGTTATTCCCTCATTATCCCATTTACACGGAGCAGATAAAAGATCCAGAGTTCATTTCAAGTGTGCTATTTGCATTTGGAATCTGTTGCTGTCAACTCTCAATATGAGATCCAAAGAACTGTCACTATCAGTGAAGCAAGCCATCATTAGGCTGAGAAAACAAAACAAACCCATCAGAGAGATAGCAAAAAACATTAGGTGTGGCCAAATCAACTGTTTGGAACATCCTTAAAAAGAAGGAACACACTGGTGAGCTCAGCAACACCAAAAGACCCGGAAGACCACGGAAAACAACTGTGGTGGATGACCAAAGAATTCTTTCCCTGGTGAAGAAAACACCCTTCACAACAGTTGGCCAGATCAAGAACACTCTCCAGGAGGTAGGTGTATGTGTGTCAAAGTCAACAATGAAGAGAAGACTTCACCAGAGTGAATACAGAGGGTTCACCACAAGATGTAAACCATTGGTGAGCCTCAAAAACAGGAAGGCCAGATTAGAGTTTGCCAAACAACATCTAAAAAAGCCTTCACAGTACTGGAACAACATCCTATGGACAGATGAGACCAAGATCAACTTGTACCAGAGTGATGGGAAGAGAAGAGTATGGAGAAGGAAAGGAACTGCTCATGATCCAAAGACCTCATCAGTGAAGAATGGTGGTGGTAGTGTCATGGCGTGGGCATGTATGGCTGCCAATGGAACTGGTTCTCTTGTATTTATTGATGATATGACTGCTGACAAAAGCAGCAAGATGAATTCTAAAGTGTTTCGGGCAATATTATCTGCTCATATTCAGCAAAATACTTCAGAACTCATTGGACGGCGCTTCACAGTGCAGATGGACAATGACCCGAAGCATACTGCCAAAGCAACCAAAGAGGGAAAGAAGTGGAATGTTATGCAATGGCCAAATCAATCACCTGACCTGAATCTGATTGAGCATGCATTTCACTTGCTGAAGACAAAACTGAAGGGAAAATGCCCCAAGAACAAGCAGGAACTGAAAACAGTTGCAGTAGAGGCCTGGGAGAGCATCACCAGGGATGAAACCCAGCGTCTAGTGATGTCTGTGCATTCCAGACTTCAGGCTGTAATTGACTGCAAAGGATTTGCAACCAAGTATTAAAAAGTGAAAGTTTGATGGATGAATGTTAATCTGTCCCATTACTTTTGGTCCCTTAAAAAAGTGGGAGGCACATATACAAACTGTTGTAATTCTTACACCGTTCACCTGATTTGGATGTAAATACCCTCAAATTAAAGCTGAAAGTCTGCAGTTAAAGCACATCTTGTTTGTTTCATTTTAAATCCATTGTGGTGGTGTATTGAGCCAAAAAGATTAGAATTGTGTTGATGTCCCAATATTTATGGACCTGACTGTAGTTGTAAAGGATAGGAGCTTTTAGTTCCACTTTAGGTTCTGTACTGATATGCACATTTGTCCATGCATTATTATGAACAATATTAGCAGCTTCTTTTTACATAATGTTAATTTGTATTTCAAGTTTACTGCTAATTGTAAATCCTTAATTAATTTGCTGTTATTTCTGTGTCTTTTTTTAAATTGTGGTGGCATTTAAACTATAATTACAACTTTCTTATTTTGGATGCTGCTTTAAAATTAAAGCTAACCTAGCCTTTAAAAGAAATACAAAGTTCTGTCCTACATAGCTCAGAGTGCTCCAAATATAAACTGGATAAAGCAGGAGGGTCACTTGAGGACAGAATCCCAGGGAAAGAAGAATGTCAGGAAAATACTAAGTGAGAACGCGTGAAGGAGGATCATGTTTGAGTTTGAAGGCCAAGAACAAAAAAAAAAAAAAAAAAATGACATACTCTGTACAAGCTTTATCTACTCTTATAGGGAATGGATATTTTTCAAATGCATAAATACACTTGATGTGTGTCCCTAGACAACCAAGAGACAAAGTGACAGAAATCTACAACAAAAAGAATACAACATTCTTCTAATATTAACAAATTCATATTTTAGCACACAAAGTTCTGAACATATACAGTATATATATATATATATATATATATATATACATTTTGTAAAACTATGTAACATTGAATTAGATGTTCAAACCCAATAATTAAAACTTGTACTGTATAAGCTTTAACATGTTGAAATAATTTCAAAAGTAATGTTCAGTCTTTTAAATCTGCAGCTATCCTTAGAGCCCTTGCACACTGGGGCGGTTTGCAAGCGCTATTGCGCTAATAATAGCGCCTGCAAACCGCCCCGAAAGTGCCGCTGCTGTGTATCCAGTGTGCAAGCCCCGAGGGCTTGCACACTGGAGCGATGCGCTGGCAGGACGGTAAAAAAAGTCCTGCCAGCAGCATCTTCGGAGCAGTGTGTATACCGCTCCTTTACCGCTCCTGCCCATTGAAATCAATGGGACGTGTGGCTATACCGCCGGCAAAGCGCCTCTGCAGAGGCGCTTTGCGGTGGTATTTAACCCTTTCTCGGCCGCTAGCGGGGGGTAAAACCGCCCCGCTAGCGGCCGCATACCGACGGTAAAACGTCGCTAATAATAGCGGCGTTTTACCGCCGATGCCGCCCCCCGCCCCAGTGTGCAAGGGCTCTTAAAGTGGGTGTAAACCCATCACTCACCCAGTATAAACTAATGGCACAGTATTAATGTATATATACATGCAAGCCTCCTGCATGTATCCCTACCTTGCAAATATCATCCCCTTCAGCAGTAGATGCCCTGCAAAACTCTGGAATCAGTGGATGGGTTTCTTTGCCGGAGTTCGGTGGGCAGACTCCCCACCCACCTCTACACTCTCCTACTCTTCAGTCACACCGATCATGCCCCATGATGAGTACATCCAGTCAAAACTCAGGAAAGGGACCACATGACTTCAGCATGCCCAATCATGCTGAGGCATGGTGCAGCCAATCCTGGGAGAGCTGGAGAAGAAAGGAGGAGGGATGGGAAGCTGGAATCGTAGACACTCTCTGCTGTCATATTGTTCATGAGATAAAGAAACTGGATGTCAGTCACAGCAGTCAGGGATGTGGCGACACAAACTTATCTGTGTGTCGTTTTTTTATCTTACTACAAAAAGACAAGAGGATTGCTCAGAGCTGGATTACCTCTTCGTGGCAAGACTGGGCACAGATGAATTGACATCCTCTACTGTACCAGGTAGAAGTATTCATTAAACAAAAAAAATCAGGTTTACATCCACTTTAAGATAATATGTGTTTATCCTTTCGTGAAGGTGCTTATGTAGCTACAACGTACCTCCTGTTATAGGGTATCAATGCTCTGTATCTGTCATCCTGTCACATGGGGTTTCAAAAAAGACTAAAGTTGCCAGGTCAATGCACGTTTTTACAGCCATGTTTCACAGTGGTCACCATCAGAAAATCCTCCCAGTGAAAAATGTAGCTAGCATAGGCATGCATGCTTGTGGACAGGACTTGGCTGAAAAAAAAAAACTAAAAACAGCTATCCGGATCGGTCTAGTCTCAGCCAGAGCTTTGGAGGCCTTTCCCAGACCCCATTGAACTGGATGATTGTAGTGCTAGTCTGAAATATGTCCTTAGCCCACTAGGCTCTGCATTGTGATGCTTTTCAGACCTCAGTGTAATGTACTAGTTTGCCGCAGAGTGCTTTCTGGGTCCAGATCATTGGCACATCCTCTGGTGTGACCCAGACTCTGAAGGCTCACTTTTGAGTAGGCTGTGTGGACTGAGTACAAGGAGTTACCTAATTATAAAGACAGTTGGGTGCCCTTATTATACCAATTTTCCATCAGAGTACAGTGGAAAGGGTTACATAGTTACATAGTTACATAGTTAGTAAGGTTGAATAAAGACACCAGTCCATCCAGTAGACCCTGAGTGTGGGTGTGTGTCTACAATTGTCCCTATTTAACTAAGATACCCATATAGCGCAGTCAATTCACACAGCACTCCACACATACATCAGTCCCTACCCTCAAGGAGCCCACAATCCAAGGTCCCCAACTCACGTTCATATACTAGGGCCAATTTTGAACAGAAGCCAATTAACCTACCAGCATGTTTTTGGAGTTAATGCTGAGTGATGATGCACTTAGTTTAGAGAAGTGTCATTTGGGTTCAGTGTGGGGTAACAGCTTCAGCTACTCCTTCTTGTCAGAATTGACACAGGAACTTTCCTCTGTATGTTTTTGCTTTCCCCCAAAAGTGATCTGTCACTGCTAGCTGTACAAACCTCATCTGCCATGAGCAGCTGGTTCATGAGTATGCAAGATTTAGCCGAGTACCTTGAGCTATATTGTCTGCCTAGCAGCACAATATGTTGGCTCCCATACACACAGGGGGCAGTCCCACTGTAATGGGTACCTCCCTCTCATGTTCCACTAACAGCTCTGGTGTGGCCTGCAGTGCATCATCTCAAGTACTTCACACTGACAGCCTGGAATATTGTTCTCTGCTTGAGTCTTCAAAGTTTTCCTTAGCTCTGTCAGGTATAGCCTTCTCTTTGGTCCTCTTCCTGGACGATTTCACCACAGGTTTTAAAGACAAATTGCAACCCTGATTGGTGAGTCTGACCACAGAATCCTCAGACGTGCCTTTTCCCTTGTATAATCTGTTTCTGATCTGCCTGTGTCCTTAGCGATGTGTCCTTTTTTTCCCATAAAGAAGCCAGTGATGAAGTTTTCTTCACCTGCAATTTAAACTATATCATTTTTTTTTTCTTTGTAAATACCACTTTTGCTATACCACAGCCCACCCCCAAAGTTCATACCAGATCCTTTTGACTGTGGTATAGATTTAAGAGGGGTTCCTTAAAATCTGGTGGGGAATTTAAGGGGGACCTAAAAAAAGCATGAGGTTCCCCTATAAATCCATACCGGACTCTTAAAATTGAATCAAACCCACATCATTAAAATCTGTCAGTACATGCTGTATTACATATCTTTCCTACTCATTCAGTCACTGTTGGATTTGTTTTGTGTATTCTGCAAACAAACTGGTTGATCCTGCTATTCACTGTTCCTCCCTCCTTGTCTGTGTCCCCGCTGCAGTCTGAGATTGTGTAGCCCAACTGTTCTCATAGCTGCTGAGCATGCTCCAGTTTCAGTTACCTTCAAAGCTGTTCATATCCTCCTTTTTCTTATTTGTACAACCACACAACTTTAGAGTCACACGTGTGGGCTTATACATTCTGGATAAATGACAGCGCCCTCCCTCCCTCCACTTCCATACCCACTAAACAGCTCTACACTATAGAGTGTTATATTACATGTTAATAAATGGAGTCTTCACCTCCCTGAATTTTAAGCACATAAAAACAATAGACACAGACTGTACGGCAAGAAACATTCTGTGTTTGGCAGAACCTCCCCCTAGAAGGCCCACTCCATGTTTATGCACATAAACAATAGATTTTGGTTCAAAAAGTATACAGTATTTGAGACAATTTAAAACATTTACTTGATATTAATTATGTACTTTTCCTTTTGTTGTTTTTTTGAACATGCGATCAGCAGTAGAGGACTAGAAGTTACTCCTGTTTATGTTTCCCTTCAAACAGGCTTGGAAAGAGCTGGTTCATGTGACAGCTGTATATCGATTTTGAAAAAAAGGTACTGTTTAAATAAAAAAAAAAAAACAGTGCCATCATCCATATACATAAAGAGAATGGATAATGTAAATTAACAGTGTGTGTTTAGTATCAATTTAATCTAAACATACAGCCTGGGAAAGGAAGGGGGTCTGAGTAGCCAATGTTTGGTCAAAAACATTGGCTCATTCTTAGTTATGAACTAGAGTTCTGCTCTCTGCCGCCTCCCTGCTTTGTGTCTTCCAACCTGCCTGTTTCTCCACATAGACTGACAGATTTCCATACAGCTTTTACAGATCTTCTGGATCAAGGGTATTGCCCAACTTCCAATGGTAGAAAAATTTCAGTTCTACTTCAAACTTTCCACAATTTCCAAACCAAAATGGGGCATTCGGGTCTCAGGGCCCTAATTTTTTCTCATTCTTCCCTAATATTTCCATGGAATGGACGAGGTCTGTCATAGTCTCCCTCCATCAGAGAGACTTTTTTGACCTCTGTGGACATCAAGGATGCATGTCCTATTTTTTCAGAGCATCAAAGCTTCCTTTGCTTTGCTGTGGGCCCCTAGCACTTGCAATTTGTTTGGCTTGTCCTGCACACTGCTCGCCTTGAAAAGCTCTAAATTTGGGATATGTGGATAACTTTCTGTTAAGAGGAACAGTCAGTATGGATTTGGTCCAAAAATGTTCAGGTCTTAAAAAAGTTTGGTTGTATCCTAAACTTTCAGAAGTCGGCTTAAATCAGACCTTTTCTTCCCCAAGACAAACCTCTATTACTCCACTTGCAAACTACATAGTTTCAGCCCAGGAGTCCTCCTATTCTATGCTTCTGCATAAGAGTCTTTGGGCTAATGGTAGCCTCCTTCAAGGCAGTTCTATTTGCCCCCCTATTGCATCTATGTTGCATCTCTAGGACAGGACATGAAGGAAAATATCACCAAAGGGATAAAGACAGCAGAAAAATAATTAACTAACAGGGGTTTTTACCTTCAGGGTTGGCTTAAGGTTTTTTTTTTGGGCGGGAGATATATTTTATTTTCTGTTGCTAGAGTTTTTTATTGCAGGTTTCACAGCATACACTTGTTGCTGATACAGGCAAAGCTTTTTTTGCAGCACATACCGCACAGTTTTAAACACTGCATACAATATATACAGTAAAGTAATGTGCACCAAAACACTCTGTTGCCAAAGCTGCTATTACATTTAGGAAAACCCCTTAATTAAAAAAGGGTCAGGCAGGTCTAAAGTAGGAGGCAGAGTAGTAGGTGGCCAGCAGGTTCTGCAGGACATAGGGGTGGTCAGGCAGCATAATCTAGAAGCAGGGCATGTCTGCCTTTTCTATCTTAGAATGGCCATGCTATACAGCTATAGGATGTGCAATGGGTAGTTGAGTGGCTACTGAAGACAAAGCCTTCCTCTTCTTCCTCCCCATTCACAGAGAAGCCCAGTTGTCTGCACGTGCTGCCAATGTGCCCACTTCTTTTTTCTCCTCTTCTCCTGTTAATCCCACCATGGCAGCTGTAAGGAGTCAACAATCACTGACTTGCTGCAGGAGATGGATCTTGGTCATGCTCAAGAATTCCTCCTTTCCGATATTGATGATAAGGAAGATAGCACCATGACCATGGAGGTAGAGGAGGATTCAGCCATACGGCAGTCAGGAGAAATGAGGCAAGAAACAGCAAGAGGCAGTGATGTTCCAGCTGCTGAAGCTTACAGCAATGTGGATTCCAGTGATGAGGTGGGATGATGAGGTGGGAGACCATACGTGAATGGCATTGACTCAGGAGGAGGAATGTTCTGAGGGAAAGCAGATCTGCAGCAAGTGAGAATTTTGCCAGGAGCCAGGGGCAGCTTGCAGAGGACTGTAGGAAAGAGCCAATCTAACCTATCTGACGGCAATACCCCATAGGTGCAGGCTATTGCTATTACCAGGGCTGGCCGACCAAACGCTGCAGTGTGGGCCTTTTTTAATGTATCTTCTGCCAGCAGCACTGTTTTATCCTGCACTCTAAGCCTGTAGTGTAACAGTTGTAGTGCCAACTATACGGGTACCACATGCATGAAAAAACACATAACTTTCTGCATTCCTCCACCCCACAGCATTCTCCTGCTGTATTAGACACAACATGGCCTCTTATGAGAGGGATAGAAGTCTCATAAAGTGTTACTAATGCCTCGTACACACGAGCAGAATTTCCGACAGAAAGAGTCCGATGAGAGCTTCTCATCGTATATTCCGACCGTGTGTATGCCCCATCGGACTTTCTCCGTCGAAAATTCAGACGGACTTAGATAGAGAACATGTTCTATATTTTTCTGACGGAACAAATTACTATTGGAAAAAACGCTCGTCTGTATGCTGTTCTGACGCTCCAAAAATGACGCATGCTCTGAAGCAAGTACAAGACGGAAGCTATTGGCTACTGGCTATTGAACTTCCGTTTTCTAGTCCCATCATACGTGTTGTACGTCACCGCGTTCTGGACGGTCGGAATTTGGTGTGACCGTGTGTATGCAAGACAGCTTGAGCGGAATTCCATCAGAACTCTGTTAGAAAAACCTTCAGAGTTTATTCCGACGGCAAAACCGGTCATGTGTACAGGGCATTAGGCTTAAGATATGTCACATCAAGCAGGGAAGAGGATCATTTCATGTTGAAGTGGGCCAAGCTAAGCCAATTCTCTTACACCCAACCTGCCATCTCCAGGCAGATGTCTCCCTTGCTGCTGATGAAGCAGAAGAAAAAAATGTCGCCAAATCACCCCTGTGCCCAGCCTTTTCATGGCAGCTGTCCAAAACTGCTGTTCTCATTTCAGCTTGTGAAATCAACCCCTTCTGCAAGTTTATGACCCGGCCACCAAGTTTTTCCAACAAAGCCATCCTTGCCCTCCACCACCATGTGGAATATAATATGTCTGTGTGTTTGAACCACACTGTCAGTGGCAGAGTACACATGGAAGCTGGGAGGGATGCAGGATGGGGCACACCACTTGAGCTGCTGGTGCCACCATGCATCTTGTCGATTGGTGACAGAACAGTCACCTGGACCCCTTTCTCCTCACTGGCCTCCTCCTCTTATTCCTCAGACCTAGCAGTCCCCCACAAGCACCCCAGAGCATTGTCAACATCTTAGGCTAAATGCTGCAATGCTGTGTTGCAGCTTGAATGCCCAGGGGACAGGAACCACACTGGGCCAGAGCAGGTGGCTGACCCCATACCATTTTCAGCCAGACAAGGTAGTGTGTGACATGGCAATAAACTGCTAGCCACCTTTCACCAGGAAAAAACATATATGTACCTTGCTTTGCACATGTCCACAACCTAGCGTTGAAGTGGTTCATCATGAATTACTCTGGCTTCAAGAAGTTCCTTCATCAAGCCAGAAGGGTTTTTGGCAACTTTTGGCGGTATTACCTGGCCATGGCTCCCCGGGTAGAAATGTACTGCCAACATCAACTTAGTTACATAGTTACATAGTAGGTGAGGTTGAAAAAAGACACAAGTCCATCAAGTCCAACCTATGTGTGTGATTATGTGTCAGTATTACATTACATATCCCTGTATATTGCGGTCATTCAGGTGATTATTTAATAGTTTCTTGAAGCTATCAATGCTCCCCACTGAGACCACCGCCTGTGGAAGGGAATTCCACATCCTTGCCGCTCTTACAGTAAAGAACCCTCTACGTAGTTTAAGGTTAAACCTCTTTTCTTCTAATTGTAATGAGTGGCCATGAGTCTTATTAAACTCTCTTCTGCGAAAAAGTTTTATCCCTATTGTGGGGTCACCAGTACAGTATTTGTAAATTGAAATCATATCCCCTCTCAAGCGTCTCTTCTCCAGAGAGAATAAGTTCAGTGCTCGCAACCTTTCCTCATAACTAAGATCCTCCAGACCCTTTATTAGCTTTGTTGCCCTTCTTTGTACTCGCTCCATTTCCAGTACGTCCCTCCTGAGGACTGGTGCCCAGGACTGGACAGCATACTCCAGGTGCGGGCGGACCAGAGTCTTGTAGAGTGGGAGAATTATCGTTTTATCCCTGCAGTTGATCCCCCTTTTAATGCATGCCAATATTCTGTTTGCTTTATTAGCAGCAGCTTGGCATTGCATGCCATTGCTGAGCCTATCATCTACTAGGACCCCAAGGTCCTTTTCCATCCTAGATTCCCCCAGAGGTTCTCCCCCCAGTGTATAGATTGCATTCATATTTTTGCCACCCAAATGCATTATTTTACATTTTTCTACATTGAACCTCATTTGCCGTGTAGTCGCCCACCCCATTAATTTGTTCAGGTCTTTTTGCAAGATTTCCACATCCTGCGGAGAAGTTATTGCCCTGCTTAGCTTAGTATCGTCTGCAAATACCGAGATTGAACTGTTTATCCCATCCTCCAGGTCGTTTATGAACAAATTAAATAGGATTGGTCCCAGCACAGAACCCTGGGGAACCCCACTACCCACCCCTGACCATTCTGAGTACTCCCCATTTATCACCACCCTCTGAACACGCCCTTGTAGCCAGTTTTCAATCCATGTACTCACCCTATGGTCCATGCCAACGCACCTTATTTTGTACAGTAAACGTTTATGGGGAACTGTGTCAAATGCTTTTGCAAAATCCAGATACACCACGTCTACGGGCCTTCCTGCCAAGTGTCTTATCTGTGACACCCCCATGCAATGGAACTCAATGCTGGCTATGCTGCAGTGACTGCACCAGAAGAGAGCCATAAATGAGCACCTGTGCTATTATGGTACGAGGACAGACATTAGGGAGCTGAGGTTCTTTTCATTGTGGCAATTATATGATAAAAGGACCTCTGCTATACTAAAAAGTAACAAAATGAAGAGATGCTACAAAATCTAGTGGTGTTCACAAATTAACCAGTAAATAAAGTGCATGTACAAAATGATTTTGCACAAAACCATAAATAAACAATCAGTGAAATAAATCACAGTATGATCATGAATGAGTGCATCAAGAAATAAAATAAAATAAAAACATTTCTTTAAAAATGTGCAGATCAAAAATTGAAAGTGAAAAAGTCCCAGTGCTGAATAGCTAAGTAAAGGCTCTTGACAAAAATGTTAATAAACAATCAAGGAAACATGATTAAAATGTGTATCAAAAAATGGTTATATATGGAGTACAGTGGACGAGATTACAATGTCCAATCGTGACTAAATTGTGATGAGTGATAGAAAAAAATGTATATAATATAATAACTCCACAAAATGGTAAAGAGCCCTTCATGAATCTTCTCAGTGAATGCAACAAATTGAAAACGTGTGGTCAGTGATGAAATGACAGCTGAAATATGTACTCACAGAGCCCTTACCTTAAAAGGCATGGGTAAATGCCTTAACAATCATGGTGAGTGGATGATAGTTTGAGACCAGCGGTTTCATCCGGAAGATAGATGACAGATGTGGGGCCGGATCAGGCTCGCATCAAGGTCCGGATGAGCATGTAGAAAAAAGAAGAACAAAAGGGGGCCTCCAATCGTGTAGTATCATAGACCAGAGTTTATTAATAAATATAAATATAAATAAAAAAGCTGTACAGGGCAATAAAAAGGTAACGCACAGCCAACAGAATGGCGTATCACCGTTACCTAGTACATCACTTCCGGTCCGCAACAAAAACAACCGGGTCAAAAGGTGTGAACTTCCGGTTGCGTCTAGTACGTCAGTCCTACGCGTTGCGTCACATACCTCGTGACTTCCTTAGGGAATCTGATTGGATGGGCAATCAGTTCATTTATACTAGTTGAACAGGAAGTGGTAGAATAGCCATTTTGATGGAGACCAAAGGCTCATAAGTGTGTTTATACGTAGCGATCAAGTAAAGGATGTGAAAAACGTTATTCACCATAGAATAAATAAGGTTACTTTAATAAAAAATGTATATAAAAAATAGTATATAAAATAAAATATAAAAGCAGGGGACTGGCTCATTAACTAAAAATAGTATCACATCGGGATGGAGTGAAGGGACTCTCTCACTGTTGACATCTTGTGGCAATATAGGTAATTGCGGCTAACCGATGGCACTAGTGTTGAAATCACTGATGACTTGCTGTAGCAGATTATAAAAATGAGTGACATTACATGTCCAAATAGACTGAGTAGATAAGCAAAAGAAATTAATTAAAAGGTCATACAGGGAGGGAAAATTAAAAACGAGCTAAAGTTATAAAATGGTAAGCGTGCCGCAAGTTCAGTAAAAGGTTCACAATAACAGTAAAAATTAATAATCACTAATGAAACAATTTAAATCGAAGTCTATATTTAACCCATTAGGGACAAGTGTATTCATTTTATAGATCCATTGAGATTCTTTCTGACTAATACTCCTAACTTTATGATCGCCCCTCCAAGATTTGTGGTATCTATCTATACCCCAGAAGGTCATTTCAGCTGGATTACTATTATGAACTGCGGCGAAGTGCCTCGATACATTGTGCTTTGGAAAAGCTTTCATGATGTTTTGGACATGTTCTTTAATTCTGACTTTCAATGCTCTTTTTGTTCTTCCTACATATTGTAGTTTACAGGAACATTGTAGAATGTACACCACCCTTTCTGTGTGGCAACTAATGAAATCTTTAATTGGATATGTATGTCCTGTGCTAGTTGCCAAATTTCATTCTTTTTTCCTTGAAGTTTTTTTGAATGTTGACATGCAAAACAGTATTTGCATGGAAAGAAACCTTTTCCATTAAAAAAAGAAAAATGGGGTCTTGTGGTAGGGTCCACTACATTTTTCACAATCAGATCCCGCAGTGTGGTGGCACGTTTGTATATAATAACTGGTTTGTCTGATAAGACACTTTGTAAGTGTTTGTCGCCTTTCAAAATATGCCAGTGTTTCATAAGTATTTTTTCTATGTCTTTGTGCTGGACATTAAAATCAAGGACCAGGGCTGGTGCTTCCAGTAGTGGTTGTCATTTCTTATCACCATGGATCATTTGACACCTATCCAAAGATTGTACCGATTGGATTTGTTTATTAACAAATTCTGAGGTGTGTCCTTTCGCAATAAATCTTTTGCCAATTAAGTCAGCCTGGGTTTTAAAATCGGAGTCTTTGGTACAATTTTGTCTGATTCTGAGAAGCTGGCCCTTTGGAATATTAAACAACCATGGCTTATGGTGACAACTGGTAATAGGTAAATAACTATTTTTCGCAACCTCTTTAAAATGTGTTTTAGTGATTAGTTTGTTATTTTCAATACTAATTTCAAGGTCGAGAAATTGTATTTGTTTTTCCTCGATTTTCCAGGTCAGAACTATATTTCTGTACTCTGATTCAATTTGGACAAGAATTTTTCCAGTGAGTCTTTGTTACCATTCCATATAATTAAAATATCATCAATGAATCTTTTAAAAAATTCTAGTTCACAGGATGTGTTTTTATATACTGAATCTTCTTCCCATTGGGCCATGAACGCATTGGCAACACTTGGGGCAAATTTAGCTCCCATGGCGATTCCTGTGGTCTGCTTGTAAAAATCTCGGTTGTGCCAGAAATAATTATTTTTCAGAGAAAATTCTATGCATTTGATGAGGAACTTCCTCTGCATGCATTGTAAATTGCTGAATTTTCTCAACACCCACTTAGTGGCCTCACATGCTTGATGGTGTTTAATGATTGTGTATAAGGAGGACACATCAGCTGTTGCCAGTAAAGTTCTTCCTTCCGGGACAGTTGGTGTTTCCAATAATTGTAGGACATGTTTCGTTGTTGTACATTAGACAGCAGGTTAAATAAAGCTGTCAATATACTGGCCTATTCTTGATGTCAATGAGTTGATGCCATTGACAATGGGTCTCCCTGGCGGATTCTCTCTATTCTTATGTATTTTTGGAATGTTATAAATCACTGGGATTCGGCATGAATATGGTACAAGATATCGGGCTTCTTTACTGTTCAGAATTAATTTCTTCACTCCTAAGTGTACGATTTGCTCCAAGCCTCGTTTAACTTGCGTTGTAGGGTTGCCTAATAGTTTGGTATATGTAATGGAGTCTTGGAGTTGTCGTTCAATTTTGTTTAGATAGTTTAGTTTGAAGCACCACTCCTCCCCCTTTGAACGTTGGTCTGATTACTATATCTTTTCTAGCGACTAATGATCGTATCCCTTTTTTAATGTGGATGGGGTCCTTAACTTTCTTAATTTTCAGTTTATCTAGGTCTTTTAAAACCAAATTCTTGAAGACTTCGACATGTTGATTATCGTGAACCTGAGTGTTAAACAAGGATTTGTTATGTAAGGAACTATGCTGTATCATGCTTTTTTCTGATGATATAAAGGTGTCCCTAGTTTGGGGATTACTCAAGATGGCTTTCTTAATATTAATTTTCCTTACGTACTTGCGTATTCCGACGGAGGTGTTGAATTTTTTTAAATTCTGTGTTGGAGCATATTTAAGGCCTTTATCTAAGACAGCTAACTCCTCACTGCTCAACTCTTGTCCACTAAGGTTGAAGATGCCTTTGCCAACTATTCGCGCTTTCTTTTGGATTCTCTTTCCCGCTCTCCTTCCTCTCTTAGTTCTTCTTTGGTGGTCTTCTTGTTGGCGTCTCTTTGCCTCCTTCTCGGGGATTGGTCCCTCTGACCTCGATCTAAAAAATCCCCCTTCTGTCTGTCTTGTTGGTAATAGGGTTGGCGATAATGGGGGTTATCAGCCGCATGATGTCTCAGTGGTTCAAATCTGTTGTAGGTATGGATCGGGCTTCTCTCCCATCTATCTTGTGGGTGAGAGTAAGTAAATTCTCTAGTATCTTTCTGATAGCTTTCATAGTGAGGTCTATCTTGTTGAGGTCTTTCGTAGTAACGCCCATCATTGTATGGTCTATCTTGTTGGGGTCTGGAATAATGGCCATCATTGGGGTAAGCTTTCTTAAATGGTTTTTTGAAAGGTTTTTTTCGATTATTTCTCGGGATCTGATAGCAATTATTTTGATGTCCTTGGTAGTCTTGGTTTCTTCTCGGTGTATAGCAATCTTCTCTTTTCCATCTGCCATGTGGTGGAGGGTGTTGAGAAGTGCTAGCTACTGGTTCCTGAATTCTTACTTCCCATTCAGGAGTGGAGTAGGCTGAGGTTACCACTGGTTCCTCTAGCTTACTCTGCCATTTGAAAACTTGATCCGCCTTGTAGTCCGAAGTATCTCTTTGTTACTTTTTCATTTTTATTTTATTTTATTTCTTGATGAACTCATTCATGATTATACTGTGATTTATTTTACTGATCCTTCATTTATGGTTTTGCGCAAAATCATTTTGTACATGCACTTTATTTACTGGTTAATTTGTGAACACCACTAGATTTTGCAGTATCTCTTTATTTTGTTACTTTTTAGTAGCGCAGAGGTTCTTTTATCGTATTATTTCTAGTCTATCACTATTTCACCTTTGCAGCTATTATGGAAGTATTCACTTTTATGGAACAAAGAAAGATTAATCTGGATGAAATTTTCTCCACCCAAACTAAAACCAATAGTGATTTAGAAAGCTTGATGCGCAAACTTGGACACACCATGGAGAAGAAAGTCAGCCTATGGTGGGACACCAACACTTTTGAACGCTACCTGAGAGAAAATATAGTACCCAGAAGGCTTAGATGGGAACTACCACCCAACGATGGACTTAAGGACAAAGAGTCCATCGATGAGTGGTATGTGTTTTTTAATAGTAAAAGTATACCTAACCCCAATGAAGTTAGAGGTCAAAGCATTGCAAACACAGATGGGCCTATATAAAGCTAAAATGGAGGAAACAGAGAATAGGTCACGTAGGAACAACGTGAGGGTGGTGGGCCTCCCTGAGCGGTGTGAGGGCCCCCACCCCGAGGAGTTCCTGGAGACATGGCTCAAGGGAACATTTGGAACAGAAACCTTTTCGCATCTTTTTGCAATCGAAAGAGCTCACAGGGTGCCATCTAGATATCCGCCATCAGGGGGCTATCCCAGGCCAATAATCATGAAAATTCTCAATTATAAAGACAAGGTGATATTGATGCGAAAGGCCAGAGATCTGGGGGACATCTTCTACAATGGAGTTAGAATTTCATTATACCCCGACTACTCTCTAGACCTGCAGAAATGAAGGGCTGATTTCAAGGACATCAAACGTAGTTTACGGAATCATAAAGTCGCATACGCTTTGCTGTTCCCAGCACGCTTACATATATCTGCATTAGGGGCAACCCATTTTTTTGATACTGCTGCAGGGGCATCAAAGTGGCTCGAAGACAACAAAAAGAACCCGTAGAGCTATGGACTGTAGCAATTGATTTATTTTTTGTTTATTTTGAAACTTCTTTTTTTTTTCTAAAAGAATATATAAAACACAAAGCGCTGTGATGCTAAATAGCTGATAATTACACAGAAAACCAAGTGAGGCTGCTATCAAAAAAGAGTGTTTTCAGAGTCATTTAAAAAGAATAAATAATGATATTTGAAGCGCTTCACAATGTGCATAAAAATGAATATATATGAATAAATATAAATACTCAAATAAACCCAGCGGTGAGTAAAAATTCCTAAAAAATCCAGCAATCAAAATAGTGTAAAATTATAAAAAATTAGTGACACCAAATGTGTAAAAAAATCCACATAAAAAATCCACATAAAAATAAATATATAGGGATGTATTCAGAAGGTTCAATTATACAAGTGTAGAATCCGATTGGTATAGAGCTTTGATCCAGTCCCACTAGCAAAGCTGTTTAAAAACACTTGCTTAATTAAGGTGCTCATTGACCTTTATAGTAACAATGTTTCTTTTGCTTCTGTTCACAACCAATGTGAGAATCATAAAACAGATCTCATTTGACAGGCAGATAAGAGAAAAAAACAATCATTGTGCAATAGTTAGGATACCAAGGTACACAGGCAAACTTCAATCCACTCACGTGTGCCTTATAATGATAAGGCATATGCAGGTTTTACTATAGCAGTCAGCCGCCTTAGACAGGAGCAGATTCACTGCAGTACACTGAGTGATACTGCTGATCTGCAGAGAGCGTCCTTGGCTCCTCCCACGCGTTACATCACAGTCACGTGACTTTTTGAAGGATAAAAAAGTCACGTGACTGTGATGTAACGCGTGGGAGGAGCCAAGGACGCTCTCTGCAGATCAGCAGTATCACTCAGTAAGCTCTATACCAATCGGATTCTACACTTGTATAAATGAACCTTCTGAATACATCCCTATATATTTATTTTTATGTGGATTTTTTATGTGGATTTTTTTACACATTTGGTGTCACTAATTTTTTATAATTTTACACTATTTTGATTGCTGGATTTTTTAGGAATTTTTACTTACCGCTGGGTTTATTTGAGTATTTATATTTATTCATATATATTCATTTTTATGCACATTGTGAAGCGCTTCAAATATGATTATTTATTCTTTTTTTTTTTCTACTTTTCTCTTATTTCTTCCCACTTTTTTTTTTTTTCTCCAGGTCTTGGGATGACTGTTGAGAGGGAGGAGGGAAGGGAATAAAGGGAAACTAAGTGGAGGATGGCACGGGGGGGGTGGGGGTGCCTGGTAGCTGAGAGTCACTGATGAAAGATGTGGGTTCACTGGTTATGTATGTTTTTGGTGTATTTCTGATTTTTTTGAATTGGGTTATTGGAGGGGGGAGGGGGGGACTGATGGGGAAATACACGGTAATTGGATCATATTTATGCAAGGGTAGGGTGTATCTGTTTGAGTGGTTGGGAGGGAGAAAAACGGTCACAAGTAATGCCCCTAGGGTGAGCCTAGTTAGGAGGGTAAGGATAGAGGGGAGGTCACGAAATAAGCACCAGAGTCGGGTGGTATACAAATTAAAAAAGGGGGGAGGCGGGAGGGTCTTAGGGAGGAGCAGGGTTAGATTAGGAGGGGTCTATACAACACAATCATTAAAGGGAAGGGGTTCAATAAGAATAAAGCACACACGCACATGTTGCTTGCACTTAACTAGAAGTAGTACAGAAAGAGAGTGTAGAGTCGGAATCGGTCATGGGACCTCCTGTCTCTCTTTCTTTCTGTCTTCCTTTTTAACACATTTACTATTAAGACGGTAATTTCGGGAGACACATATGCACATATGAACAATTTTCTATTTTTGTTTAATTATCTGTTTTTTTTTTTTGTTGTCTAGATGTTTAAAACACTAAACATAGGGAACATTAGGGGTATGGGTGATCCTACCAAAAGGGCAACTGTGTTTTCAGTCTTGGAGACCTATGGCATCGAACTGATATGCCTGCAGGAAACCCACCTTACCAATGATACTAAATTATTAATTCGGAGTAATAAATTCCAAGCACAGTACCACTCAGTTTACTCCTCCTATTCTAGGGGGGCGAGTATATTGGTGGGTAGAGGGACATTATTTTCCTGCAGGGATGTTAGGATAGATCCATTGGGGTGTTATGTTTTTTTGAGTTGTTTAATAGAAAACAAACCCTTTGTGATAGCAAATGTCTGAATCCCCCCCCCCATTTAAAACTGAGATTTTGATTGATTTATTAAAGTTTGTGGAGGATAAGGCAGATATCCCGATCATAGTAGTAGGGGACTTCAATGCAGTTCTTGACAGTAGCTTAGATAGGTTTCCACCAGTGTCCCGACCAGAAAGGGTATCAGAGGGGCGTTTAGGCCAATTCCTCGGGGAGATGGGATGGAGCAATCTGTGGAGATCTCATAACCCAAACACCCGGCAGTATTCCTGTTACTCAGGGTCATACTCTACCCTTTCACGTATAGGGTAATAGTGAAGCTCTGCAATTAACGAAAAAAATAAAGTACTTACCAAGAGGAATATCAGACCACTCTCCCCTAACACTTACTATAGACTTAAGAGAGATTTTATCAAAAAATTTGGACAATAAATCCACTGTGGTTGGACCTGATGGGGAGCCCAGAAAAAATAGCCCTTAGATTAAAAGAATTTGTAGCACTTAACTCTGGCACTGCATCAGTGGGGGTAGTGTGGGACACCTTAAAAGCATTCCTTAGGTGGTTACTACATCAGCAGGTGGTAAAAATAAAGAACAAGTCAAGGGAACTGGAGGTTAGGGCTAGAAAAGAAGTGATGGAATCAGAAGCACAGTATGTGATAGACCCAACCCCAGAGAAACATGAAATATGGCTCAAGAGACAGCTAGAGTATAAAGAAGTACTTAATAGAAAAACTGAGAACAAGAGGCTCTTTCAGGGACAAAATTACTTTGGAGAAGTTGAAAAGACGGGTCATATGCTTGCACTTTTAGTTAAATCTAACACATCCCCTCCAGTTATTTCCTCAATTAGGACTACATCCGGAGAGATTACATCTGAAACTGGCAGTCTTGGATGCTTTTTTTACATTTTATAGGGACCTGTACAAGTCGCGCCAGTGTTCAGACAGGCGCGATATGGACAGGTTCTTGGAGGGAGTTGATCTACCTGTACTCTTGGAGGTAGAAAGGAGAGAGATGGAGTCCCCTCTGGCCTTAGAGGAGCTGCAAAGAGCAGTTGCGGAGCTGTCTGGTAAGAAATCCCCGGGCCCAGACGGGTTACCACTGGAGATTTATAAACAATATGGAGAGGTCCTGCTCCCGGAGCTCCTAAAGGTGTTGGAGTGGGCGGCAAAGGAGGGTGGGCTGCCCTCCTCAATGACAGAGGCTAACATAGTAGTAATAACGAAGGAAGGTAAGGACCAATCGGAAGTTTCCTCCTATAGGCCTATATCACTATTGTGCTCCGATGTTAAAATCATTGCAAGAGCGCTGGCATCTAGATTAAATAAATTTATTGCAAAACGTGTGCACTTGGACCAGTCGGGGTTTATCCCCGGTCGATCCACTAGCACAAACATCAGAAGGGCATATCTGAACCTCCAGGTGCCAACAGAAAATACGGGCTCCAGAGCTATCTTGTCCTTGGACACAGCCAAGGCCTTTGATAGCCTTGAGTGGGAGTACCTCTGGTGGTCACTGGAGAGGTTTGGATTTGGCCCTGTATTTATCAGATGGCTGAAATTGCTATACAATCACCCAAGCGCTAGGCTCAAAATAAACAATGGTTACTCAGAGCGTTTCTCGCTTGAGAGGGGGACAAGACAGGGGTGCCCTCTGTCCTCCCTCTTATTCTCTCTTGCTATGGAGCCTTTAGCGGGAGCAGTGAGGGCAACGGTTGAGTTACAGGGATTTCAGAGGAAATGAGGCAAAGAAAGGATAGCGCTATATGCAGATGATGCTTTATTTTTCCTGGGAGACAAGGGATCCTCCTTGGAAAAAGTGATGCATATAGTTGAGGAATTCGGCAACTTCTCAGGTTTATCTATTAACTGGGAGAAATCGTCCCTCTTGCCAGTTGATCCATTGGATGACTCTACCTCGGTGGGAATTCCCCAGCTAAAAATCACAGAGAAGATGAAATACCTTGGCATAGTGCTGTCTAAAGACCCTAACTTGTTTATTGAGGATAATTTAGCCCCTCTACTACTGAAATAAAAAAAAAAGTGATATTTGGAGCAGACTAGCCCTTTCCGTGGTGGGACGGGCCAATCTGGCCAAAATTATATGGTTGCCAAAAAAATCCAAGCCCTCTTTAGGGAGCTAATATGGAAAAAAGGACAGGCCAGAATTGCCCTGCAAACGTTGCAGCGCCCTGACACGGAGGGGGGATTGGGCGTTCCTTATCCGTTCGGTTATTATCTGGCAGTCCAGCTACAACAGTTGGGGGGATGCGCCAGTGGGGGAGGAGGAAATAATAATGCCAAAAATATGCTACAGGGGAACCCACATAACTCATTAGTCGAGGCACTAGAGGCAGGCTCGCGGCCAGAGGAGATCCCGACAATTAAGATGATTATCAAAGTTTGGCAGGCAGTTAGAAAAATCATGGGGTATAATGGAATCTCAGAATATTCACCAATCTGGAATAACAAATATCTACATGAATTATTAACCATAGACAAAAACAAGTTATGGGAAAGATGCTGGGTGAGTCAGTTGATCCAACTGTATGAAGGAGATACCTTAAAATCATTTGAGGATCTGACGCAAGAGTATGGGATACCAAATCAAATATTTTACAGCTACCTAAAGATTAGACACGCTCTGGGTAAGCAGTTCAGTGCTCAGCCACGCGCTTGGAGCAAGATCTCACTGTTACAAGAAATAATTAAGTCAGACACCACCAAGGGACTTATAGCTGAGATATATGCCCAATTAAGAATCATCACTCAGGCAGGGCCCTCTGGGAGTAGGGACAGATGGGAGGCAGATGTGGGGCAAATAACAGATGATCAGTGGAAGAGAATATTAGAACTAGGGCCAGAGATATCGATCTCTCCCTCGCAAAAAGCCTCACACCTGTTACTACTGCACAGAGCACCCCCAAGAGATTATATATGTTTGGATGTAGGCCTGACAATGAGTGCCCTAGATGCCGAGACACAGGGGACTTAATACATATGACGTGGAGATGCCCAAAACTGGTTAGATACTGGCATGAGATCCTAGAAACAATCAACACCACGTTTAGAGTCAAATTAGAGCCCGAACCTAAAATATGTATTCTGGGTTACATAAGCAAAGAATTAGGCGATAGGAGCACAGTAATAGCTGTTGCAAGAGGCTTGTATCAAGCAAGAAAATTAATCGCACGATCTTGGCAATCAAGAACTCCCCCTGCCCCCGGAAGACTGGGTCTGTACCATTAACTCTTTAGTGTGGAAAGAAAAAATATTCTTCACCAGGTCGGGTAACCACAACAAATTTATAAAGTTATGGAATCCATGGGTACTAGGGATGGTGGGCTCCTCGTCAGTGCTACACTAGAGTTCATGAGTAACTGTTGCCCTAACTAGGAGAGGTGACACGGAATAAATAGTCTCCAGAAAAAATATTAAGAGAGTGCAACGTGAAGGGTAGCAAGTTAGGAACCAGGTGTGCTTCCAAAAGGTCCAGCTCCATGAGGGGAGGGGGGGCGGGGCATAAAATTTAGAAAAGGAGCATTCTTGTTAATTGTAATTGTAGTATGGAAGCATGAGGTCAGATGGCTATATTGTACATGCTATGTCTTTTTTATATTTTGTACTGCTGCAAATAACTTAAATAAAGAGGAAAATGGTTAAAAAAAATAGTAAAAGTATAGAGGGTTTCGAATTTCTCTTAAAAAGAAAACGGAGAAAGATGCAATATATAGACCAGCAGATAGAAGTTTTAAAACTCAAATTAGAACCTCATAAATCCTTCACCGAGTTTAGCTAATTAGCCAATCAAATGAGCAAAGACTTGATGGCTAAAGACCTAGAAGTTCAACAAAGAAAAATGAAAAAGTACCAAAGAGATACTTCGGACTACTAGTAGACTAGTAGTTCTTCTGGTTGTTCTGGTTCTTCTGGTGTTCTCGTCCAGCATCTTCCTCCACAACCAGAAGAGGAAGAAGATGGAGGAAGAAACCGAAGCATGAAGGAAGAAAGAAGTTAGAAGAAAGAAGATTTAAGCATTATTAAAATCACTGCTCCCGAAAAAACGGCCGTTTTTAAAACTTTTTTTTGCATTGATCCATGTCCCCTGGGGCAGGACCCGGGTCCCCAAACACTTTTTAGGACAATACCATGCATATTAGCCTTTAAAATGAGCACTTTTGATTTCGAACGTTCGAGTCCCATAGACTTCAAGTTTTGGTCTGTTCGCAAGTTCTGGTGCGAACCGAACCGGGGGGTGTTCGGCTCATCATTAGTCTGGAGCAAATCGTACACTTAGGAGTGAAGAAATTAATTCTGAACAGTAAAGAAGCCCGATATCTTGTACCAGATTCATGCAGAATCCCAGTGATTTATACCATCCCAAAAATACATAAGAATAGAGAGAATCCGCCAGGGAGACCCATTGTCAATGGCATCAACTCATTGACATCAAGAATAGGCCAGTATATTGACAGCTTTATTCAACCTGCTGTCCAATGTACAACATCATAATTGTCCTACAATTATTGGAAACACCAACTGTCCTGGAAGGAAGAACTTTACTGGCAACAGCTGATGTGTCCTCCTTATACACAATCATTAAACACCATCAAGCATGTGAGGCCACTAAGTGGGTGTTGAGAAAATTCAGCAATTTACAATGCATGCAGAGGAAGTTCCTCATCAAATGCATAGAATTTTCTCTGAAAAATAATTATTTCTGGCACAACCGAGATTTTTACAAGCAGACCACAAGAATCACCATGGGAGCTAAATTTGCCCCAAGTGTTGCCAGTGCGTTCATGGCCCAATGGGAAGAAGATTCAGTATATAAAAACACACCCTGTGAACTAGAATTTTTTAAAAGATTCATTGATGATAATTTAATTATATGGAATGGTAACAAAGACTCACTGGAAAAATTCTTGTCCAAATTGAATCAGAATGACAGAAATATAGTTCTGACCTGGAAAATCGAGGAAAAACAAATACAATTTCTTGACCTTGAAATTAGTATTGAAAATAACAAACTAATCACTAAAACACAGTTCAAAGAGGTTGCGAGAAATAGTTATTTACCTATTACCAGTTGTCATCATAAGCCATGGTTGTTTAATATTCCAAAGGGCCAGCTACTCAGAATCAGACGAAATTGTACCAAAGACTCTTTTAAACCCGATTTTAAAACCCAACTGACTTAATTGGCAAAAGATTTATTGCGAAAGGATACACCTCAGAATTTGTTAATAAACAAATCCAATCAGTACAATCTTTGGATAGGTGTCAAATGATCCATGGTGATAAGAAATGACAACCACTACTGGAAGCACCAGCCCTGGTCCTTGATTTTAATGTCCAGCACAAAGACATAGAAAAAATACTCATGAAACACTGGCATATTTTGAAAGGGGATAAACACTTACAAAGTGTCTTATCAGACAAACCAGTTATTATATACAAATGTGCCACCACACTGTGGGATCTGATTGTGAAAAATGTAGTGGACCCTCCCACAAGACCCCATTTTTCTTTTTTTAATGGAAAAGGTTTCTTTCCATGCAAATACTGTTTTGCATGTCAACATTCAAAAAATTTCAAGGAAAAAAGAATGAATTTTTGGCAACTAGCACAGGACATACATATCCAATTAAAGATTTCATTAGTTGCCACACAGAAGGGGTGGTGTACGTTCTA
Organism: Aquarana catesbeiana; assembly: GCF_042186555.1. Lineage (NCBI taxonomy): Eukaryota > Metazoa > Chordata > Amphibia > Anura > Ranidae > Aquarana > Aquarana catesbeiana. Next base: position 216,883,244 of record NC_133324.1, read on the forward strand.
CAATGTTCCTGTAAACTACAATATGTAGGAAGAACAAAAAGAGCATTGAAAGTCAGAATTAAAGAACATGTCCAAAACATCATGAAAGCTTTTCAAAAGCACAATGTATTGAGGCACTTGGCCGCAGTCCATAATAGCAATCCAGCTGAAATGACCTTCTGGGGTATAGATAGATACCACAAATCTTGGAGGGGCGATCATAAAGTTAGGAGTATTAGTCAGAAAGAATCTCAATGGATCTATAGAATGAATACACTTATCCCTAATGGGTTAAATATAGAATTCAATTTAAATTGTTTCATTAGTGATTATTAATTTTTACTGTTATTGTGAACCTTTTACTGAACTTCCGGCACACTTACCATTTTATAACTTTAGCTCGTTTTTAATTTTCCCTCCCTGTATGGCCTTTTAATTAATCTCTTTTGCTGATCTACTCAGTCTATTTGGACATGTATTGTCACTTATTTTTATAATCTGCTACAGCAAGTCATCAGTGATTTCAACACTAGTGCCATCAGTTAGACGCAATTACCTATATTGCCACAAGATGTCAACAGTGAGAGAGTCCCTTCACTCCGTCCCGATGTGATACTATTTTTAGTTAATGAGCCAGCCCCCTGCTTTTATATTTTATTTTATATACTATTTTTTTATATACATTTTTTATTAAAGTAACCTTATTTATTTTATGGTGAATAACGCTTTTCACATCCTTTACTTGACCGCTACGTATAAACACACTTATGAGCCTTTGGTCTCCATCAAAATGGCTATTCTACCACTTCCTGTTCAACTAGTATAAATTAACTGATTGCCCATCCAATCAGATTTCCTGAGGAAGTGACGAGGTACGTGACGCAACGCGTAGGACTGACGTACTAGACGCAACCAGAAGTTCACACCTTTTGACCCAGTTGTTTTTGTTGCGGACCAGAAGTGATGTACTAGGTAACGGCGATACGCCGTTCTGTTGGCTGCGCGTTACCTTTTTATTGCCATGTACAGCTTTTTTATTTAATAAACTCTGGTCTATGGTACTACACGATTGGAGGCCCCCTTTTGTTCTTCTTTTTTCTACATGCTCATCCGGACCCGGATGCGAGCCTGATCCGGCCCCACATCTGTCATCTATCTTCCGGATGAAACCACTGGTCTCAAACTATCATCCACTCACCATGATTCTTAAGGCATTTACCCATGCCTTTTAAGGTAAGGGCTCTGTGAGCACATATTTCAGCTGTCATTTCATCACTGACCACACGTTTTCAATTTGTTGCATCCACTGAGAAGATTCATGAAAGGATCTTTACCATTTTGTGGACTTATTATATTATATACATTTTTTTCTATCACTCATCACGATTTAGTCATGATTGGACATTTTTATCTCAATCACTGTACTCCATATATAACCATTTTTTGATACACATTTTAATCATGTTTCCTTGATTGTTTATTAACATTTTTGTCAAGAGCCTTTACTTAGCTATTCAGCACTGGGACTTTTTTCACTTTCAATTTTTGATCTGCACATTTTTAAAGAATTTTTTTTATTTTATTTTATTTCTTGATGCACTCATTGTAGAAATTGCTCATTTAGAATGTGTGATGTGTTTTGGCACCTTTTTACTGAGATTACCAAAATAGTGAGCTGCAACGAGGCAAGGATTAGCGATATAATACCTCTCATGTTCGTCCTGGAGCCTACACTGTATTACCTGATAGACGGGGCACTGGAGGAACAGCAGCAGAAGAAAGGGGAAGACTTGCTCTTGTCTCAGGGCCAGCTGGAACATTTGGCTACTGCCTCAATCCATGTGAGGCAGAAGCAACAGAAGGCCAAGGAATACAAGGAGGCTTGGGGTGCTGGCAGTGGGAGGGAAATGGAACTGCTTCAAGGTTGATGTTTAACCCCTCTAAAACCCCAGGTGTTGTACTTGGGTGGGGTGAGATCCCTGATACAAGAGTAAAATGGCCAATCTACTACCACCATCCCAGGGGGAGTGCAAAATGTGGCATTAGGAGGAGGTGCTGCATAACAACCTCTTTTGTAGCAGAATCCCCGCTGATGACCAATGTGCTCCAAATCCTCTGATCCCTGAAAGAAGGAGCCATGGTGGTGACTGTGTTAGACAAGCTCCTGTATCTGGGAATTCCATATAGCAGAGCAGCCATTTTACATTCAATTTGCAACGATTCTTCATCTATGCTTTTAATTATATAGTTACTCTCAGTTATTGTTTATATATTTGCATTATTGCAGGTACTGATATAGCTCACAATCAGAAAAAGAAAGATGTGCACATACACTGAAATACTTCTTTAAACACTTGCTTTTTAAACAGAATATTGAAGTCATTTGAGCCACTGCTTAAAATTGTTCATCCCCTTACAGTGACTAAAATGGATAACATCTTGATTTTATTTTCTGATGTACAAATAACTGTTAGCTATGTTCTCCATATGCTTTACAGGAAATATTGTAAACTGATTTACCAGTTGTATGTGAAAATATCCTATGAGTAAATGATTCCACGGTGTTTATAGTATAAACATCCATTATGATCTATTTCCTTGAAGAGTGTGCTTGGCAGACACAGAAACTAAACAGAGCAAATTGCCTGTTCAGTGGTATATTCATGAAACTGCTAAGTGTGGAAGAGAACCTACAAATCACACACCCTTTTGTATGCAAAATTCTGGTATAATAAAAATAATAATGAATTGCCAGGCAAAAATACTATATTATCAAGCCATTTGTTGGACACTACGTACTTACAAGCTACCCCCGTAAAACCATTGTTTTTGTTACTGTGAAATTTGGCTTCCTAGTTTGATCTACAGCCGCATCTCATCCTAAAAACCTAAACAATGACTACAAATTGCCTAAACACCTCACTTCAACCCCCCAACCCCCCCCCCCCCCTCACAACACCACCACCACACTTTTACAGCAAATGACATATGACATTGCTTTAGTGACAGGTAGTAAAGAGAGCAGATATAACTTGGTGTCAATCACCTGTGCTTGGCTATGTCTCTCTGTTTAACACTCAATACCATTAAAACCATGATTTGACGATTCAGCTAGAATGTAAGGATGTTTAGGCTATACAGAAGGATTATGTTTGAAGTTCATACATAAAAAAACATACAAATTTACCCCAAAAATATATTTTATTGTAAGAAAACAGATGTCAACCAGGTACACATGGAATTGAAAAACAAATCAATAGATTTGCCCTTGTTAAACTTGAACAAAGATTTGACTTTTGTTCTTTAAAGTAATATTTGGTGTATTCTAAATTGGTTCTGTGGTATATTTTTGCTGCATTTTCACTTTGTTCTGGAAGACTATTCTTTGGAACCAATTGTGTAAGGAAACAATTTTAGCACACCTTTTTTAGGAATCAAGTAAATTTGAAAAATTTGTAATTGTGATCTAGGCTTATGATAAGTAACCAAAATAACAGACACATGTTGTAAAGGCGGGGTGTATTGAGGGGTATGGTTTATCCCAAGTAATTGTGTATGGAAAGTGTATGGGCAGATCAAGATGGGGCTATACAATGTCTCAATTTTAAAACTGTTGGAAGATATGATTTACTGTCTATGTCAAATATTACAGCCAATAGTGATTACACTATTTAGTGACTTTCTGGATGGTTATGAAGCATAACCTGATAATGGAGCTGCCTACAGTAAATCATTTACAAAGCACCATTTTCAATAGTATATTACAAGGCACATGGGAGAAAATTACAGTACTTTGAAAAATGGTATGCCACAGAAAACATGAAGCATTCACGGTATTTTGCTACAGCAGATGAAAAGCATAATTCACGTCAATTATCTATTATAAAGCTAATGAAAAGGTCCAGTGTTTGATGTTATGAACTTCCATTAAATGAGCACCTGAACTCTTCCAACTGATCGGAAAACATCTCTATCAAATAGTTGAAAGGGCAAAATGAAAAAATAGAATCAGTCAACAGCAGTGGTCCCCAGCCAGCAGCTCGTGAGCTACATGTAGCTCTTAGCTCTCTTTGACATTGCTCATGGCATGTTTTTGTTACTTTTGTTCAGACTATATAGGGTCTTTAAATGTGAACACAACTTGACTTATGTATTCCCATTAAAAATGAATTTGTCTGAATTTAAAAGAACCGCAGCAGTTCAGAGCTTATCTATTCACAAATGAATAAAACAAAATGGCTCAATTACCACAAAGTAAAATAACAAACAAACAAGGCTCTATGCTCATTTAAATTAATTTTCATAATGCATGTCATATATTACTGTAGCAAATAAATACACATTTACAGTTTACTGGGCACTATAGCAAAATACCTCCAAATACTTACAAACTGCAAAACAAATATTGATGAATGTGGTAGATGATAAAGCCATACTTAGTTTTGATTGGTTGGGTATAATACTTCAAATAAACCAATTAGGGTTTACCCAGGCATCTTTTTTTACCTTAATACATTTCTTAAATTTATGTTACAGAAATCCGAGCCAGATTTTATAGAAATACTCAGATAGCTTATAACAATAATTTGCAATGATAATTAACCTTTTTGGTTAAGTTTCAAAGCTGTTTCTAAATAAATATATACAATATATCCCAAGTTACTGTGCTTTAAATATTTCATTGATGTGTTTCATATCAAGCATCATTATTAATATATGCATTATATTTTAGCAATGCCTTCTGTGTTACATGTTTCAATACCAGGCTATTGGTTTCATAATGTTTTTGTAAAATTAATGGATGGGCTTAAAATCATGTTGAGCCCTAAGTACACAATCTTTGAGTTGGGATGCAAAGAAGGGTTCCACTGTAAATGAATGGACTTAAAAATATGTTAAGCCATTTGTGGAAAAACTGTGTGCATTTGCGATATTCAGATTTTTTTATTTACTATGTTTCTGTTTTGCCCCAAGACAATGGGAAGCTGACATTTGAGGTCCTAAAATACTATACTGACACTCATTCCCAGTGTAAATAGGTATAAGCACTCCTATATTAAAGTGTATGTAAAGACATTTTTATTTTAGTTTTGGATAAAGTATGGAAAGGTTAGACCCTTTTGTGAAGTCTTTATTGCTGTCTCCTCGGGGGGGGGGGGGGGTTACCACTCTATTTGTCCTAATGACCACTGTCACCAAGGCAGAGAGTGAGAAGAAATTCAAGTTTTTGAGCTGTCAACAAAGCAAGAAGTGTGAGGAAATGCTCCAAAAGAGATACATATTCTTGTACTACCTTTCTAAGATGGAAATTATGTTCACTTTGGAGAGACATCCTCCCATTACCTGTTGTTACATAGCTACAGCTTACATAGCCACAGCACCAGAAGTACAGTGCTAGATCAGCAGGTTTGTAACATTTTACAAACCTTCAAAGAAGAAATAGGAGTTTTATGTTTGTAAAATGTTACAAACCTGCTGAGCTAGCACTGTACTTCTGGCGCTGTGGCTATGTAAGCTGTCACATGGGGAAGTGATCATGTCCTTCGTCCCTCCTCTCCCCTTGTTCATTCACAGAACAAATGGTATTCTCTGAATGGTTCCCATAATCAAAGGAATTCTGTGAATGGACAAGGGGAAAGTAGGGGCAGATAAATGTCATGATCTCTTCCCAGAAGTACAGGGCTAGGTGTAGTGTCCAGCATATGTAATTTAATTAATTGCACAATAAATAGAAACAATCTGTACAATTAACACATCTGTCCAGTGGTAACTTTTTTACATTTAGGAATTTGTAAATATGTCTGTGCCTGGAGTTCCAATTTAACCTGCTTTACTCAAAACTAAAAAAAAAGTTTTGGCTATACATACACTTTAAGCTATGCTGTGTCAAACTTTAAAAGTTATAAATATTTAAATTATATTACATTGGGCTACATTTGGTTGTTACTCTTTTATTTAGCCTGCTTTGAAACAATTGTCAGCATGTTTGTAAAATTTCTATGTCTAATCAGCATTCACAAATGTTGGTTTGTCCTTTATTGGATTAAACTACACTATGTGAACCACTACTTATGTACAAAACTCATATAGTGGTCTTAATTTCAGACAGAGACCATTACAGTTGTAGAAGGTTAAAGGCTCATTCACATGGAGGCTCAGCCCTGTACAGTGTGCAGAGCAGTTGGTTTATCTTACTTGTACTAGTATTAAGCTGCATGCAGGCAACCTATATAAGTCAAAAGATATGCATCAGCTTTATGGACTCAACTGCACAGCTGAGTTTGACTGGTAGGCAGGGACAGGTACATGGACCAGGATGTACAGGGTCTGCTTCAGGAAGAGTAGTGTAACCGCTGTGCTGGTCAATACAGTAAGTCCATACAGCTAATGTGTATTTATTGATTTATGTAGGCTGCCTGCATGCAACTCAGTGCTAGTGCAATAAAATAAACAAACTGCTGTACTAAAGTTGATGTAGCTATTAACACATTTTATGGAGAGTTATGTATTAGTATACAAATGAATTTATCAATGCGAATGGTTTGTAAAAACAATTATTAGATAAAGAACTAACACAATGACTTGGGATTTATCTGTATATATAATTTCTTTACAGCTGTGCACTTTCATTATTTGAGGCTACAATATATTTAAATTACTATAACCAAAGCTGGCATTTTCATAAAACAAAAAGAAATATAAAACATTACCACTTCTACGTTATTTTTTCCTGAAACAGTCACTGTGCAGGGGTGAGACAAAAAAAGAGAGTGGTCCATTAAAATCAGTCACTTCCTCCTTAAAGATTTCAATATGAACACATGCTCAGTTGGATAAATAAAGGACCAAATGTGGTTGTTCTGCTCTGAGTTTGAATGTGCTCTTTAGTTTAAGAGATGTCTAACTGTAGTCTCATTTTGAGAGTCTCCCCCAGCTCCCCTAGGAGGTAGTTGTCTTCGTGTTTCTCTTCCAGTTTAGTGAAGTCACTTTTCTTATACAGAGGGATGCTGATTATACCCAGTGTGTAAGTTCCTGGCTGTATATTCTTATGAGTTGCATGGAGGTAACTAAGTCCATCCCTTTGGTTTATACGGAAGATGGTGTTATTGCCTTGAGATATAACATAGCGTACGTGGTTGGTAAGGGCTTGGATTGCCGGAACAATTTCCAGGATGTGGTTCTTTGTATTGAGTTCAGAGATGTTTATCTTAATCTTCAATGGTTCCTCTATATCCAGACTCTTCAGACTTATCTTTTCATCCTGTGTAAGCAAATTATAATATTATAATTGGGCAAGAAATGTGCAAACAGTATAACTAGGTGTCATACCTAAAGAGGCATTGACTTTAAAGTAGGACTATAGGCAACATTTTTTTTTTCATTTTGGGTAAAGTAAGGGAGGGTTAAAACCCCTGAAAGATATTTTATTTCAGTCATCTGTGCTCCATTGGGGAGATTTCCCTTCACTTCCTGGCCCAAAACCAAACAGGAAGCGAAAGGAAATCTCTGTAAATCAAGGGAATTCCTTGGTGACCCCCAGTTTACCAGAACTAATGTCCCCATTGGAAGATTTCCCCTCTACTACTTTTCTGGGGGCAACCCAAAATTTGGGTAATTTCTTTTGCTTTCACTTTTCAATGATAATGGTAAACAGAACAAACAGAAAGGGCGAATCTTCCTAATGGGGCACAGACAGCATTAAAAACTGACAGGTGTTCTAATCCATCTTCACTCTATCCAAAACTAAAAAAAAAAGTATTCTCTTTAGTTATACTTTAATTTTTAAATACATTTTACTTTAATTGGACCCATTGCAAACTATGGTTGCGGCCCCAGCCTAGATATCCCTTTTAGCTAATAGCAATAGGCTGAGTCACAAATAGTATCTCCACACTAGTGTGCCTGGATTTGTAGCATTACTTTACATTACTTGATCACCTTGTCACATTAGAGCAAAGGCTCTGTGTTATTTTCAGATTTTATCCCTGCAGATTATATTGTATTTATAACCTGCAGATCACTGCAAAACATTTCTAAATACTGGGAAATAAAAACCCCAGTGAAGCTAAAAATGTATACCAAAAGAACATTTGTGACAGTAGGTATTAGACGAATATCTTACCATTAGAGGTTGTGTATCATTAGAACTTCTCTTGGACCTTCCAGATTTCTTTGGGTAGCCATTGATCTTACATTCATAGCATGCTTCTGGGGATAGAGCATTCTCTTCACTTTCATCTATAGCAGCAGATAGATACTGGCCTCTGTTGAATCCAATGCTGGACACACAATGCCTGCAAAAATAATAATAATAATTTATTTTTACATTGCACTATTACATGCATAAACATGCATAAATATATTTATTCCATGTAATTTGATTTTGGAGTGAAATGCTATATTTAGTTTACTTTACAAGTACAACAGATATCTGATATTACACATACTTGTAATATTACATTAATTTGAAAAATACCATTGTTTTCATTTAAAATTAATGACAAGTTACAATTAACACAGGTGGGGGACACTTTTTGGTGTCTGAAGTTTTACATATTTGGAAGTCTGAAGAAAAAATAATTTGTCTATGGACATTTTGACACAGTGGTGAATATAATACTACAATGGTGATAATTAAGGCTGTGTTGAGGTTACAAGTTTTGTTTATGCTTAATTCACGTTAATTGGAACTAAGATATGGGATTGTTGCACTGGTTTATACTGGTTTATATATACAGTACATACTGGTTTAAATATTTTATAGGGATCATTTTAGAATTAATTGGGGAGCTGCAGCATTTTGGAACTTTATATTATTTGAAGATAGTGCAGAGTTAGTGCAGCATTGTTTGATACTATATATTACCTTAATTTAGCTATAATAAAAAGAGCTACCTAGCAAGGGAGGTATTTTTAATGAAAGCTTTAATTAAAATACATTGAATTTTACTTTATTCTGATGGTCCATTTTAAATGTATGTTATAATATCATAAAACCCACAATTTTTATAGAGCGGTAAATATAATCCTACCACTTTACAGCTGCTCATTAGGCACTTATCCTCTATGTCACAATTCTCTCTATTTATAGACTTCTGTCTCCAAGCACATCTGCTTTCACTACTCTGAGCAAGAGGATTCTATTTTTTTGCCAGTAAATATTTGTCTATTGGAAATAAGCAGGTTTTTTTAATGTATGCTGCTGTTGCTTCTGTTAGTTAACAATCACGGATATTCGCCAAGCAAAACAATCATAAACAATGAAAATACTGTAGTGGATCAGGCGAAATATAATCTGACTAGGATTGCCTAGATTCACTGTTTCTAAGGCTGAGGTGAAATTAGAACATTTCTGGAGCCATAAGCCATTGCATAAGCCCTTACCCTTGGCCGGCTCGGTAGTATCCAGTGGGGCATCCACAGACGTAGCCTCCATCAGTGTTGGAGCAGCCATAATTACAAGGATTCTTTGATGTACATTCATTCACATCCTGACAGGAAGCTGAAAACTGGTCAAAAGCAAATCCAGGTGGACAAGCACATTTGAAGCTGCCAAGTGTGTTGTAACATGAAGCAGAACCACATGTGTTTTGTGTGGTACACTCATTTTCATCTGTGAGAAAAAAAATATGAGGAGGACATTTATGAGAATCTTCATTTTAAAGCTTCAGTGTATGATGTGGTTTGTGTTCACACTGAATACGGAAAACTGGGTCTGGTGTTGATCACCAATGACCCAGGTCAAAGTTGTCCATAAAGTAATAAAAAAGCATCACTGGCCAGTATTTCAAAAACATGAGCATGGCGTAGATAGGCATTTACTTTACAAATCCTTTGTTTTCTTTCCTGTTTGTTCACACATAACTAAATTTCTAACTCTTAACAAATGCTCCTATAGTGTTAATGTGCTTTAGTATAGGCATTAGACTTGCGTTAATGCACTTTAGTATACAGTAGGCGTTAGACTGTCATTAAAGTGATTGTAAAGTCTCGTTTAAAAAAAAAAAAAATAACAAACATGTTATACTTACCTCCTCTGTGCAGTTGGTTTTGCACAGAGCAGCCCGGATCCTCCTCTTCTCGGGTCCCTCTTTGCTGCTCCTGGTCCTTCCCTCCTATAGAATGCCCCCACAGTCAGCAGCTTACTATGGGGGCACTGGAGCTGAGTCACAGCTCGGTGTGTCCATTCAGACACAGAACCCGACCTGGCCCCGCCCCTCTCTCCTCTGAATGGCTGACTGACTTTGATTGACAGCCGTGGGAGCCAATGGCACCGCTGCTGTGTCTCAGCCAATCAGGAGTAGTGTCCCGGGTGGCTTAGACATTCGTGGACATTGCTGGAGAGAGAAGGGGCTCAGGTAAGTAATTAGGGGAGTGTTGGGGTGGCTGCTACACACATAAGGTTTTTTGTCTTAATGCATAGAATGCATTAAGATAAAAAACCTTCTGCCTTTACAACTCCTTTAATGTGCTTTAGTATGGGTGTTAGACTGGCATTTTACAGTTATAAATGACACTTTAAAAATACTCCCCAAATGCCATATGCGCAGTTTAGAAGCGTTTGATGAGGAGCCTTAAAAACATCCCTCAAATACCTGCTTTCAATGTCAGTGTGAACTTAGCCTTACGGTGCAAAAAAACAGAATAAAATGTCCCTGCAATAGAAGAGCTTTTATAATCAACACTCTGACAGCCTGTGTTTCCTACCATCACTCCATTCAAGCACTGCAGCCACTGTAAACTTCTTTGCTGATTCACTCTTCATAAAGATTAGAATACTTGTGTCCACCACAACAAACTGTGCTTTCATTTTCCAACCCCCAGGTTCCTACGGGACACAGTAGTGATGTGGGCATCAAAGGATGAAGCTACTGATGCCGAAGGGGGTGGGGGTGAGGGACATATCAGAAGTGTCAAATGCTTAAAAGGCTTACTTCATAGTACAAAGCTGTATGGAACTAGGAGCTTTCTGCACTGCTCTGTGCCAGGACAGAGGGGATACATTATTCAAGAAATGTAATAATGAAATCATTCACTAAACTTAACACTGTGACATTAGTGTGGACACTGAAAGATTTGGCAAAAACACAAACTTTATATAGTTAGTGATTTTCTGCACATGGTGGTTAGGCTACTGCCCAAGGTTGTATTTACTGTAAAAGCCAAAAAAGAAAAGCAGTACCCAGCCTAAAAAAAAAATAGATTTTTTTTTTTCTTATTCTAATTTCCTCTTTTGTCCACTATGGACATGTGTTGAAAAATCAGCAAGAGAACTGTAGGTGAATTGGATCCCAGGATACTGTCTAGAAGATTAACAATAGTTCAGGAAACACGAAACCATCTCTCATTTCTCTTGTTTGTCGGTCTCTATGGTTCAAAAGTAGTTGTGGATATAAAGCAGACAGCATGATTCCCCCAATAGGCTTAGTTTTTACTAAAATAAATTGCATAATAAAAGCAGAGCAATGTTAATAATGCCTAGGGCAGCTAGCTATTTAAAGGCAGTCCTTCTAATGTGTCTAGCACTAAAGTTTTCTTCAAAAACCTGGGTTTAGTAAACTATTGTCTAGCGCTGGGTGACCCATGAAGTCCACTAACATTAAAATCTTCATTTGGTTTGCAGATAAAATGGGACCTTGGAATTGACAGCTTCTGATGCTTTGAATGCTCATGTGAGCTTATAAATTTCAATGCATAAATGATCTGAGACAGGCATTCTGAAATAAATTATCCTTATGTCCATACTATGAGATATGTATCTGTCTATCAATCAATATGGTATATGACTTTTGGTAGATTAAATAGACAATTTTATAAGAAAATGTGCACTAGTTGTACTGTACAGTATGTAGCAAAGCTTTTTACTACATCATTTCTCAATAATAATGTAATTGTATCACTATAACTGGTTAATCAAGCACTTTATAAATTGCATGTACAACAGTCACAAATTCGTATATGCTGTTTTCTTACCAACACACTGGTTCCATTGGTAGTGTTGAACATAACCCTGTGGGCAGCTACATCGATAGCTACCAACAATATTTTGGCATCCATGTTGGCACCTATGATTTCCATCACATTCATCAACATCTGTGCAAATAAGGGACAATAAAGGGAATAATGTCACTCATTTATCTCAAGGCTGCATCTAGCTCACATTTATGTTTGGTATACTATCCCAGTTTCGTATTAGTTTATTTACCCGTAGCCTTATTAACAAGAAAGAAAGGTAGGCATGGCTAAGGAAGAAGAGGAAGCCAAAGTAGGGTAGAGGGTGAGGCAGGACAGGACAAGATAGGGTATGACTAAGTAAGGCTAAGGTACCCTTATTGCGAACATACCATCACAGTTTAAGCCCGTTGAATCCAAGGAAAATCCTCTTTGGCACTGACAAGTGAAGCTGCCAGCTGAATTTTGGCATTCTCCTTTAGAACCACATACACTGGGCTGTGTACATTCATTATTATCTAGAAAAGAAATGCAATATATGAAACATATTCTCATACAGATTACAGAAACTGATTTAAATCTAAAGTGTGTAAACAAAAAAGTAAAAACAAGTTATAACAATGAACACATGGATAAGAAGGGCTTTAGTTAAAGTGGCATTGTTTTTCCAGAATGAATCTATCACATGGCATATTGGACTCTAGAAGTAAAACCACACAATTTCAAAATATATATTTTCTCTGAGAGTGCACAATTTGATCATGAAATTTAATTGGACTTTAATTGGATTTAAGTGATCCAGCAGGGACTGGCTGAATTTAGGTCAGTGTATGGCCTCGCCCGCTTGACAGAATTTGATTATTTAATCAAATCCTCTCACACTCCAAAGTCATGCTGGTAGGTTAATTGGTTACTGTCTAAATTGGCTCTAGTATGTGTATGTATGAATGTGAGTTAGGGACCTTAGATTGCAAGCTCCTTGAAGTCGGTGACTGATGTAAATGTACAATATATATGTAAAGTGCTGTGTAAATTGTTGGTGCTATATAAGTACCTGTAATAAATAAAGACTATCTGAAATGTAAAGATAGATAGACAGCCCCCCTCTGTCCACCCCCCTCTCTGTCAGCCCAACCCTCTCTGTCAATCCCCCTCCCTGTCAAACACAGCAGCCACTCACCCACCGACTGATCTCACAATAAGAGGCCCCAAACCCTGTGGATCCGTCAAATTAGGACACATTGATGTGTCCATACAGCCACTGTGTCCTTATAGAGTTACATATAGTTACATAGTTAGTCTGGTTGAAAAGTCTATCCAGTCCATTAAAAGGGAAAAAAAATGTTTTATACAATCCTATACCCACAGTTGATCCAGAGGAAAGAAAAAAAAAACCCAGCAAAGCATGATCCAATTTGCTCCAGCAGCGGAAATAATTCCTCCGCGATCCCCCAAGAGGCAATCACATATTCCCTGTGTGACAGACCTAGCCGGGACAGAGGCTGCAAGCGGAATGTGGGACGTTCCGTGACACCCTGGATCAACTTTACCTATAAATGTCAGTGCCCAGTTATACTATTTACATTTAGGAAAGAATCCAGGCCTTTTTAAAGCAATCTGTAAAGAAGCCTTTCCGTATTTGGAGATTAAATCTCTTTTCCTCCAGATGTAAAGAGTGCCCCCTTGTCCTCTGTGATGACCTTAAAATGAATAACTCAACACCAAGTTAACTATATGGACCCCTTATGTATTTACCCATGTGGTTCATATCCAGGAGCAGGCTGCCAATTTCCCCCCAGGCCATCCCAACTTATATGCAAAACGGCCGGCGGTCGCCCACTGCCGTTCTTTTTTCTCTGAATAAGTCGGCCAGGGGCACGGCCGCGTAAGCCGGCGGCTGCATGCTGTGGTATTCTGGGACTTGTAGTCCACACAAGTGCCCTGTAATTGGCCATAAGAGGTCATGTGCGGACGCACGTTGTGGCATTCTGGGACTTGTAGTCCACGCGAGCGCTCTGCTATTGGCTCGGCGGAGCTGGTCACGTGTGGATGCGGCCAGACGGGGCTGGTTTGTGGGTGACCGCGATCACTTGCTGCCGGAGTCCCGCCTCTCTGCCTGGCGCGCTGTGTGTTTTCTAATGTCCCTCATATCTATCCCCTCACCCCCTCTGTCAGCCCACCCCTCTCTGTCAGCCCACCTCCCCTCTGTCAGCCCCCTCTCTTTCAGCCCACCCCTCTCTGTCAACCCCCCTCTCTCTCAGCCTCCTCTCTCTGTCAGCCCCCTCCTCTGTCAGCCCCCCTCCTCTGTCAGCCATCCACTTTGTCCGCCCGTCCCTCTGTCAGCCCCCCTCTGTCCACCCCCCTCTCTGTCAGCCCATCCCTCTCTGTCAATCCCCCTCTCAAACACAGCAGGGTGCACCGTGCCAGCCACCCAACCACTGACCCACAGCAGGGAGCCAGGCCAGCCATTCAACAGCAGAGTGCACCATGCCAGCCACCCACCCACTGACCCACAACAGGGAGCCAGGCCAGCCACTTGCAGCAGGGTGCACTGTGTCAGCCAGCCACCCACCCACAACAGAGAGCCAGGCCAGCCACCTGCAGCACGGTGCACCGTGCCAGCCACCCACCCACTGACCCACAGTAGGATGCCAGGCCAGCCACCCACAGCAGGGTGCACCGTGCCACCCAGCCACCCACCCACTGACCCACAGCAAGGAACCAGGCCAGCCACCCACAGCAGGGTGCCAGGCAGCCATCCGCAGAAGCCAGCCACCCATGGTGACCCACCCACAGCAGGGCCAGGGTGCCAACCACCCATGATGACCCACCCACAGCAGGGCCAGCGTGCCAGCCAGCCACCCACCGTGACCCACCCACACCAGGAAACCAGCCAGCCACAATAGGGTGTCAGCCAGCTGCCCACAGGAGCCAGACAGCAATGGTGACCCACCCACAGCAGGGAGCCAGACAGCCACTCACAGGAGCCAACCAGCTACGGTGACCATCCACAGCAGGATGCCAGCCACTCACTGTGACCCACTCACACCAGGGAGCCAGCCATCCACAGCAGGGTGCTGTCTAGCCACCAAGAGGTGCAAGCCAGCCACCCACAGGAGCCAGCCACAGAGGATACGGGAGCCAGCCAGCCACTCACAGGAGTCAGCCACAGAGGATGTGGGAGCCAGCAAGCCACAGAGGATGCAGGAGCCAGCCACAGCTACAGTACCCATAGTTAAGGTAAGAGGAGCGCTACACAGTACCAATTTTATTTCTACTTTGTGGGAGGTTGGGGCAGGGGTGAGAGTCATGACACAAGAAGGGGGTCCCATGAGGACCAGAATGAATGAAGGTGTTCACTGTACACTCTGTTAGAAAGAAGCCCCCTCCAGGTCCCATTATACTCATTTTCAGTCTCTAATGGGACCTGGAGGGGGTCTCTCTCTAACAGAGACTTTCTAATGGACACTGTTAGAGAGAGACACCCCTCCAGGTCCCATTAGGCTCTGTTGTTAAACAGTGTTTTTTAAAAAAAAAAGGCAAAAGTTGTACTTTGTGCAAAATGAGGGCCAGGGGTGGGCCATGGTCGGGCCAGGGGCGGCTCATGGGCAGGGCCTGACAGGGGCCCTTGCTTTATTTGGTCTGGGGGCCCTGAGTGTTATCAGTCTGCCCCCAGCAAGGCGTGCTAGGGAGTCGGGACCCACGTGACTGGTTGGGCTGCAAGTTTACTTGACCCCAGGACAGGAGCATCACTTCACACCTCCAGGATTGGAGGAGGCCGTGCAAGGACCTGCTGAGCTGGCACTGGCATTGGCAGCTACCATCGCTGAGGTGAGAGACCCGCAGCTGAACCTCACATCCCATCTCACCCCCCCATACACCCTATTTATCCTGCCCCAGGCCAGTGCCCACCCAGTAACCTAAAAATAACCCTCAACTCTGTGGGTCCTGCTGGGAGCTGGCCATGGCCTGTTGATCCTGTTGGAAGCTGGTCATGGCTAGTAGGAACCACAGGCCATGACCAGCATGACCCACAGGTTCGTGGCCAGTTCCCAGCAGGACCCACAGCATGTGGGTCCTGCTGGGAGCTGGCTGTGGACCTGTGGTCCTGCTGGCCGCTGACCTGTGGGTCCTGCTGGCCGCTGACCTGTGAGTCCTGCTGACCACTAGCTTAGTGTGACCAGACGTCCCCGGTTTCCGGACCAAGTCTGTCCCTGGTTAAAGGGCCAATCAGGGGCTGGTGCACCGCGAGCTGGGGCAGTGGGAGGGCGCCCATGGCCGGCCCTACCATGGGTCCCGCTGTGGCCATTGGGCTTCCTTGGATGGGGAGCACCACCAGATTGCACAGAAAGGGGATCTCCCGCTTACCTGGCGGCCGCTGTAATATGAAGTCCCGCCTCCTGGACTGGCTTCTATGATAGACAACACACTAATGACATCCATCATAGGAGCCGGTCCAGGAGATGGGACTTCGTATGACAGCGGCCATGCTGGGTAAGCGAGAGATCTCCGCTCTGTGTAATCCAGGTGCTCTCCTCTCTAATCCCCATGCACTGAACAGACTGCATTGATGGGCACTGGTGAGACTGAGCTGATGGGCATTGGTGAGGCTGCAATGATGGGCACTGATCAGGCTGCATTGATGTACACTGGAGAGGCTGCATTGATGGGCACTGATCAGGCTGCACTGATCGGCACTGATCAGGCTGCACTGATGGGCACTAGTGAGGCTGTGCTGAATGGCACTGGTGATGGTGAGCTTATTCGGTGGTTCAATGGCCACTTGACTGGACTTGCCCCTCAAGCCTAAGGCTGCCAGCGCTCCCCTGTTCATATCTCTATATATCCCCATATATCATAGGCTGCCTGTCATGTGAATGAGCCCTTATCATTGTTATTACATTGTTATTATTATAAGATAAAGAGTATTTAAACTATCCTGTTTCCATATTAAAAAACATCAACAATCAAGCAACACCAACAGACCAAGCTATCTACGATGTTAAAAATTACTTCAGCTTAGCTAAACTAGATGCCAATTACCACCCATAGCTACACCTAATGCTTGTAAGAAATAATCTCCTCCAAACCAAAAAAAATCAAAACAATTAGGGATAAAACTCTGTTGTACAGCTTTCAAGCCAGCCAGATTGTTCTTTTAATATCTTCTCCACAGCTTCCATCCCATCCTTATGTTTAATAATGGTATAACTCAAAGCCACATCACATGTGCTTTAAATGTATTTAGAATGATAAGGGATCTCATTTAATATGCAAAAAGATATTCTTCATATACCTCACATAAGACCTAGTGATTTGTACCAATGTCATTCACCCAAAATCAATCACACTAACAGTAATGCATCCAGGGGGACAATCGTTTTGGCATTTTTGGCAAATAATTAGTAGCAGACACCTAATGGCACCCACTGACAGTACCTCTAGTTTTATATATATATATATATATATATATATATATATATATATATATATATATACACGCAACCTATTTTTTTTCAAATATGGTCACTCTTGCTTAATATACCGTCCCACCCCACCCTTAGCAGGACAGATGATAATTTGTTTACCTTTTAGTTTTCCCAAGCAATTATAATATAATACTTTATGTCTGTCACATTTTTAATATTTTAAGCACCATTTCTTTAAATGCCCGAATACAATGATTATAAAAATTGAGTTATTTCAAAAATCACTATTAACAAACACATTATCTTCTTTTTTTTCCATTATGCATTTGTTAGCAGTGGTACTGAACAAAAATATTTAGGTCTGTGACATATTTAACCTGTCTTGGAAACAAATTTGCGACCTTGATCAAGAATTTCAATTCATCAAGTTATAGATACCTTGATCAAGTTATAGGGACCTTGATCAAGACTTTAAATTCATCAAGTTATAACTCCCCAAATCATCACAGACTCTGGAAAATGTTGCATTTCATTTGGAAATCAAGGTCCCACAGTTTGGAGGGAGAGTGGAGAGGCATAGAATCCAAGTTGCATGAGGTCCAGTGTGAAGTTTCCATAGTCATGATGATTTGGGGAGCCATGTCATCTGTTGGTGTTGGTCCGCTGTGTTTTATCAAGTCCAAAGTCAGCGCAGCCCTCTACCAGGAAATTCTAGAGCATGTCATGCTTCCCTCTGCTGACCAGCTATGTGGAGATACTGATTTCATTTTCCAGCAGGACTTGACACCTGCCCACACTGCCAAAAGCACCAATACCTGGTTTAATGATCATGGTATCACTGTGCTTGATTGGCCAGCAAACTCGTCTGACCTAAACCCCATAGAGAATCTGTGGGGTATTGTCAAGAGGAAGATAGAATATACCAGACCCAACAATGCAGATGAGCTGAAGGCCACTATCAAAGAAACCTGGGCTTCCATGACACCTCAGCAGTGCCATAGGCTGATCACCTCAATGCCTTGCCACATTGATGCAGTAATTCATGCAAAAGGAACCCTGACCAAATATTGAGTGCATACTATACTGTACATGGACATACTTTTCAGTAAGCCAACATTTCTGTATTAAAAAAACTTTTTTTTTTATTGGTCTTCTGTAATATCCTAATTTTCAGAGATACAGAATTGTGGGTTTTCATTAGCTGTTAAGCCATAATCCTCAAAATTAAAAGAAAGAAATGCTTGCAATATATCACTTTGTGTGTAATGCACCTATATAAAATAGATGAGTTTCACTTTTTGAATTGAATTATCTAAGAGCTCTGACCAAACCCAACTCCAGATAGTTAGACAGAAATATCAAAAAACAATATCCCTAAGCATCGATAAAGATCAAACTGCACACATATGCAAGTGTGAAACTGCAAAAAAGATATGGGAAGAGCTATAAGAAGTACTTGAGAAAGCTTAGAAATAAACTGTACTTGATTAGAAAGTTTTAACAGATTAAAAAGGAGTTTCAGTCTCCTGTGAAAAAAATAAAAGTCAGCAGCTACAAAAACTGTAGCTGCTGACTTTGAAAAAACTGCCACTCACCTGTTCCACGATCCAGCGGTGTGCTCACCCCAGTCTGTTTCACCCGCTGTGTACTTTCCTCAGTGCCGGCATCTCAACTATGGGCATCCGGTTGCGACAGGTTGCTGCTCATCGTGAATGGTGGATGCAGTCTTCTGGGACCTGTCATTGTCCCAGAAGACTGCAGGGGAGAGTGAGGCAGGAGAACTTCTGTTTCCTTTCGCCTAGGCGTCAGAACGAAAGTGGGAGTGAGTACCTGTCAAAATCGGGTACCTGCCCCCCCCCCACTCCTCAAATGTGTCAATTCTTCAAGAGGAGCGGGGGACGAGTCCTTAAAGCAGAACTTCCCCTTTTGGGTGGTGCTCCGCTTTAAGATAATGCAAAAATGTCATGCTATAATGAATAGCTTCTCCATAGTCAAACTTGTATGCACAAACCAAGGACAATTTATGATGTTTACCAATGACCTGTTCTAACTACCTACACTTTATAAAATGAAAGAACTAAATGTGTTCTCCCTTTGGCCAGCTGAACATTAGTAGATTAGCATACTCTAGGATGTCACATTGTGCTCACCAATGCACGCGGTATGATGCTGGGTGAAGCCCGGAGGACATTTACAGTTGAAACTTCCAATAATGTTGACACAGAGGAACTGGCAGTTGTGTTGTTTGGACTGACATTCATCAAGATCTAGAATAAACAAAAAATCACAGTTAAGCAGTTTTTGGATATGTACCTTATTTTTCTCAGCCACAATGCAGGTGCTTGCATGTTTTTGTCTAAAACTTCTGCAGATGTTTTACAATTGTATGTCTGAACATTCTGAATGTTTCCTTTTTATTTCCTGTTTGAGACCACAGGCCTAGACATTGAAATGTTTATGGAATTTAGTCTCTATATGAGTAAGTTTCTCTTTCATGCATCAATGCCAGTTAGTTTCTAAAGGGGAAACATTGCTAAATGAGTGACCATATTTCTTACACAGTTATGTGAAATTTGTGAAAGACCATTGGGTTTTTAGTATTACATTGTCTATGTGTGCCTTTCATCAGCTTCCCAGAGCCAGGAAACACAAGCTCTCCAATATGTACAGTAAAAATTGACTTTCAGAACAAAATCTGAGTGCCAGTATTGTCCCTGCCCCCTCTCTCTTCTCGTTCCTCGTATGATTCCTGAAGGCTACCAATGAAGTTTAAAAATCAGTAGTAAGGCATAGGAGGTGGGGTGTGAGTGCCAATGTTTTTCCTTTCTTTCTAAAAGATATCTACATATTGCAGTCCCCAAACTTCATTTAAAAGGTATGTACAAGTACTCTGGGGTAATTGCATTTCATTGCTAGTGATACTTTGTTTAGTTTATATTGAAATTAAGCTTTACTTTAAGCTCCATGTCTATTCTTAAAGCGGAAGTAAACCCATCCATAAAACAGTTTCATTTCAGGCACGTGCCAGAAATGTAACACTCCCATTGGTTGTGCTCTCAACCAAACCGTCAAACCATCCAATGGCTGGTGTCATAACTGATCACATGTGTAGCATCAAGGCAGTTGTAGATTAAACAGATGCAAAGATGGCAGCTTCCTTGGCTGAAAACGATGGGGGGGGGGGATTTACTTACACTTTAACAGTGTCTGTCTATAATAATTGAATTGTATATGTTCAAAACCTTGTAGCTGCCAGTCACTGGGATAATTGCTTGTCACTAGGGATGAGCTCGATGTTCGAACGTAAGTAGAGAAAGAATAGAATGGTACAAGAAAATGGTACAAAAGACAAGACACAACTTGGGACAAGTCCTTTATTAAAAAATATAAAATAAAAATGTCCCACAAAGTCTTCTTCTCTCGCTCCGCCGATGGACCGAAAAAGAAAAAAAAAAAACAAAGCCGCGACTGACCCGCCTCCATGGGAGGCACCCGCCATATGACGCGTCCTCGCAGGTGACAGTTCTTTTACAACTGAGGGCAGGGCCACACGGTGATGTTCCCGGGTGACCCCACCCCCCCTCTGATGCACGGGGACTTCCCTATGGCTTTTCCGGAGCGTCAGAGGGGGCAATGCCACCCGGTTATGTAAATGGGTGGCCCCGTCCCCTCTAATGCCCTGGGAAAGCCATAGGGAAGTCCCCATGTGTCAGAGGGGGCGGGGTCACCCGGGAATGTCACAGTGTGGCCCCGCCCTCAGTTGTAAAAGGATTGTCAAAGCGAAGAGGTGTCATACGGCGGGTGCCTCCCATGGAGGCGGGTCATCGCGGCTTTGTTTTTTTTTCTTTTTTGGTCCGTCGGTGGAGTGAGAGAAGATGAATGGACTTTGTGGGACATTTTTATTTTTTAATTTTTTAACCAGTTCCTGTACATTTACGTTGGCAGAATGGCACGGCTGTGCAAAGTAACGTGCCGCCGTGTCCGTGTGTGCGCACCTGCCGCAAGCTCCGTAAGTCGGGTCGCGGGTCCCGCGGACTCGATCGCCGCAGGGATACCCGCGATTGCCTCACAGAGAGGACGAATGGGGAGATGCTGATGTAAACAGCATCTCCCCGTTCTGCCTAGTGACAGGGGGGATCCCATGCTATTTTTTACAATGACTTCTTTTATCTGTATTGCCGGGACCGACAATTCATTATAGCCGTGAGTACTTTTAAATTACTTTTTTTCTTTAGAAATGTCATTTTGTGCATGGACTGTTCTAAACATGGGAAACATGAGCCACTTTACAGGCATACTATAGACACCCCCCAGGTAATTGAAAGAAATATTTCACTTTTATTGTTTCACTTTAAGCATTATTAAAATCACTGCTCCTGAAAAAACGGCCATTTTTAAAACTTTTTTTTGCATTGATACATGTCCCCTGGGGCAACACTTTTTATGACAATAACTTGAATATAAACCCTTAAAATTAGCACTTTTGATTTTTCACGTTTGTGTCCCATAGACTTTAATGATATTCCTGTGTTCAAACAAATTTTTTGCCTGTTCACATGTTCTGCTGCGAACTGAAGTGGGGCAGTGTTCGGCTCATCCCTGTTTGTCAGTTGTCACGTATGTATCTGTGAAATACAGGCAATAATGGCAGGAGAAGTATGTGTGGATGTACTATTAAAGAGGAATTAAAGGAACCTATCAAAATAGAAATATGAGCGCTACTATAGCTGACTTGTTTATGAAGATATAAGTTCAACCTGAATGAGGTTGAGGTTTTGGGAGCCAGATTGTGCACAAAAACACATAACCTTGGCTCATCATATAGTCACAGAGTAGCTGCATACAAAGCCAAATGTGGTCATTGGCATTGTACAGATTTTCAATTCTCCTTGTCTGATTTCAAAATGGATCTCAGTATAAGCCTACAAAATCTACTTTTTCAAAAATGAATAACTAGTTGGTCTAGTTTCTACTGCAACTTTTTGTTGTACATTGATTGCTTTGGATGTTCAGACTCCAGCAAAATACAAATAAACTGCACATTATACTGAACCCAAACATAGCCTTATCTCAAAACATGAAGCATGCCATTCTGTTGGATTAATTATGCTTTTTCAAATAAGAAAAGAGAACGTTGCCTTGAGCCAATACGTTTTTAGATTTACCTTTGCAGGTCTTTCCATCCTCTTGTAGAATGTATCCTCGAGGACATGAACACTGGAAGCTGCCTTCTGTGTTCTTACAAATAAAATTACATGGCTTGGGGGACTGGGAACACTCATCAAGATCTACAAGGTAGAAAAAATGAACAATTAATCACCAGTTTGGCTCCTTTCAGATTAATTTTGCAATTGTTACTGTTAACCCTTAATTGTTCTTTTTCTTAGTGTAAATGTTAACTCTTACTAATTTTTATGCCACAAAAAAGACCAATATAGTCTACTGGCATGGTTTCGCCAATTGTCTTTTCATTTTCAGATGCTGTCTTGGATTGTGAAGATACACTTAGATGTGACTCCTATAAAACATGGCATGGAAAGGGACTTATAGTTTTAAATTTTTCCTATTTTAAAAGTTATTGAATAGTAGGCTTTTAGTAGTTTACTTGTATAGCCTTAGGTTCTGTTTGCACTATGGTATCACCATATTCAGTGTGATATCATCATGTTTAGTTTGATTACATAATTTTTCCTAGAGTGATGTATACCACTGTAAGATTTACATGGCTAGGTTCAAATGTTGTTTTCATTGCTGTGCTTTTTTTTTCTGTATGTAGTATGGTTGGTTGAATAAAAAGTTATGTCAGTATGAACTCTATACCATCCATGAGTAGTAGTATGAAAATGATGGAATGTTTTTACCAAATTAGTGTAATGGGCACAATTCACTAAGTGATATTTACTGCATCCAAAAAAAACCTGTGTAATTCACAAAAAACTCTCCTTAAAATCTTGCATGTGTTATATTTCTGAATTATGCTTTAAATACCACATGAAACTGCGCGGTAAGTTATCGTGAGAATCTCGCAAGCTCCATGCCTTGGATAGCTGGAACTTTTGCAGGGTATCAGTATCCGTGTATTTATGCATCAATGTGTGCTCCTTTTAAAGCATCTTTCCTTTAAAAGGACCACTCTTGATCTTCTCCTCCTCCTCTTCTGCATTACTTTAAATTCCAGAAGCCTGGATTTAAAGATCTCCATCGTCTGTGCTATGCTGTCTGCCAGCCTCCAGGGACAACTTCTGAGTGGAATCTAGCTGCCACCTGCTCCAGCTTGCACTTTCCCACCTATTTTTTAAACCAATCACTTACCTCAAACCTGGGGTCTAACCATTGCCATACTTATCTTATAGTTATGGCAGGCTTAGACCACTACTTAATTACCGCAGGCATGTATTTATTTATTTCCATATGTGAATTGACTTTAATGCCTTTTTATGCGGTATTTAACAAGCGTTTTTGGTGTTTGCGCTAAATACCGCATACCAGCAATAGTACATTTACGTTTTCATTATCGCATGCGTTAAGTGGTCACGTGATCATCATATCGCATGCGATAACCTTTAGTGAATTGTAGCCATTGTGTGCATTTATGCAAGTTTTTTTATTTTTTATGCAATATGTTTTACACTTTTTGTAATATTGCCATTTATTACAAATGTTTTAAATACCGCTAAGGAACAAATATATGTATTTCACACAACTAGTTTTTCTGTGTTCTTTTACTTTAATTTTCAAGCCTTTTATTTGTTATATAGTCTGTGTTCACAACTTATATCTGTGACTAGCTGTCATTAAATACATCATATTGTTGTTTCATAAAGTAAACTGCATAGAGAAGGACCTGTATGCTGGACCTTTTTTTTACAAACATTCTGTAGTTTTAGCAGTCATACTTAGTACAGATCCATGGGCACCTCTGCTACTGATAACAGGGTTTTTTCAGAACTCAACCCTTCCAATGTAAGCTGTTATTCTCTAAATTTCAGCAGCATTGGTTCTCAGCTCAGGGTAAAAATGTCCAGTTTGGGCCCCATGAAATCAGTCAAAATATATTTCCACCTTAAAGCTGGAAGTAGGACACCATGATTTTGATATTGGTAGATGTATTATTAGTGGGCATGGAAAAGAACTGCCAGGCAGACAAAGTGTAGCACAGTTTAATAAGGGTTAAAATTGTAACATATATTATGTATGCACTCACAAGCGGGTAGAAGTAGGATGACAGATGGCAAAGAGGGAAGGTCCGTGTATGAGCCTGGTACTAAAGTCTCTATCGGTAGCAATATATGAAAGAACCGTGAGGAGAGAGTGGGATGAGCCAGAGAACCGGCAAAGTTGGGAAGAGTCATCCAGTATGCGGGTACCTTCCAGGGTGTATGTCTCCAGCTGGAGTGTTGGACAAGAGCTGTCACCACTGTCCATTGTGAGGACCAATAGGGAAAGTGTTTTCGAGGGCTAGCCACACCTCCTTTATCAGAGGCTGATGATGCCTCTGTGTGGCCATTCCCATTTGACAGAAGTCCATCTAATGATCCAATTCTATTGAACGGCTAGTTGGAAACATTTTCTTGATCAGTGGCACTGGTCTGTGTATTCTGACAGTAGAGAGTACCCACTGTCAGAATACAATTCCTCAGTGGGAGGGATTCCTCTATCCACCTTGATTGTGTGGATGGAGGAATCTGTTTGTTTTTTTTGTTCAGCCTGCTAGCTCAACAAAAATTGAATGATCTGTCCTTAGCCTCAATGCTGATAGGAGAAAAAAAAGTTGCTACACTGACAAGATAAGGAGCAGGGGTTCAGCTTTAAAAAGACATTAATAATAATCATTTTTATTTTTTTCATGACATGATAACTTAGAACAGTAGTGTAAAAAAAAATCTTACCAACACAGGATGTACCCCCAATGTCGGTTGTGTAGCCATGATTACAAAAGCATTTATAAGAGCCAATATTGTTGACACATTGTCCATTCTGACAAAGGTTGGGCATCACTTTACATTCATCTATGTCTGTGTAAAAGAAAACAAAACAAGATTTAACAGGTTGACAAGCATTGCAGCTCTCATCATATCAAATGTAGGTGCTGTTAAATTAATTACTAATGCCATGTACACACGGTAGGACATTGATCAGACATTCCGACAACAAAATCCATGGATTTTTTTCCGACGGATGTTGGCTCAAACTTGTCTTACATACACACGGTCACACAAAGTTGTTGGAAAATCCGATCATTCTGAACGCGGTGACGTAAAACACGTACGTCGGGACTATAAACGGGGCAGTAGCCAATAGCTTTAGTCTCTTAATTTATTCTGAGCATGCGTGGCACTTTGTGCGTCGGATTTGTGTACACACGATCGGAATTTCCGACAATGGATTTTGTTGTTGGAAAATTTTATAGCCTACTCTCAAACTTTGTGTGTCGGAAATTCCTATGGAAAATGTGTGATGGAGCCTACACACGGTCGGAATTTTTCCGACAACAAGGTCCTATCACACATTTTCCATCGGAAAATCCTATCGTGTGTACAGGGCAATCCTCTGAGGGGCTTTTCAGCCAGACTAACTGCGAAATCATTTTTTTTAATTTACCTGTTTGTAGCAGCAATGGAACCTGTATTTTTTGTCAGGAATACACCAAGTCTGCAGGAGTAGCAGTTGCAAAGTCCTTTGTAGTTAAAAAAAGATCTGAAGTTTCTTTTGACAATATTTTGACAGTATTGTCTCTTAATACACACTGATTGTTAACTTTCATAAATGTCTGTTATTAGTCCAACCCTCCTTACTTTTTTAAATTTTTGTTTAGTAAAGTGGGATAGGAATGGTTAGCAGGCAACAACATTCAACAATACTGTAAATTATCTTTCAGTTTTGACTCCTGTTATCATTTCATCAAACTGTGCTTAACCAATAATACAGCTCTTATATTTCCTAATATACAAATATATACCCACCCCTGCCATCAGTTGTGTATCCTGGTCCATGTGGGCAGAGCTTCTTATACTGAGTTGTTCCTGGTAGTGGGCAAATCTCACACTGGTTGCCCCAACCTCTGCCTGCATTGCAGCAACATTCAGACTTAGTGACATGGTTTTGACTGCTGGATGACATCTGACACATGGTTTGCAGAACTTCAGAGAAACAGAATCCCTGGCGGGTATCTGTGGCATAAAGACATGAAGGAATTACATTGTGTAAATTTCAATATTTCCACTGCATTCTCTCCTGCACCATAATGCTTACCACAATGTTTGATCATTCACACGGGCATTTGTAAGATTCCCTGTCACACCAGCAGGAGCACGGCTGAGGAATATTGTAGTAGAGGTGGGTGGAGCCTGATGGGGAATTGAGAGACCAGGCAGATCTATAGCCTTTCTTCGGTCCAATAGTGGCTTTTGAATCCACCCACAGCCGTGGACTGTCAATGACTCAGTGACTGTTTTTCCCAAACATGGGCAGTTCCATGTTTGAGTAATGACATCACCACTATCTCCAGCACATTTACATTTAGCTTTCGGCCCAGGAATCTCCTGGCTGACAGCTGAATTGGACCAGAGATACAGCATTCCCTGGGGGGGCTGTCAAATAAATAACAGCTTCCCTGCACAGACATGCCCCACTCTAAGTACTGACATACCTCTGTATGCCAGCTCAGAACTGGTGTTAATTACTGCCAGCTTCCTAATCTGCCCACTGGCAGTATTGCTTTAAGAATCTGTCATTGCTGCAGCGACAGATTTTTTAAGTGCCAGTAGGTATAACTAATTGAATTTGTCACCCATGTTGGTAATGATACTAAAACTGGTGCAAAGGCTTGCCTGAATTAGGAGCTGGTGATTCTAAAGGTACCTACAACCACAATAGTGTCCTTAACACTTCATTGATTTCCCCCGACCTGTGCTTTCAACGTCAGTATTATAGGAGTAGGAAAAGAAGTGCATGCTCTTGAGTAGGACAAGGCTAAAAATCCTACATGATAAAATGGAAAGTGCAATTACATTTTATGCAGTGAAATGCTCCTTGGTTTGTTTATGATGTTTGAGCTTTATCTTAAACCCAAATTACTGTACCATCTTCACTCGTAATTCAACTTAAAAATATTATGCAAATTTAAATGATCATTTGGCTTGATTCCATGCCGAGGCATGCTTTAAAGAGGCTATTGTTATGATGCTCAGTGAGAAAATTACAGTTTTATTCGTATGAACCCTGGAAAATATAATGATCATGCCTTTTGCATAACAAGGAAATTCAAGTGAACTAGAAAGGAATAGAATAGATTTCAGTCTATATTTTCTGCATTGTGGAAAGGTTAAGGTGCCTTCACAGTACCTGGGCATTAGACCTTAAAGCCGCATACACACGACAGGCTGTTGGTAAAAAATCTGACCGTATGTATGCTCCATTGGACAATTGTTGTTTTTCCATGGACAAATGTTGGATAGCAGGTTTTTTCCACGGACAAATGTCTGCTCCCGGATTTTCCGAGCGTGTGTACACAAGTCCATCGGACAAAATTCCAAAGTACAAACACGCATGCTCGGAAGCAAGGACGAGCCAGAAGCGGTCGGTCTTGTAAACTAGCGTTCATAATGGAGAATTAACATTTAAGATGTGGCAAATTATGAAATCTCGAAATGCAGCACACATTTGATTATTCTTTAATGGGATAATAATGAAGCTGCTTTGCTGGTGATACTGATGGAATTATTGCAAACAAATTTGCAAAGGCTTTTTTTTTTTAGTGATATCAAGAATAATATATATATATATATTTTTGGGCATGTTACCACAACACCATTATCCCATAGTTTTTAAGATCAAAGACACTATGTTGGTGTCCCTTGTCAATTTTACACTGTATTTTTTTAAATGTAACTGCCTACTCCCAAACTGCCATTTGAAGTAAAACACATAGCCAAGTATTATTCTACACAATTTTTTTATAACGCATTAAAAAAGAAAACAAATAAAATTAGACATGCTATCTGCCAATAGAACATAACCAAAGAGTGCATTCTATGCATCCAAAAATATAGAAAATATACCAAATCAAATCATTATTCAATCAAAAAAATAACGTCACAGCAATAACTCCAAGGCCAATAATAAATAACACGTTATCTCCTCCGATTCTGCAACATGTCTGGTTGACGAACGGCCGTTCAGAAACGAACTGAAAAGCACGAAATGAAAAGCGCGAAATGAAGAGCGCAAAATGAAAAGCACGAATCAGCACTCACCAAACTTCTACAAACACAAAATTAGCAGAAGGAACCCAAAGGGGGGCGCTAAAGAGCTGAAAAACCACGTAGTATGTCACTACGTTCACGATTGTTGGCCAACAATTGTGTGCCTTGTGTATGCAAGACAAGTTTGGGCCAATGCCCTTCGAACAAAGGTCCACAGTTTTGTTGGCCAACAATCCGATCATGTGTACGGGGCTTAAGACTAAGCCGAACGTGGTACAGTAAGTGTGACCTCGTGGACATGTGGGAAAGAGAAAGAAAGAAAGAAAGAAAAGTTGTTTTCTTGGTGTGCTATTTTACTGTTCATTGCCAGGTTTTTAATGCTGTCTGTGTTTGTCGTAGTGACAAACTGAAAACAGAAAGTGAAGGGAAATCCACAATTTTACAGTTGTCAACAGAACAAGAGGTGATGAAATCTTCCATTGGGAACACCTGTTCTGATGACAAGAAAGAGCATTCTCTTTGCTTAAAGTGTTACTAAACCCAGGAGCCTGCATTCACTATATCTGGTCTCCCACAGTACACAGAACATGGAAATGCAATTTTTTCAATAAATATAAACTTCTAAATACATTTTCTTATTAGCAGTGACTTCTATCAGTGTCTGGCTGAGCACTGGTTAAAATCTATAGGAGTTTTCATTATCCTCTGACTGTCCTTTGAGGCTGCATGACCCCTGACCCTCTGTCTGGACAATGTTGGTTGGCCCTGTGCTAATCACATGCACTCTCCCAAAAAAAGAAAAAAAACCTCTCTAGCAATACACACCAAACTGAGCATGTACAGAGTGCCTCCAAGGCTCTGTACTATCAGCAGATGGATTGGGGTCAGTACAAGAAGGGGAGGATCAGAGAAGACAGGATCAAACAGCTATTTTTTACACAATGCAGAGGATTAACACCTTAGGTTCCACAGTGAATATAACAAGCATGCTTTACTGCATATACAGACTGATTTTTACTGTTGTGGGTTTAGTAACACTTTAAAGTAGAATTCAGGGATAAAACTAGTCTGAAAAATTCTCCCTCCCCCTCCTAACAAGACTTTCCTATGTAAGGCAGCAGCAGCTGTAGGGTAAAGAAGGGAGCTCTGACAACAGATAGGCCATAGGATCCTATGGGTGACATCATCGCTCTAGGTTTTCCCAGCCATTTTTTTGTGTTCTCTCCCCTGCAGCCACCGCTGGCTGACACAAATAAGTAAGTATATACATCTTTCTTACATAGTTTTTTTCAGATATGGGTGGAAGGGAGCATTCATAAGGCTAATAAGGTTTAGTTTGGAATTCTATTTCAAGGGAGATTTTATCTAACATCCTGCTGCATCTCAAGGACAGAAAGTAATGAGAAATCTCCCTGTTATGACACTCTTTCCAACTCTTTGTGAAACAAAAAAGAAAAAATTGGCTATATATTGACTTTAATATCTATATGTATTTACTAAATAAGTAATATCAATGACTTGCTGTGAATGAACCCTGGATAATTGATTTCATATAATTTTTCATAATCCTAAATTTCTCATGCACAAATATTAGACCATTTTTTTTCTGATTACTCACCAAGACATTCAGTTCCAGTGACAGATGTCAGAAACCCTTCATTACAGTCACAGCGGTAGCTTCCAATAGTGTTGACACAGCGACCATTCTCACAGATACCAGGCTTGCTGCGACATTCATTTTCATCTGTACCAAACCAATGGGAAATTGCAAAAGATGGATAAAAGTGGCTGTGTTACCACAAGAACCACAAAAGCTTGTGTACATTTGGTTAAGTCTCTAAACCACTGTGTGTAGTCTCAATATTATAAGTTATTGCATAAGTGGTTGAGGTCATCCATGGTTTTCCCAATTTTTTTTTCCTCTTGAAAAACAAGTGGACAGATGACGCCTAAAACTATGAAGACCTTAAAACAATATTTATACAACAAATGAGTTTTAAATGTAGAAGAGAAAATAACATCTCTTCTTTTTTATCTATGTTAATGATCAGTTTCTACAAGCAGTGTATGACTAGCTTTATAAGACTATTAGAAACTGAGATGTATTTATTAGGCCTAGTAAATAAGATGAAACAATGTTAAAGCCTATGTGCAGCCAAAAATGCAAATCAGCACAAGGGACATAACTTTCAGTCAGTAGCATGTGTCCCTTGTGCTAATGTTTCTTCTACTTGGTGAAATCCTCCTCGCGGAGGTTAATAGAAACTGCAGTATGGCGATGGATGGTGGGGCTGGGCGTTAAAGTGCTGGCATAGTCTTTTAAACCCACAGCACCAGAAGATTTCAACTATACCCGCCCTTTCCGCCCAGCTCCGCCATTCATAAAGCCATGCTATAGCTTCTTTTAACTCTCATTTTGGGAGGCATGGGTGGAGGAGGATTTCATCAGCACAGGGACACACCCTATCCACTGAAGTTATGTTCCTTGTACTGATTTTTGTGCTTTAAATCTTTGCTGCACTTTGGCTTTAAATACTTAATTAGAGGATCTTTGGTCGTTTTTTTTTTAAAGTCAGCAGCTATGAATACTATAGCTGCTAAGTTTTAATAAAGTGTAAATCCAGTGTTTTCCCAGGGGTGGGTTAAATTTTAATAACAGCTGACTTAAAGGAAAAGTATGGCAAAAGCTTTTTTAGCCATACTTCGTATATGAATCTATGAATCACAAAAGTGCAGTTCCTTCTTCACTCCTGTGACCTGTTTTCAACTGACAGCGGGCTAAAGCCCATTGTCAGCTGATGTCAATCAGCTGGTCCAGAGTAGGGAGAAATCCTGACCATATGGTAGGGATACACCCAGATGAGATGCCTGGACTGGCACCTGGCTCAGCCACTCAGCGATTCGCTGAGAGCCTGAACCAGCCCCTCCTGCCCCTTCCACACCCCAGTGCTCCAGTGAGCACTGGAGGAGAATGCAGAGAGCCGCTGACTGGCAGTCATGGCTCTCTGCTCCGAGTGGAGGGAGAGAACTGAGTGTTCAGCAGGGTTTTTGATCACTCAGTTCTCACTGCAGAGCTGGCAGGGGACAAATGCAACATCGGATCAATTCTGCATCCACCTAGGTAAGTATAATTGTTTGTTTTTTATCAATACCCAACTTCTCTTTTAAGGCCTGTGTCAATGGGCTTTTCTTGGTTTCAAGTGGGTTTTGCATTTCCATGCAAGTCAATGGGAGTGCAAAACCCACTTGAAGCAGGTCAAATGCAGGTCAGAAGGACAAAGGTCAAGGTCAGCTGAAGGTCAATTGCACCTGTTAATGAATTCTGAAGGATCTCAAGCTGATGTCAAATTGATGCCATGGACACAAGCCGAAAGCCTGATATTCGCTTGGACCCAAACATTTTTCAAGATACTAATGGCAATTGGATGCCTGAAAGACATCTGGTCAGACATTGTGCTTCTCAAATAAATTTATATGTCTGAAAACATTCAGTACAGGTAATTTGTACAATGTACATGGTTCTTTATACACAATTGTACATGTTTCTTTTTACAGAAAAATGTGATATCTCTTTAAATATAAACATCTGTGGCCTTCTACAGTGTGACAATACAAATCAGGACCAGCATTCCAAAGCATAAACTGTACTAATAAAACAAATCATTTGAATCTGTAACCTCACCAATGCATCCTTCTCCATCTGGTCGCCTCGTCATTCCAGGAGGGCAAACACACATAAATGTCCCGATCAGGTTTTTACAAAGCATTCCTCTGGATTCACAGTCATGGAAACCCTCTAAGCACTCATCTAGGTCTGTTACATTGTAAATAGATGTGTTAACAAGATGGAAACTACTGCTTTAGCATTGAAAACTGAATTGTATATTTTCAGCAAATAAAA
Organism: Aquarana catesbeiana; assembly: GCF_042186555.1. Classification (NCBI taxonomy): domain Eukaryota; kingdom Metazoa; phylum Chordata; class Amphibia; order Anura; family Ranidae; genus Aquarana; species Aquarana catesbeiana. Next base: position 216,915,709 of record NC_133324.1, read on the forward strand.
CACAAATAAACATTTTTCAATGATTTTTTTACCTTTACACATCTTTTGATCTTCTCTAAGAACGTAGCCCACAGGACATGTACATTCATAGGAACCATAGGTGTTAATACATCTGAATGCACATATCAGTGGGTTTAGGGCACATTCATTGATATCTAAGGAAAAAACAAAGTCACCTTATTTATATTCAATAATAAAATATGATATAGAATAATAATATACATATTGTAATAATAATATAATAATAATAATAAATAATAATATACATATTGTCTTCTTACGTATTATTGAGTATACCACACAATAATACGTAAGAAGACAAGTAAAGAAATTAATTATGGAAAAGTTATCTAAAATTATATTATAAAAGTATACAATTCCTATCTTTACTTGACTGCATGGTAATGTTAGTGTTTTGTTTTATAATACGATTTTAAATTACACACAGTTATAAAATGCTGATGTATTTACATTCAGTATTCCATACCTCACACACACACACACACCAGTTAATATTGTAAACTGATGACAATCTTTTATATGTTTTTTTTAGCCCTAATGAAGGGAGACCCTTTGAACTCTCAAAAACATGTTTGATTTGTATAATACTAGACTTTAAATGAATAAAATGTAATTGAATCTAAACTTCATACATTCCAATTTTAGTGCTTTCCTTCTTTATTTACTAAGTCCTAATTGAGCAAAGAGTCAACCATTGGCAATCACTTCTGAGAGAGCTTTCTAAAGCTGACCATAGATGGGTAGAATTTTGAATGAAAATTCTTAAGAAAAGAATGTTCTAAGAAAGACTGTTCATCTTTCTAATAATTAGTGGTCAAATCAACCTTCATTTTCGACTGTAGTGAAGAGAAATTTGAAGGCGCAGGATGGAAAAATTTTCATTTCAAATCAAAGGCAAACAAAATCTATTGAACAACATTTGAATGTTCTGAGAATATCTCTAATGCCGCTTACACACGACCAGATTTCCAGCAGAAAAGGTCAGACGGAATCATTTCATCGTATATTCAGATCGTGTGTGGGCTTCAGCTGACTTTTTTTCCAAAAATTCTGATGGACCTAGAAATAGAACATGTTTTAAATCTTTCCGACGGAATCAAATCCTATCAGGAAAACCATTCGTCTGTATGCTATTCCGACGGACCAAAAACGACGCAAGGGCAGCTATTGGCTACTGGCTATTGAACTTCCTTTTCTAGTCCTGTTGTATGTCATCGCGTTCTAAACGAACGGACTTTGGTGTGATCATGTGTAGGCAAGTCCGTTTCAGCAGAACTCCGTTGGAACTCCATCGGAAAGACCGTCAGAGTTTATTCTGATGGAAAGTCTGGTCGTGTGTACGCGGCATAAGAAAGACTTTTCCTATTTGCATTCAAAATTCCATTCAACTACAGTATGACCAGCTTAAGGGTAATCATTTTTTCTACATTGCTTAAGACCTGACTTAAATCTCCACTGCTGTAAAAGATTTAGTGTCCCACCCCTCCTTTCTACTTTCTGTAGATTGTATTGCTGTTTGTGTCTCCACTGGATAGATTCACCCATTCTCTTTATCCTAGTGAGGGTAAATATCACGGGGGGGAAAATCTGTCTAACATACAGTCAGGCACACAATGGGAAATCATACAAAATCCATACAATATCATAAGTGGAAAATAAACTCAGGACCCTGGCACTGCAATGCAACAGTGTGCTGAACATTCATTTTTTTTTGTGTGTTTCGTTATTTTTGTATAGGATGAAACTATCTTTAGCCACTTTAACCACTTTAGCCCTGGAAGGTTTTACCCCCTTAATGACCAGGACATTTTTTGCAATGCGCACTGTGTTACTTTAACTGACAATTGCGAGGTCGTGCGACACTGTACCCAAATAAAATTGATATTCTTTTTTTCTCACAAATAGAACTTTCTTTCGGTGGTATTTGATAACCTCTGGGTTTTTTGCGCTATAAACAAAAAAAGACCGACAATTTTGAACAAAAACAATACTTTTTACTTTCTGCTATAGTACATATCCAGTAAAAAAGAAATTGAAAAAATCTAATTTCTTCATCAATTTAGGCCAATACGTATTCTGCTACATATTTTTGGTAAAAAAAATCCCAATAAGCGTATATTGATTGGTTGGCGCAAAAGTTATAGTGTCTACGAACGATGGGATATTTTTAAAGAATTTATTTTTATTTCTTTTTTTACTAGTAATGGCAGCGATCAGAGATTTTTAACGGGACTGCGACATTGCGGTGGACAAATTGGACACCTAACTGACACTTTTGACACTTTTTTGGGGGCCAGTGACACTAGTACAGTGTTCTTTAGTTTAGTTTCAGCCAGTTCTTTAGTTTCAGCCATATACTAGCAGATTTTTTTTTACAGTGCATTTCACTGGTTCACTGCATTTATAAATCTTGTAACACAAATATTTACTGTAGGTATGGATCTGCACATAAGAAAGTTACACACATTATATGATAATTCAGTCAAAAAAAAAGGTTGGGGAAAGCAAGGACTTACCTTCACAATTCATCATTGGTCCAGGCTCAAAGCCTTCATCACAGGAGCATTCAAATGTACCAATGACATTAGTGCATGTTCCATTGCCACATGGATTACCAATAGAGCATTCATCGGTATCTGAAATATGAGATATACTCCTGTTAACTAAATACAAAATTGCCAAACAGCAATAATGGAATTTTTGGACCCTTAATAAGAAGGAAGTCCAGTGGTTATGAAAACCACTTTAGAAGCCAAAATAGTAACTCAGTCAAAGCAGACTTAACACCCTCCCTCTTAGATCGTAAGCTCTAACGAGCAGGGTGCTCTGATTACTACTGTACAATTGTATTGTAACTGTACTGTCTGCATTTATGTTGTAAAACGCAATGTAAACTGTTGTATATAAATACAGTATAATAATAATAACACAATGCAGAGTAAAAACTCTCCAGCAGGCAGGCAAACATCACTTTAAAGTTGGACATACAATCTCTTTACAACCTCCTTTAGATTTAACTATGCAAATGGAGGACATACCTAAACAGACAGGATAATCTTTACAAAATTTGATAAATGACCAGGATCCTAACAGTTACCTGACAATAATTGTATTAAAAAAGTCTTAGACCCCTTTCACACTGCCAACGGGCCGTGTTAGTGGTAAAGCGCCGCTAGTTTTAGCGCCGATTTACTGTAATTTTTGCTGTGCTTTTGGGCCACTAGTGGGGCGCTTTTAACCCCTGCTAGTGGCCGAAGAGAGGGTTAAATGCGCCCGAAAAGCACTGCTGCCGAAGAAGCGCTTTGCAGGCACTTAGGCAGCGCTGCCATTCATTTCAATGGGCAGGGGCGGTGGAGGAGCGGTGTATACACTGCTCCTAAACTGATCCAAGATGCTGCTTGCAGGACTTTTTGTAATGTCCTGCAAGCGTACTGCTCCAGTGTGAAAGCACTTGGGAGGTGTTTCTCAAGCGCTTTACAGGCACTATTTTTAGCCCTTTGGCGCCTGAAAAAAACCTCAGTGTGAAAGGGGTCTTAAAGCAAACCTGTCATAAACCTTAGAAATTTAAACTGAGCCACTGATATAAAATGAGTAAGTGGAGATTACTTTTCAGTAAAAACCTTATGCCTTTTCTTGTTAAAAAAAACAACAAAAAAACGTATGCCCAAATAATTAACAGATATAGGCAGCGATAATCATAAGTAAGTCTTCTTATAAAGATTGAGCCTAAGACACCTCCTCAGCCTCTGAGCTCCTCCAGCTTGGATTCATCTCCCAAGATTTACCACTCCAACAAGTGACTGATCGTCCAAGCTCTTCCAAAAGACCCCCTCCAGGAAGCCCTTTGACTCCACTATGGAACAAACATCAAACGATGAGGCACTGAGACTCCACCCCCCCCCCCCGTGATGGGACCCTCTGCTGAATGACCCAACAGAGATCAATGTTGGAACTTCCTCAGATGGTCGAACCTTTGGACAGTGTAGTGGACCCACCTATACTTTCTCTGTACTTTGTCTACCCCACGGGACAATTCCATTCTTCCTTACCCTGTCCCAATAATCCCTAGTTTGCATTCCTGAATTAAGTTTCTTCCACGAGTTACATTTCATCTTTGTTTTTTTTTGCCCTTCGGACATGCAGGGGCGACTGGGCTGACTAGTGATGTTGGCTGCACTAAATAGCATTGCCCTGGGGGGTAGCCCTCTGATTCCTCGTCAGGCGTGGGATCTTACACCACCCCCCCTTTTTTTATTATTACAGATGCATTTGTTTTACATGGTCAATTTATGTGGATTATGTGCATTATGTGTTAACATGTTTTACCTTTGGTTTACTTCTGTTTCCCCTAGCCATAGGTCCCCAATTCCCACTGAATTACCTGGGGGCCCTGTGGCTGGGACGGTTTAGTTTGCCACTCCTCCTGCTGTGACTCAAAGGCATAAATCACCTCTGGTGACATCGGGATAGCAACGTACATTTAGGTTGCCCTTACACCGAACCCTACACATTTTAGGGTTTCAGAGCAGGACTTGGCTGGTCCAGTCCTGGACATAGGAAGTTTGGAACAACTTTCCTTCTGGATTTGCTACCTCTCTCTCCTCTCTTCTATCCTTCCTTTTCTTCCTCTCTGCTTTTTACTCACTCCTTATTATTTTGTTCCCCTCCCAGATACTTACAAGGAGAGCTTACCTAATCTTGAATGCTTTGACCCTAGGGCAGGGCTGGACCTTCAAAACTGAGATCTCCCCAGCTGCAAAAAGGGTATGTAATTTACACACAGGTTCACACTCCACCTCTCATGTCCATGGCTAATTCTGCACCCCTAAAGGCGACCGTTAGCGTCGCTTCTCATAACATACAAGGTCTTAACTTCCCAACCAAGAGACACAAGGCTTTTCAAAGTTATCATTCCAAGGGTATTGACATCCTTCTACTACAGGAAACCCACTTCCCAGGTAATTTCAACCCCTCATTTCTACACCACAAATACCCCACCTTTTTCCTTGCCAATGCAGATGTCAAGAAAAGGAGGGTGGCTGTCCTCATTTCTAAAAGTGCATCCTTCAATGACTCTCTAACTGTTAGAGATCAAGAGGGTCGATACATCCTGGTCAAGGGCCATATTAATGGTGTGCTATATACCCTTATTTCTTATTATGCTCTGAACCAAGGCCAAGCTGCATTCTATTCCAAAATGCTCACCTCACTTTCTCCCTACTTTGAGGAACGAGTAATAATGGGAGGAGATTCCAACATAACCTTTGACCATCTATTGGCTAAATCAGCACAGGCAATTCCCCATCTAAAAAGACCTTCCAAATAGGGCCTCCGTATTGCTTGGCTGTTACATTTTCTAGGCCTGATAGACATGTGAAAGGGAATTAAACCCATTAGCTAGAGACTACACACATTTCGCTGACCCACAGAAGTATGCCAGAATAGATCATGTCTTCATTCCCACCTCAGAGATCCATACAGCAACTCCAGCCTCTATTCGCGAAGTGCCCTGGTCAGACCACTCTATAGTACTCCTCGAGCTCATAAGGACCCCATCCGTTAAGAGACCCCATCCATGGCACCTTAATGAACCCCTCTTGAACAACCTAGTACACTGTACAATGCAAGAGAAAGAACTCAGTGAGTATTTCCTCCTTAATGACATAGATGATATTTCTCCAAGCTCACTTTGGGGGGTACATAAAGCAGTAATGAGGGCGAAAATTATCCAATTAGCCTCACGTTTGAAATGCAAAAGGCACGTGGACATAAAAAACCTAGAAAAGGACTTTAAATAGCTTAGCAAGGCACACAAATGCAGTCCTACCTCTGACACCTTAATGAACCTATCTTGAACAACCTAGTACACTGTACAATGCTAGAGAAAGAACTCAGTGAGTATTTCCTCCTTAATGACATAGATGATATTTCTCCAAGCTCACTTTGGGGGGTACATAAAGCAGTAATGAGGGTGAAAATGATTCAATTAGCCTCACATTTGAAATGCGAAAGGCAGGTGGCCATAAAAAACCTAGAAAAGGACTTTAAATAGCTTAGCAAGGCACACAAACGCAATCCTACCTCTGACTCCCTATCTAAACTGGAAGCCTCCAGAATAGCCTCAAACTTGGCACTAACTTTCAGTGCTGCAAAACATTTAAGATGGGTGAGTGGACGGTTTTACCTTCACAATAATAAAATTGGTCCACAACTCGCAGCTAAATTATCCCCTAAACATCGGACTTATTCTCTACCCAAAATTTAATCCTCCCTAAACTTAAAGACTCCCATCGCTCAGTCTTAGAATCTCCCATCCTGGAAAATGAAGTTAGAAATGTCATTAAAGATCTTCGTAATGGCTCGGCCCCAGGGCCAGATGGCTTTTCGAACCTATATTACAAAAATCATTTGTAGATGTTCTCCCTCCTTGCATTTATTTCTGTGATCCCAAAAGGATCCTAGCGAAGTGAGCAACTACAGACCGATTTCTTGAATCAATAATGATTTGAAAATCATGACAAAAGTGTTATCAAACCGTTTAACATCTTTTATAGGGTAGGTTTTATACCTGGCAGGCAGGGACCAGATCAGATAAGGAGGGCGGTGGACATTATTTCCCTCATGAAGGCTGGGATGGGGGGTCTCCACAGGAAGGGTTCCTCCTATCCATAGACCTTCAAAAAGCATTTGACACTGTCTCCTGGCCATACTTATTCACTACATTGGAACGTTGGGGCTTTCTCAAAATCCTGGTGGCCCTCTATTCTTACCCCAAGGCACAAGTCAGACTTCAAGGGTACTATTCAGCTCCCTTCCCTTTAGAAAAAGGAATGAGGCAGGGATGCCCCCTTTCCCCACTCCTCTTCGCAATAGCCATCGAAATGTTGGCTATTGCCATAAGTTTTCAACCAGATATACACAGAGTTCAATGAGGAAAGTCTTCCCATAAATGCGCACTATTTGCGGATGACGTCCTACTCTTTGTGACGTCTCCTCTTATCTCGACCCCTGACATTCTCCAGCTGTGCACAAATTTGGGAAAGTCTCTGGCCTCCATGTCAACATGGCAAAATCTACGGCCCTTAATATATCGACCCCTCCGAACCTGGTAGACAGACTTAAAACCCACTTTCCCTTCTCCTGGAGTTACCCCTCTATACCGTACTTGGGTATTCACCGTACTGCCTCTATTGATATTCTCTACAAAAATAACTACCCGCCTATGTTCAAGAAACTATCAGCTGACCTTTCCCAATGGTCTTTACATGGAATGTCCTGGGTGGGCAGAGTAAATTGATCAAGATGACCCTTTTACCGCAAATTCTTTATTTATTCCTCTCCCTCCCTATTCCCATAACTAAGATACATATAAATAACAATCAGTTATCATTCGTTTTATCTGGGGTAAAAAGGGATGCCGCCTTTCTAAACACATATTACATAGACCCAGTCTGAAAGGGGCATTAGGCCTGCTCTGGTGGTTTTATCAGGCAGCACAGCTGGCCCAAATTTCTAATGTTTACTCTAGAGGCCCTAAACCAGACTGGATAGAGATGGAAAGGCAGGCGGTCCCAAATTATACAATAGATTTTTTGATATGGAGCCCTCCCAAGTCACCCCCCCGATTCTATCCCCAACCTTGTCTCACTCAGTAGCACTATGTGACTCACTATATAAATTGAAGAATATAGCATCTGCTTGGCAGCCACTTGCCCATATCTTCCATAATCCTCAATTCAATTCACCCCAAGGCCTTTCAGTGGTGGCTGAACAAAGGGTTGTTCCGAATAGGGCACTTCTTCAACTCTAGTGGACCTCTCAAATGAACCCATTACATTATTCTGAAATATTCCGCATTTCCCAAATTCCCCATTTCTTAAACTCAGTCTGGACTTAGAAACCAAATCCTCTAACCTCATATGAGCTCTGGTGCTCAAAAGTCATGGACATGAGGGGGGAATCTCGCTGATATATTCAGCCCTGGCTTCTTTGATAGAGAAAGCATCCTACATGCAGAGTTGGGAACGGGATCTCAAGATTGAATGGGACTTGAACACATGGCACTCCTGCTTCTCTAGATCATTTAAGGGGATTCATAATATCTTCCTGATCAAAGCTAATCTTAAAGTCATGTCCCGCTGGTACCTTGTCCCTACCCGCCTCGCCAAATTTTACCCGCAGTCTTCCCCCCTCTGCTCCAGAGGATGTGGACACCTGGGCACTCTATTCCATACCCTTTGACAGTGCCCTAGAATAGGGGGCTACTGGAACAAAAGCTTTAATCTAATCTGCAAAACCACTGTGGTGGCCGTGAACCAAGATCCAGCTATTCTTCTTAATCAAAGCATTCCCAGAATCTCCAAATATTCCAAAGCCCTAAACTTCTATAAAAAATATCCTGGATCATGTCCCAGGAAAAGATCTCCAGTATCATCCTTGACATTTCGGAGAAATTTGAACTGGTACGGGAAACCTGGGCTCAATATGTCGCAATAACTCTATAACCCCAGCAGGGAGTAGACTAAATTTGTCCCCCCAGGCACCTGCACCATTAGCTCTCCATGTGGGTTCTTCTCTACCCCTCTACCCCTTCTAATGCTCTTCACCCCTATCTGAAGCTCTTTCCTATTTTCCTTCTGACCTCACTTCCTCTCTTGTACTAGCCAGACCAAATAACCTTTACAGGCTAATGATCTGATTTCATAACTATAGCTTTTGGTTCCTGAACATGGACCATGATCCTTGGGACTTGTGGGCTCAGTCCTCAGGTTCTAGAGGTTATAGACCCTCAGGACTGAGTCAACAAGACTGACTACTGACAACATGACTTGCTGGAGAAATCCTACCTAATCCTATGGACCACCAGGAATGATCCCTGCAGGTACTCAATGTAGGCGATGTCTGAACAACCTAATTTCCCCCTGGAGGGGGTCCTCCACATCGCCTACCAAGATATTTCTAGTGCAGCTCCTACTTATGCTACATTGGTGGGCGAGTGCAAGGGCCACATAGGAGCAATTCTTTTTTTCTGCTGCTCTTGCTCGGACGCTAACGTTACAAGTGTCGTGTTCTTATAGTTTACTGATTATCCTTGAGCACCAGGTGGCATTTATCTAGTTTCATTATCCAATTTCCCTAGATTTAAATAAGCAAGGACCCTTCAAGCTGTACAACCTTATTATAGAGTAACACTTGATCTGATCGATATCTCATAACCCCATTATGAGTCTACCTTGTAGAGGCTATTTATTCTAATTCCTGTTAATGTTGGTCACCATCCATATTTCTCCCCGATCCCCGGCTGACTCTGCACCGGCTGCCCCGCATTGCTTTTACTGTCTGGTTGGGTGAGTGTGGTTGGCTAACCACATTTTTACATCTACAATGTAATATGCCAGCTTTTGTCGAGAGTATGGTTCACTATATGTTTTTTTATATATACTCTATAGGTATATTTACCGCATCCGCTCCTGACGAGTGGGACAACCCACGAAACGCGTCGAGCTATTTGATGCTACAGTCATACTCTATATGGACTGCTACTGATTTACTTACAACCACCCTACTCTATGATTTGTTTGTATACTTTTTGATGAATGCAGACATACCATGTGGATGCATGCACCAGCACCAGGATTATTGCCAATGACACTATTATGGTTACTACTTTGATTTGTTGCTATGCGTGTACTTTTCTACACAATATGTTCAGGCCCTGTGCACGCTCACTGTACATTATATATGACGAATTATGTGTTTTAATGTTGTCTAAATAAAATCTTTATACTGCTTTTTTACCTCCACTATCCATCTGCTTCATTTAAAGTCCCAACTCCCTATTTATTTTGATTCCATCCATATTTCTGTACCGGATAAAATCCGCCAAATTCTGGATGATAAATAATGCAGCCTGCGTTCTGACTTAGGCGGGCACTATTTCTTCCTATCCCAATACACAGTTTGCTCCAATTTGGGGTGTTTGGGAGGGGAGCAATATCTTCGCTTCATGTTCGGGAGTCAGGCCCAAATCAATGTTTGACACACATCTTTTCACGAAAGAGGGGTGTACTCACTTTTGTTGCCAGCAATTTAGACATTAATGGCTGTGTATTGAGTTATTTTGAGGGGACTGCAGATTTACACTGTTATACAAGCTGTACACTCACTACTTTACATTGTAGCAAAGTCTATTTCTTTATTGTTGTCACATGAAAAGATAGAATAAAATATTTACAAAAATGTGAGGGGTATACTCACTTTTGTGAGATACTGTGTATATATATATATATATATATATATATATATATATATATATATATATATATATTGTATATAAATGACTGTAGTTTCATTATGTATATGTATATATTTAATTAATTTAATTGAAAAGGTATACAGTATGTTCAGTTGTCAGTTAAGGAAATGTATGTAAAGTTGCCTTACAAGGATAAAAATAAAAGATAAAAAATAATGGCCATACTACATAAAAAAAACGCAGCAAACAGTATTTTATCAACACAATCTACTTACCTACACAGGTGACCCCAGAGTAGTCCAGATTATAACCCATTGGACACTCACATCGAAAAGATCCATCTGTATTTATACAATGACCGTTTGCACATATTCCTGGATTTTCTAGGCATTCATTGACATCTAAAAAGGACAAAAATGCAAACCATAAGTAAAATGACAGCCAAGATAAATAATATGGCACTAATATGTACTGTATATATGTTTTTTTTTACATACGTGTTTCAGTTACTAATAGCAATATATACAACTACTACATATACCAATTGTTATCATATAAACTAGCCATTCCCAACCAGGGTTCTGCGGAAACCTAGGGTTTCTCCAGAGGTTGCTTGAGGTCCTTGAACTGTGCCAGATTAACCTCCTATTTGTTGGTGCTTTCATAGGCCTGGGGTCAATGCCACTTGGCAGATCCATTTGCATGAACCCAAAGATTATTATTATTCACGATTTATATAGCGCCAACAGTTTACATAGTGCTTTACAATGTAGAGGGGGGAAAGCACAATTACAGTACAAAGATCTGTTAAGCTGTCTTTAAAGGTGGCATTTGGACCATTACTGTGAGGGATACTTTCTCCCCAGTAGTTATTGATGTAGGCAGCATTTTTCGCACTGCCCACCAATACTATTTTTGCAAGAGTTCTTCCGACTGAAAATGAATGAGAAACATTATAAACGTTATGAAGTACTAATTTGTGACCAGAAATGTGTCGATTTGTGTATATTGTAATATCTATTTACTAAAATGTTAAAATTTATACAATTTATTGTGTTCCAGGATCAAAAGCAGGGCGTATATAACCTGATGTTCAATAACTAGAAAGTGTAGAAGTTAACATGCAATTTTTACATACATACATTTTTAGTTGTGGATATATTAGGGAGGGTTACAACCCCTTTTAGGCTTTTGTTTGCTGCTGGGTCCCGATTGGCTTATTTACCTTTCCTGCCTATCCCGAAGAAGCAACAAGAAAAGAGGGGACATTTCTCTAATATAAACACACTTCCTATTTTAGAGAGTTGTCATAGGAACATATCTCACAATTTGAGGAGTTTTCTTTACTTCTTGCTCTGCTAATAACTCAGAAATGTTGGACTTCCCATCACTTTCTTCTTCTTCAAACAGAGAAAATCATTTTCTCAATAGGAACAAAGACAGCAATAAAAACCTAGCAAGGGGGTTTAACCCTTCCCTACTGTATCCAAAACCAAAAAATGTCTTTACGATAAATTTTAAATGTTTCTAAAACTGAAAACTAAGGTGGGTTTGGTGATCAGGAGAGCAAATATGAGAACTTTCATTATCAATTGCAATTCTCGGGTTTAAATTATTGATATTTCTTTTCCAACAAATATTTACCTTCTCTGGTGTCACCAATACCAGGGATAGTACCATGCCCAAATGGGCATACATATAGGAAAGCCACTGAAAAGAAAAAAATATATAATGAAAATAAAAAACAATAAAGGATTTTGCTATGAAGTTATTTTCTGGCTGTGATCATTCCCTGTATGGTACACCATTAAAGCTGTACAAATGAAAGAAATGGCAAAAATCACAGACATGGTAGACAAGAAAAAATATAACAGAGTTGCAGCCAAACCAGATCTGAGAACAGAGGTTTGGCAACGCTTACGAAAAGGCAGGAAGAGCTTGTTGAAAGGGTAGCTGTCTGACTTTGTCTTCCTTCCCATTCATTTTTCCATAACATTCAATGTAAAAATCTTGCCCTTGGCCAGACTAACAGTGTTTTTAGCTGGCATTTGCAGCCTCAAGCCATCAAAGAGCAAACGCAGGTCAAAACATTTCTGCCTTTGTCTTAATGTAGGGAAAGTAATAAAAGCAGTATAGTAACAGCCTGTATACACTTACCTTCTCCTTCCTTGGGGCACAGTTCACAAGGATCTCCCCAGCCCTCTCCAGGCATTTTGCTACAGCAGCAGGATGCTTTGGTGCTGTTATATGCTTTGGGTACTGAACATTTTCCATTCTCAAATTTGGTGAAACAGAAGCTTTGACGAGTATCTGTGAAAATGTATAATACTCGTGTTTAGAGTTCCAAACAATCAATATCTGGTGACAAAGTGACATCGTTTTTCTTTTTACCAGGATTACTTTGTTAGTGTTTTTTTATGCATGTTTTGCTTGATTTTCTTTGTCTTTTTCCTGTTTATTACTTTTATTTTTATTATTTTTTTAAATTCCTATATATGTAAGACGTCATGGCTTAGATTACTATTTATGCTATAAAATATTGTTATCTTCTGAAATAAATATAATCTGTTTTTGAATGTGTAATTGATGTTTCATCAACATTCAACTTTTACCACCTACCATAACATCTTCTCCCGTTATCTGATAAAACAAACCCTGGTGGACAGATGCATTGAAAGCTTCCTGGGGTGTTTGCACAGGTGCCAAAAAGACAGATATTGGGTTCTTCTGTGCATTCATCAATATCTATAAAATAATCACATAATAGGATTAAAAGTTACTCAGGTGGACAGATATCAATTCCTTCAACCAAAATCATAATCTCAGTTCTTTATTAGAATCTTTTGCATTGGTATCACGCTGAATCGCGTTTTGAGTCCTTTGGTCAAAATGATTTTAGTGTTAAAACCCACAAAGTACAGACATCCAGAAGTCCAGTGCTTATGGTCCATAGCTCCATGCAAACATATTTGGTGGTCTCCTATGCATAGGAGGCATACACGGCATGGGTGTCTGCTGTTATACTTCATTACATCTCATAGTATTGCAGATTCCAATATTGGTTGTCGTACCCCACAACTACACAATTGTTATGTTAATTGTTGTAATGAGGACTGGCTGTGTAATATTATTACTCAAACCCCTAGGTGCCTTCCACAGTTTGATGAGCTGTCTTTTATTACTGTCTCTTCATTGGATAGTTTGGAGATTGCCATGTTAGAAAATATCTATCGGTCTTGGTTAGCTTTTGATGCTCAAAGCTTTCTTTCTATCCCAAACAATCATGCCTTTTTCAAAGTTTGTAAAGAGCAGGTTTTGTATCTTATTATATCATGTGGATACAATAAGAGAATTTGCCCTAAAGAACCAAAACCATATAAAAGCACTTATTGTATACAACACTGGGTAATACATTTAAAACATTTTAATAAACCATATTATAGCTAATGCTGTATGCAATGTTTAGGCTTTTAGCATTTTTATTTAGGTTATTGTATTGAGATAAAGGAATCTCCCATTGTACCCATAGGTGTGCTTTGGAATTTTTGTTTGAGAGGAGCTTGTAAGGAAGTGAAGGAACATCAGTGAAATGGTTTGTTTGACTTTTAGCAATCAGTTTTGCAAGGTACGTGTCTTCTTTTTTCAGGATAACCTTCTTGCACAGGTGATTTCAGCTAGGTCTACACTGGCAAATAAATCTCATTGCTGCTAAGAAATTTAGTTCTTGTTGCCCATCATTTTATTAGCAGCACAATGTGCAGCTAATAACTTGCTGGTTAGAAGTAGGGATGAGCCGAACACCCCCCGGTTCGGTTCACACCAGAACCTGCGAACGGACCGAAAGTTTGCACGCACGTTAGAATCCCATTGACGTCTATGGGACTCGAACGTTCGAAATCAAAAGTGCTCATTTTAAAAACTAATTTGCATGGTATTGTCCTAAAAAGGGTTTGAGGACCCGGGTCCTACCCCAGGGGACATGTATCAATGCAAAAAAAACTTTTAAAAACGGCCGTTTTTTCGGGAGCAGTGATTTTAATGATGCTTAAAGTAAAAAAAAAAAAAAAAAGTGAAATATTCCTTTAAATATCGTACCTGAGGGGTGTCTATAGTATGCCTGTAAAGTGACGCGTGTTTCCCGTGTTTAGAACAGTCCCTGCACCAAATGTAATTTTTAAAGGAAAAAAATCTCATTTAAAACTGCTTGCGGGTTCAATGTAATGTCGGGTCCTGGCAATATGGATGAAAATCAGTGAGACAAACGGCATGGGTACCCCCCAGTCCATTACCAGGCCCTTTGGGTCTTGTATGGATATTAAGGGGAACCCCACACCCAAATTAAAATAAGGAAAGGTGTGGGGCCACCAGGCCCTATATACTCTGAACAGCAGTATACAGGCGGTGCAAACAAGACAGGGACTTTAGGTTTGTTGTTAAGTAGAATCTCTTTGTAATTTTGAACGGGTACATTTTTAACGTGTTTAGCTCCAGCCAAAAAATCTTTTTTAAGCTTTTTGGAAAACATAGGGAAGGGTTATCACCCCTGTGACATTTGTTTTGCTGTCTTTCCTCCTCTTCAGAAGATTTCACCTCACTGTTTGTCCCAATGGATTGGAAAGCATCAGTGGAAAGGAGAAATGTTTTTCCCATATTAACTCTTACAGGAGAGAATTTCCCTTCCTAGGGGTAGATTTCATCTCACTTCCTGTTGTCTCCTTCCGTTTGCAAGTAGGAGTCATTTGTAAGTTAGTTGTTTGAAAGTAGGGTCCTGCCCTATATACTCAGCAGAAATTTGGGCCTTAGGTGTTGCTGTGGCCACAACACTGTAAGCCCTCCCAGGGCCCTGCTGTGAAATATTAGATCAAGAATTGTAATTACATGCCCCTGTTGAACAGGAGCTGAAAAATTAGGCCTTAGGCACTGGTGCTGGTGCCAGAACACTGCAACCCCTCACAGACACTCTAGTTGGAACGCAGGAACGAGCCCTGCTGCAAAGTATTGCATCAAAAATTGTAATTACACGCCCCTGTTAAACAAGGGCTGAAAAATTGGGCCTTAGGCACTGGTGCTGGTGCCACAACACTGCAACCCCTCACAGACACTCTAGTTTGAACGCAGGAACGAGCCCTGCTGCAAAGTATTGCATCAAAAATTGTAATTACACGCCCCTGTTAAACAGGGGCAGAAAAAATGGGCCTTAGGCACTGGTGCTGGTGCCACAACACTGCAACCCCTCACAGACACTCTAGTTGGAACGCAGGAACGAGCCCTGCTGCAAAGTATTGCATCAAAAATTGTAATTACACGCCCCTGTTAAACAGGGGCAGAAAAAATGGGCCTTAGGCACTGGTGCTGGTGCCACAACACTGCAACCCCTCACAGACACTCTAGTTGGAATGCAGGAACGAGCCCTGCTGCAAAGTATTGCATCAAAAATTGTAATTACACGCCCCTGTTAAACAGGGGCAGAAAAAATGGGCCTTAGGCACTGGTGCTGGTGCCACAACACTGCAACCCCTCACAGACACTCTAGTTGGAATGCAGGAACGAGCCCTGCTGCAAAGTATTACATCAAAAATTGTAATTACACGCCCCTGTTAAACAGGGGCTGAAAAATTGTGCCTTAGGCACTGGTGGTGGCGCCCAGAACCAAAAATGTTCTTACAAGCTATCAGCGTGATGATTGAGGAGGAAGAGGATAATTACTCAGGGATAGTCACTCAGCATCAGCATAGGCAGTCTTTGAAGGGATCTGAGATTTCAAAAAAAATTGTTCGGTTACATCAGCATCAGGTGCTTGGTAGCTGGTGGTGATCCAAGACTGATTCATTTTTATGAAGGTCAGTCGATCGACCGAGTCAGTGGACAGACGCACCCTGTGATCGGTTACCACGCCCCAGCAGCACTGAATGTGCGTTCCGAAAGAACACTGGATGCAGGACAGGCCAGTAGCTCAATTGCATACTGTGCAAGCTCTGGCCAGTGATCCATCCTCAAGACCCAGTAACCCAGAGGATTTTCGGTGGGAAAGGTGTCCAAGTCTGATCTTGCCCCTAGGTATTCCTGCACCGTGTAAAACAGACGCTGGCGATGGTTGCTGGAAACGATCATACCTTGGGGTTGCGGACCAAAAAATTGTCTGAACGCATCGGTCAGACGGCCACCTTCTCCACCGCTCCTTCTTTGACTGACCGAAGCCTCAGCAACACGTTGTCCAGAAACAGGAGTTTGTAACCTCCCAGTCTCTGGGAACGCGTTGCACAGACCTTTCTGCAAGGCCTCCCGAAGATGTTTCATCCTCTGCTCCCTCTGCGATGGCAAGATAAGGTCCACAACCTTACCCTTGTAACGTGGATCAAGGAGGGTTGCCAGCCAGTATTGGTCCTTCTCCTTGATACCACGAATACGAGGATCCTTACGCAGGCTTTGCAGGATCAGGGAGGCCATGCAGCGTAGGTTTGCTGAGGCATTCGGTCCGGAGTCCTCTGGGTCACTAAGGACGACATGGTCCGCAGCCACCTCCTCCCAGCCACGTACAAGTCCATGTGTTTCTTGGGACTGATCCCTTAAAGACTGCTGCTGATGCTGAGTGCCAGGCCCCACCTCCATACTGACACAATCTTCCTCCTCCTCCTCCTCCTCCTCTTCCTGTGTGATCGGCGGGCACGCAGGAACACTGTCTGGATAAAGGGGGCCTTGAGAGCTAAGGAAGTCCTCCTCTTCCTGCCTCTGTTCTGCCTCAAGTGCCCTGTCCATTATTCCACGCAGCGTGTGCTCCAACAGGTGGACAAGGGGGACAGTGTCACTGATGCATGCACTGTCACTGCTCACCATCCTCGTGGCCTCCTCAAATGGTGACAGGACAGTGCATGCATCCCTGATCATGGCCCACTGGCGTGGGGAAAAAAACCAAGCTCCCCTGACCCTGTCCTGGTGCCATAGTCGCACAGGTACTCATTGATGGCCCTCTGCTGCGTGTGCAGCCGCTGCAGCATGGCCAACGTTGAGTTCCACCTGGTGGGCATGTCACAGATTAGGCGGTTCTTGGGCAGGTTAAACTCCTTTTGGAGGTCCGTCAGCCGAGCACTGGCATTATATGACCGGCGGAAATGCACACAGACTTTCCTGGCCTGCCTCAGGACATCCTGTAAGCCCGGGTACCTGCCCAAGAACCGCTGCACCACCAAGTTAAGGACGTGAGCCAAACAGGGCACATGGGTCATTTGTCCCTGTCGGAGGGCAGAGAGGAGGTTGGTGCCATTGTCGCAAACCACCATTCCTGCCTTAAGTTGGCGTGGCGTCAACCACCTCTGAACCTGCCCCTGCAGAGCTGACAGAACCTCTGCCCCAGTGTGGCTCCTGTCCCCCAAGCACACCAGCTCAAGCACCGCATGGCATCTTTTGGCCTGCGTACTTGCGTAGCCCCTTGAACGACTACGGAGCACCGCTGGTTCCGAGGAAGAGGCCATGGAGGAAGAAGAAGAGGAGGGGGTGGAGGAGAGAGGTGTGTCACAATCATTAGCATTTTGGAGGCGTGGTGGCGGAACAACCTCCAACACTACTGCACCTTGTCCTGCATCCTTCCCAGCTGCCAGCAGAGTCACCCAATGCGCCGTGAAACTTAGGTAACGTCCCTGTCCATGCCTGCTGGACCATGAGGCAGCGGTAATATGCACCTTACCGCTGACCGCCCTGTCCAGCGAGGCATGGACATTGCCTTCCACATGCTGGTAGAGAGCCGGAATCGCCTTCCGTGAGAAAAAGTGGCGTTTTGGTACCTGCCACTGAGGAACCGCACATTCCACAAACTCACGGAAGGGGGCAGAGTCTACCAACTGAAAAGGCAGCAGTTGAAGTGCTAGCAATTTTGCCAAGCTAGCATTCAACTGCTGGGCATGTGGATGGCTGGGAGCAAACTTCTTTCGGCGGTGCAGCAGCTGGGGCAGGGAAATTTGCCTGGTACAATCTGACGTCGGTGTACCAAAATCAGATTGCCCACAAGTACTTGGCTGTGACACACCTAATTCTACACCTTCATTCCTCTCAGTGCAGGTCTCAGAGAGGACTGAAGGTCTAGTGGGGTTGGAAATCTCAGCTGATGAGGAGCAAGGAGAGGTCCTCTTTGTTCTTTGGTGTGGGTCTTTTAGATACGCTTGCCAACGAACTGCATGGCAGGTCAACATATGTCTGGTCAAGCATGTGGTACCCAAGCGGGAGATGTTTTGGCCACGCGAGATACGCTTGAGACATATGTTGCAAATAGCAGCGGTGCGATCTGATGCACTCGTCTCAAAAAAGGCCCACACCAAAGAACTTTTTGAATAACGCGCAGAGACTGCAGCGCCCTGCACATGTGGAGCTTTGGGGTGTGATGCAGTCAATGTGCTGCCCTTAGGCTGGCCCCTGGAGGGCATCCTGCCTCGTTGGTGATGTGCCGCCTCCTCCTCCTCCTCCTCCTCCTCTCTCCTATCAGGCACCCACGTTGAGTCAGTGACCTCATCATCCCCTCCCTCCTTATCACTGGAGCAAACCTGGCAGTATGCTGCAGCAGGGGGAGCATGACTGCCAGATTGCTGTCCTTCTTGGGCACCCCCTCTGTCCGTGCTCATGTTACTGCCTTCATCGAGCTCAGTATCATCATCAGAGCCTTCCAAACGCTGGACATCCTCCTGGAGCATGTACCCAACACTGTGGTCAAACAGTTCGAGGGACTCCTCAGGAGGACATGGTGGGGCTAGGGAAGGAGTCACTGATGACATTGAGCCGAGGGAAGAGGCCGCTACTTTGCCAGACAAAGTACCCTGGGCATGGGTGAGAGAGGATGAGGAGGATGAGGACGGCTTGGTCATCCACTCGACCAAGTCTTCCGCATGTTGCGGCTCAACATGGGCAGCTGCCGAAAAAAAAGGCCAAGCGTGTCCCATGGCCACGTGCTGATGAGGATGCACCGTCTCCACGACCAGCACTAGACACAGAGCCTGCTTGCCCTCTCTTATTGGCTTGTGACTGTCTGCCTCTCCTTCTTGGCCTTCCAGACATACTAATGGCCTGTAGCTGCACTAAGCTGGGATATATATATATATATATGTACTGATACTGCAGCTAGCAAAATCAACTGCCTGCCTGTAGTATGAGAACACCACCAACCTTCTACAGGTAGCTTTAGCTGAACACTGTGAGGTGGACGCACCCCACTAACTTGTAGGTTTAGCTGAACACTGTGAGCAGGACGCACTGCACTAACTGTAAATAGTCTAGCTGCCTGACTGTGGTACTAATAGGATCAAAAGAACACCAGCAATTTTCTTCAGGTAGCTGTATTTACTGTAACAAGACAAGCCTGCCTGTCAGTAAGAAGATAACAGAAACGGATCTAGCTGAACACTGTGAGCAGGACGCACCCCACTAGCTTGTAGGTTTAGCTGAACACTGTGAGGTGGACGCACCCCACTAACTTGTAGGTTTAGCTGAACACTGTGAGCAGGACGCACCCCACTAACTTGTAGGTTTAGCAGAACACTGTGAGCAGGACGCACTGCACTAACTGTAAATAGTCTAGCTGCCTGACTGTGGTACTAATAGGATCAAAAGAACACCAGCAATTTTCTTCAGGTAGCTGTATTTACTGTAACAAGACAAGCCTGCCTGTCAGTAAGAAGATAACAGAAACGGAACTAGCTGAACACTGTGAGCAGGACGCACCCCACTAGCTTGTAGGTTTAGCTGAACACTGTGAGGTGGACGCACCCCACTAACTTGTAGGTTTAGCTGAACACTGTGAGCAGGACGCACCCCACTAACTTGTAGGTTTAGCAGAACACTGTGAGCAGGACACACTGCACTAACTGTAAATAGTCTAGCTGCCTGACTGTGGTACTAATAGGATCAAAAGAACACAAGCAATTTTCTTCAGGTAGCTGTATTTACTGTAACAAGACAAGCCTGCCTGTCAGTAAAAAGATAACAGAAACGGATCTAGCTGAACACTGTGAGCAGGACGCACCCCACTAGCTTGTAGGTTTAGCTGAACACTGTGAGGTGGACGCACCCCACTAACTTGTAGGTTTAGCTGAACACTGTGAGCAGGACGCACCCCACTAACTTGTAGGTTTAGCAGAACACTGTGAGCAGGACGCACTGCACTAACTGTAAATAGTCTAGCTGCCTGACTGTGGTACTAATAGGATCAAAAGAACACAAGCAATTTTCTTCAGGTAGCTGTATTTACTGTAACAAGACAAGCCTGCCTGTCAGTAAGAAGATAACAGAAACGGATCTAGCTGAACACTGTGAGCAGGACGCACCCCACTAACTTGTAGGTTTAGCAGAACACTCTGAGCAGGACGCTCTGCACTAAATGTAAATAGTCTAGCTGCCTGACTGTGGTACTAATAGGATCAAAAGAACACCAGTAATTTTCTTCAGGTAGCTTTATATACTGTAACAAGACAAGCCTGCCTGTCAGTAAGAAGAGAACAGGAACGGATCTAGCTGAACACTGTGAGCAGGACGCACTGCACTAAATGTAAATAGTCTAGCTGCCTGACTGTGGTACTAATAGGATCAAAAGAACACCAGTAATTTTCTTCAAAATACTGTAACAAGACAAGCCTGCCTGTCAGTAAGAAGATAACAGGAACGGATCTAGCTGAACACTGTGAGCAGGACGCACTGCACTAAATGTAAATAGTCTAGCTGCCTGACTGTGGTACTAATAGGATCAAAAGAACACCAGTAATTTTCTTCAAAATACTGTAACAAGACAAGCCTGCCTGTCAGTAAGAAGATAACAGGAACGGATCTAGCTGAACACTGTGAGCAGGACGCACTGCACTAAATGTAAATAGTCTAGAAGATAACAGGAACGGATCTAGCTAAACTGAATACAGTGTATATATATATATATGCAACACCTGGGATGCATATATATAGACAATACACTTTAAGTGCAGCTAACTGACTGACTGTCCTGCCTAATCTAGCTAACTCAAATGAAATGACACTGTCTCTCTCTCTCTATTTCTCAGCACACCGGAACACACTGCACAGGGCCGCCGTGCAGGCGGCCTTATATAGTGTGGGGCGTGTACTAAATCCCCTGAGCCATAATTGGCCAAAGCCTCCTTGGCTTTGGCCAATTACGGCTCTCTGTTAAGGCGGCGCTGTGATTGGCCAAGCATGCGGGTCATAGTGCATGCTTGGCCAATCATTAGCAAGCAATGCACTGCGATGCCGCAGTGAATTATGGGCCGTGACGCACCACACGAATTTGGCGCGAACGGCCCATATCGTTCGCAATTCGACGAACGATCGAACAGCCGATGTTCGAGTCGAACATGGGTTCGACTCGAACACGAAGCTCATCCCTAGTTAGAAGCTGAACCATGTGAACCTTGAGTGGAGAGTGTGAACAAGTTTTGCTTTTGACTGCTGGTGATTGCTGTGTTGCACTTTTAGGTTTGGGGGCTTTTCCTTGCAGCTTTTTTTAACACCCTCTCTGTCACTTTTTAAACAGCCTTTTTTTTTCTTTCCTTCCTTCAGCCTACTAATTAAGGATAATGGTTAATTGGTCACAGGTGCTTGAGGCCTATATAACTTTCTGTAGAACTCATTTTGAGCCTGCTCATCTTTGAGCTTGCTGAAACTTAGACCAAGTGGAACTGGACTAAGTAGTGAGTTAAAAACGAGGAAAAACAGGAGGTTATAACAGGGTTCAAAGTATCTGAGTAGTGTGAGTACCGGAGTGTAGTCTGAGTAGTGTGTGGATCGTTAGTACCTGTGTAATGTGTATAATTGTGTATGCTGTGTACCTGTGTATTGTGAGTTCACATTGTCTTCGAGTGCACGTAGGCTGCGAGTGCAAGTGGTGTGCGAGTGCACGTGGTCTACGAGTGCACGCTGTCTGCGAGTGCACGTGAGTCTGTGAGTGCACGTGGGTGCAAGTACTTGTGTATTGTCTTGTTGAGTACCTGTGTATTGTATTGTTGAGTAGTAATGTCAGGAAGCTAGTTGTTGGGTAGTATGGACAGGTAAAATCCCAATCCTCATTAAATTGGTAGGTATGATGCACGGCAGGTGTGGAGATGCGACTTGTGTACATCTTGCGGCATGTATGCGTGCCTTGATTACCTGATCAAGGGCGAATACTGCTGTGCAAAATGTAAGCACATTGTTTCACTGGAAGCCCAGGTTCTGAATCTAGGGAAGCAACTGTCAGCACTTAGAAGACCCTCCATACAAAAGGAGAGCCGGGAACATACCCGGCAGGTGCCGGCAGGGGCCAGCACAGAGGCAGTTGGAGACAAAGAGGTTTAGGCACCAGGAAAGAGTATATGGGTGACAGTCAGGAAGGATAGAGGGGGAAGTGCCAGGAAGGCTAATCCTGGGCTGGAGCATCCCAATAAGTACGCTCCATTGAGTGACATTGGTGAAACCAGTCAGGGACCAGCACTGCTGGAGCTGAGGGATTCTCCTAGCTGCCAGGGGAAGAACTCCTCCAGTGAGAGTGGGGGGAAGTGAAGGGAAAGGATAGACAGTTTATTGTTGTAAGGGACTCAATTCTTACAGAGAGGGCAATCTGTGACAAAGACCTTAAGCGCCAAACTGTATGCTGTCTACCGGGCGCACGGGTTTGGCACATCACAGATCTGGTGGACAGATTACTGGGAGGGGCTGGGGAAGACCCGGTTGTTATGGTGCACGTTGTCAAAGGCAGAAGGACTGCCCTATAGAATGATTTTAGGGACTTGGCAGCTAAGATTGAGAAAAAGCTAAATATAGAAATATTTGCAAAAATTTACTTTATAGGCACACACATATAAGATACAAATTGGAATTTTAATTGGATAGAGTTAAAATAGTTTTTAACAAAACATAAAACAAAAAACACATCATATTAATGCATAACCCCAAAGACACAAATAACACCTCCAAATATTATATTCTAATCCAATGGATTGAAATTAGAAATAACCAGTAGCAGCATCCAAAAGGAATAAGGTGCATGGAGTGGTAGAGTCACACTTGGGAGCTAAATTGAGGAAAAGGACCTCCAAGGTAGTATTCTCAGGAATACTATAAGTACATCGAGCCACACCAGAAAGGCAGAGAGAGATTAGGGAAGTAAACAAGTGGCTGAGGAGCTGGTGTATTAAGGAGAGGTTTGGGTTCCTGGAGGACTGGGCTGACTTCTCAGTCGGTCGCCAGTACTATAGAAGGGACGGACTGCACCTAATTGAGGAGGTGCAGATGTGCTGGGAGTAAAGATGGCCAAAAAGTTTTTTAACTAGGTGACGGGGGGAGGGTCCAGAGGTAGAGATAGTCAGCGCGGAACATAGTCCAGAGGGTAGTATCGGGGGCATTAGTGGTAGGTTGACTAAAGCACATAAACCCAAGGTAAGTATAGTAACAAGTCCTAGTTGCAATCTCGGAACACCCAATTATAGGATAGTATGCAACTGGTTTAAACTACGTGGCATGTTCACCAATGCCAGGAGCCTGGTGGACAAGATGGGTGAACTAGAGATACTGTTGTACAAGAAGGATTTGGATCTTGTGGGAATTTCAGAGACCTGGTTCAACAGCTCTCAAGATTGGCGGGCAACCATTCAAGGGTATACCCTTTAGGGATAGAGAGGGTAAAAAAGCGGAGGGGTATGCCTGTATATCAAGAATAATGTACAATTGAATGTGAGAGATGACATCACTAAGGGAGCTAGGGAGGAGGTGGAAGCTCCAAAGGGATGAAGCTAAAGGGAAAATAATACTGGGAGTATGCTATCTGCCCCATAACCTGAGGGAGGAGGGGGAGGCAGACCTCCTATCACGATCTGGATTAGCAGCAAGGATGGAAAGTGTAATCATAATGAGGGATTTTAATTTTTTTTAATTATCCAGACATAGACTGGGCGGAGGAAACCACGCATTCGTCTAAGGCTCGCCAGTTCCTAAATGTCTTGCAGGGCAATTTCATGGGCCAGATGGTAGACACACAAACTAGAAATAAAGCGTTACTAGATCTACCGATTACCAACAGCACAAACCTGATCACAGATGTGGAAATACAGGGCAATTTAGGAAACAGCGATCGCAGGTCAATTGGCTGCAGTATAAATCACACAAATAGGAAACATAAGGGAGATACAAAGACACTGAATTTCAAAAGAGCCAACTTCCCTAAACTATAAACCTTGCTAGAAGATATAAATCGGGATAAAATCTTAGGAACAAAGAACATGGAGGAGAGATGGGTTCGCTTTAAGAGCATTAAATAAGGGCATTAGCCAGTGCATCCCATTGGGTATTAAAATTTAAAAAGAGCGAACAAAAGTCCTGGATGGCTTAACGCCAATGTAAAAATGCATATAAAAGCAAAAGAGAAGGCCTTCAAAATACAAGGTTGAGGGATCATCATCAGCATTCAAACTATATAAAGAATGCAACAAGAAATGTAAGGGTGCAATTAGGGTGGCTAAGATAGAACATGAAAGACACATAGCGGAGGAGAGCCAAAAAAATCCCAAGAAGTTCTTTAAGTATGTAAACAGTAAAAAAGGAAGGACAGACCATATCGGCCCCATAAAGAATGAGGAAGGACATCTGGTTACAAAGGATGGGGAGATGGCGAAGTGTTGCAGTGTTTATCCTCATAACACATCACAGGAAGCTCCCTCATGGCTAACAGAGGACAGAATTAGAATTAGACTTGGAAAAATTAACATTAATAAATCATTGGGACTGGATGGCTTGCACCCGAGGGTACTTAGGGAACTCAGTCAAGTAATTGCCAGAACATTCTTCCTAATTTTTACTGACAGTCTACTGACTGGAATGGTACCAGCGGATTGGAGAAAAGCCAATGTAGCACCAATATTTAAAAAGGGCCCAAAATACAGCCCTGGGAATTACAGACCAGTTATCCGAACATCAATATTATGCAAGCTCTTGGAGGGAAGATAAGGGACTATATACAAGATTTTAGTAATGAAAAAAGGTATCATTAGCAGTAATCAGCATGTATTCATGAAGAATCGTTCTTGCCAAACCACTCTATTAACCTTCTATGAGGAGGTGAGTTGCCATCTAGATAAAGGAAGGCCCGTAGACGTGGGGTATCTGGATTTTGCAAAGGCATTTGACACAGTTCCCCATAAACGTTTACTGTACAAAATAAGGTCCATTGGCATGGACCATAGGGTGAGTACATGGATTGAAAACTGGCTACAAGGGCGAGTTCAGAGGGTGGTGATAAATGGGGAATACTCGGAATGGTCAGGGGTGGGTAGTGGGATCCCACAGGGTTCTGTGCTGGGACCAATCCTATTTAATTTGTTCATAAATGACCTGGAGTATGGGGTAAACAGTTCAATCTCTGTATTTGTGGATGATACTAAGATAAGCAGGGCAATAACTTCTCCGCAGGATGTGGAAACCTTGCAAGATGATCTGAGCAAATTAATAGGGTGGGCAACTACATGGCAAATGAGGTTTAATGTAGAAAAATGTAAAATAATGCATTTGGGTGGCAAAAATATGAACGCAATCTATACACAAGAGGGAGAACCTCTGGGGGAATCTAGGATGGAAAAGTATCTGGGGGTCCTAGTAGATGATAGGCTCAGCAATGGCATGCAATGCCAAGCTGCTGCTAACAAAGCAAACTGAATATTGGCATGCATTAAAAAGGGAATAAATTTCAGAGATAAAACGATAATTCTCCCACTCTATAAGACTCTGGTTCGGCTGCACCTTGAGTATGCTGTCAAGTTCTGGGCACCAGGCCTCAGGAAGGATGTACTGGAAATGGAGCGAGTACAAAGAAGGGCAACAAAGCTAATAAAGGGTCTGGAGGATATTAGTTATGAGGAAAGTTTGCGAGCACTGAACTTATTTTCTCCGGAGAAGAGACAAGAGAGAGGGGATATGATTTCAATTTACAAATACCATACCAGTGACCCCACAATAGGGATAAAACTTTTTTGCGGAAGGGAGTTTAACAAGTAACGTGGCCACTCATTAAAATTAGAAGAAAAGAGGTTTAACCTTAAACTACGTAGCGGGTTCTTTACTGTAAGAGCGGCCAGGATGTGGAATTCCCTTTCACAGCGGGTCTCAGCGGGGGGGGTGGGGGCATCGATAGTTTCAAAAAACTATTAGATAAGCACCTGAATGACCGCAACATATAATCACACACATAGGTTTTTTTCAACTTCACCTACTATGTAACTATGTAACTATGTAATGTGTTGCAAATGATGATACTTCCAATAAATAGTTAAATCTCTCATTGCCAAAGATAGTTAACCTCCATCATAGCCCTGCTTGAAATAATAAAAGAGGGTCATATATGAAGAAGTAAGGGTGACACCTGGAAAGTAAAGCACGAATCACTGTTCTAGAATATAATGCTCCCTGTAAATGGAGCAAAGAAACCTGTCATGTGAGAAAACTCTAGTTGCTTGGCTACCATACTAGCCTCTTGCTTCAAGACTTTTATATACTGATATGGAACAAGCACACAGATAAAGACATCTGACTTTTCTTTGAGATTTCTGATCCTTCTTACCTGTACAGGGTTACTCCACTAAGACCAGTGCATCAGAATAACAGTCATGCAACAATATGCATAGCTTCTAACTGTCCCTCATTTGAAAGGACTGTCCCTCTTTGGGAATCAAATCCCTCTGTCCCTCTTTCATTCACGGTTGTCCCTCATTTTGGATAGATATTTATTCCTTAAAGTGGAGTTCCACCCAAAAGTGGAACTTCCACTCATCAGATTCCTCCCCCCCTCCGGTGACACAGTTGGCACCTTTCAGGGGGGAGGGGGGTACAGATACCTGTATATTACAGGTATCTGTACCCACTTCCGGCATAGATAGCCGCAGAATCTGCGGTTATTTACGCCACTTCCTGCTCCCTCCCCGCTGCCTGCTGGGAAACACACGGGTCCCAGAGGCAGCAGGGACCATCCGTATTGCGCTGCGCGACTCGCGCATGCGCAGTAGGGAACCGGGAAGTGAAGCCGCACGGCTTCACTTCCTGATTCCCTTACCGAAGATGGAGGCGGCAGCACCCGAGGATGGAGAGACGCTTCGGCCTCGGGTGCCGACATCGCGGGCGCCCTGGACAGGTAAGTGTCCATGTTTTAAAAGTCAGCAGCTGCAGTATTTGTAGCTGCTGACTTTAAAAAAAATGTTTTTCGGCGGCGCTCCGCTTTAATAATAAATGCAATATCCGACTATCAAAACTACTATACTACACTTATGCCCTGTACACACGATAGGATTTTCCAATGGAAAATGTGTGATAGGACCTTGTTGTCGGAAATTCCGACCGTGTGTACGCTCCATCACACATTTTCCATAGGAATTTCCGACACACAAAGTCTGAGAGCTTGCTATAAAATTTTCCGACAACAAAATCTGTTGTCGGAAATTCCGATCGTGTGTACACAAATCCGACGCACAAAGTGCCACGCATGCTCAGAATAAATTAAGAGACAAAAGCTAATGCCCCGTTTATAGTCCTGACGTACGTGTTTTACGTCACCGCATTCAGAACGATCGGATTTTCCGACAACTTTGTGTGACCGTGTGTATGCAAGACAAGTTTGAGCTAACGTCCGTCGGAAAAAATCCATGGATTTTGTTGTTGGAATGTCCGATCAATGTCCGACCGTGTATACAGGGCATAACCCTTTCACACGGACCTTTTTATGATCACAATATATTTTTTTAAATGCCTGCATAAAGGAAACAGTAATTGAAAAAGCACTTTTGAGTTTAGCCAATCATTTTTTGAATATTAATCACAAGAGGTATGCCAGGGGGTGTGTCCTTTGCCACCAACTTTGTGCTAAAGGGTGTCCTTCTTTCCCATCCCAGAAAGTTGAGAGGCATGAGTATGTGTGTTGTGATGACTTGAATTACACAGACGGGTCATCTCCATTCTTTTGGCTACTAAGGTGTGTTGGCAGTCTATTTCAAATTAAGTTTATGCAGTCCACATTTTAACGAACCACAAAGGTCTGAAGGGTGCCTTACTTAAATGGGTAATTAAAAATTAATTCCAGCATGACTCAAAATGATCACTGAAGATTTTGTGTCATGTTGGACTGAATTGGAAGGATAAATTAAATCCAACGGGGTGGACCTGTTAGCTTCCGAGCCAGTGGTCTCATCTGTTGAAGGTGCAAGCCTGTCCTGGTTGATCCTTATTCCTAGAGTTATTTGACATACGCTGATACTAACCTCATGTGTTCTATAGAAGTTGGCAGCTCTTGTGTGTTATATACAGTATGTGAGCACAGCAGTGGAGATTAGTTGGTCTGTCTGCAAATATCACAGGGATTTTTGGATCCATGCATTGTATTATGATTATCTAATATAGAGTAAGAGCTGTGGATTATGTGCTCTCTCAATATTGGATGCAGTATTTTTCCAAAAAGAAAAAAAAAATCACTCTTCACAATTCTCAAGCACACAGACTGAGCTATTGGCAGTGTAACATGGGGCCTGCCAAGCTATACAGGTCAGTAGACAGTGACATTGAGGAGACTGTCTGCATTCTCACATGTGCAGAAGCAATTATCTACAACAATGTTAAAATGTCTTTTTCTATTAGTAAAAGATGTTAATTTCTGGGGCTGTGTATCTGATGTAAGTCTTGATGTGTAATGTAATATCTTTAATGTTTTGCCTAATTTGTCTGTGAACATTATCCAGAATGTGCTGTGGTGAAAGACATGTTTATTGCCTTGTGAATGGGGAAGTAAAACAGATACATTCAACGGATGCTCATAGATCTCTAGCTACTTTTTAAAGGGACAGTAAGTCTACCAGTTAACTGATACCAAGTAATTCAAAAACATTCACAAAAACACATGCTAAAGCAAGTTGGACTGGTTTGACTATTGTGACAAATGATATCAAAGCTGGTGTGTCTGGAAGCATCTGTGGGCATTTGCATACCCCAGTGGGCTACACAGTCTCATGAACATCAATTCCTTACTCTCAGCAAATTAATGGAAAGCTGTATTCAAAGAATGTGAGGGTATACAACTGCTGATCCTTCCTTCTTAAAATGCTAATTGCCTTGCCGTCATGATATTTCAATGGCTTCAATACTTTCTGGGTATTTCTGGAATAAGCATGCCGATGATGGATTCCAGCTTTACTAATCTTCTTATGTGGTACTCTGTATGTGGTATTCTGCGACTGAGAATGTACTGAGGCCAGATACAGTCAGGTAACTAGCATGCTTAAAAGGATATTAGCAGTGGCAAACCCCTCAATTCTGTCACTACAGATAACATCTAAAGCTGAACTCCATTGAAACATCTAAATATACTTATTAAAGAGGAACGCTCATTAGCATTACAAAAAAAGCAATAAGGTCTGCACTAATATAGCCCGTCATGCAATAGTAGCATGTAATAATGAATGATACATGCAATACTTGAAATAATATACTGAAGATGGCAGTGCTTGAAGTGAAACAACCAGATATCACCCCTGAAGCACAGAGTGACCATGATTGATCAGCAAAAGTGATAAATCACAAAATGGTTGGACTCCAGAATAACACAGGTCAGTATGCAAATGAAATAAAGCATAACCAAGTCCTCCAATATCCCACGGCTGTTGTTATTATGAATTTCAGGAGCAACAATTCTCTCAATATCCTGCATTCACAGGAATATTCCCAGAACAAAAAGCAGAGAAACGCCAATGGTATAAAAGTAGGGTGTAATTCTGCAACATTGGAAGGAATGGGAGGTTGGGAAAGAGAGGGACAGGAGTAAATAAGAAAAAGTTTGTTGAAACTTCTTTAGTAAGCACTTGCCGACCGCACACTGTAGCTTTACTGCTACAGTGCGGGCCAGCTGCACAGAATCACATATATATACGTGTAGGGGGTGCGCTGATCAGCAGGTGAATGGCTACCGGCAGCCGCTGATCGACAAGGAGGAAGATAAGACAGAGTTCTACCTATGTGAACAATACAGAGCTCTGTTAGTGGGGGTGTGCTGTTTTTTGTTTCCCTGCAAAGCAGCAAATAAAAACCAGCACATCCCTTAGTGAAAGCACCTCACTGTAGGTGTTGCCATGGCTTTTTGTAGTGATTTTATAGCAATAATATGGAGTGAGATTTTAAGACCATGTGTTGGTACAAGCAAAGGCTCCCCCCATTGATATGTAAATAAACCATTCGGATAGAGGATGCTTATTTTGCTAGAAAGGATAATTGGCTTGTGCATGTTGTAGGCATATTTTCTAACTATGAATTGTGTTTTGTGCAGTTGTATGCGCGGCTTTTCTGTTTAGTAAAGCATTGATACACTACAGAAGTCTAAGCTACCTTGGCTTTTACCACAAGAACCTTTAATAGACATAAAGCAAAA
This sequence comes from Aquarana catesbeiana, assembly GCF_042186555.1. Lineage (NCBI taxonomy): Eukaryota > Metazoa > Chordata > Amphibia > Anura > Ranidae > Aquarana > Aquarana catesbeiana. The sequence continues at coordinate 216,946,389 of NC_133324.1, forward strand.
CACTGTACACACATAAATACTGGTTAGGCACACATTTAACCCATTGACCACCCTACACGTTTAACCCCTTCCCAGCCAGTGTCATTGGTACAGTGACAGTGTATATTTTTCTGATCACTGTACTAGTGTCACTGGTTTCCACTAAGTGGCAAAAGTGTCAGTTAGGCCTGATTCACACTTATGCAGGTTGCAGTTTGCATATTGCAGGTACATTTTGCATTTTTCAATACATGCTTTTCATCCATTCTATGGAACCAAAAACCAGAAAAAAGTCATTGGTCCTTTTTATAAAATGCACAGATGTGAACTATATCCATAGGAAACCATGTTAAATGGACTGTAGTGTGTTTCTGCAAAACTGAAAACGCGCTAAAAATGCATAGGTGTGACCTTAATGTCAGATTGTCTGCCATACTATCGCAGTCCCACTATTAGTCACTAATTGCCACCATTACTAGTATAAAAAATAAATAAATAAAAATTCCAGTATACAGTATATCCCATAGTTTGTAGAAGCTATAACGTTTGCGCAAACCATTCAATTTACACTTATTGGGATTTTTTTTACCAAAAATATTTAGCAGAATACATATTGGCCTAAATTTATGAAGAAATTTAATTTTTTAATTTTTTTTATTGGATATGTTTTATAGCAAAAAGAAAAAAATATTGTTTTTTTTTTTCAAACTTTTCGGTCTTCTTTTATTAATAACTCAAAAAATCAAAAAAAACATTGGTGATCAAATACAAACAAAAGAAAGCTCTATTTGTGGGAAAAGAAAAAAATTCATTAAGGGGGTAAATCTTCCAGAGGTCAAGTGGCTAGATACATTTTTCATGACAGTTTTACCTGCCTAAAGATTTGTATTTTGTCCATCCAATGCTGGGATTTACACAGCTCTACCACACAGCACACCCTGGTTTAGCAGGGAGGAGACTTGATATTCTGCTGGAGTTTCACTTTTACTTATAGGTCCTTTCTTCACCCTCACTCTGTGACTGGACAGTAAAATGAGAAGCAACATTCACAAGATCTTTGTCCCTCTAATCTCTCCTTCTAGTAGCATGACTCCTTGCACTGCAGCGCCCCTGATTAACTCATTTTGATGTCCCTGCCTCCCCCTCTTGAAGCACTGCTGTATAGACTGTACAGTAGACTGCATACTGTATATCTATATATAATTTTTTAATAATGTATTGCCCCATTTTATGTTCTTCATATTTGCTCTAGAGCTCAATTTAGCCTATTGCACATGGCCCTTGTGGCACTTTATTGAGCCAAACAAGGTTTATTGAGCCAAACAAGGTGTGGCTTAACCAGTTCCCGACCAACCACCGCAGTTAAACTGCGGCAGGTTGGCTCTCCTGGGCAAGGCAACATAGCTGTACGTCGGGCGCGCGGCCACCTAGGGGCGGATTCGCTTCAGAACCGATCAGTCGCCATGCCCAGGCCAATTGTTTTTGGCCTGGACCTGGTGATTGGTTCTGGTGAATGGGAGACTGTCACCTGCCTGTGTAAGTGTAAACACAGGCAGAGGAAGAGATGTCATCTCTCCTCGTGGAATCCCATCTGTCATATTCAGGCTCAGAATACGAACTCGTAGACAGCAGCGGCACCCTGACAGATAGCTCTGATGACGGAGTAATGGTCCCTGCTAATGTCAGGTGTACCCGACCCTGTTCTTCTTCTGTTGTTGAGGTTCAAGAACCGCAGGGCTCTCCTTGGAGCAGAGAGCCAGTCCTAGTGGCGCTCATCCTTCTGGTGAACTGGCAAGCACCAGCGGCCTAGTACATCCTGGTCGTACATCCAGCACTGCAGTAACACTTGGTGATGTGACGAGTCCCATAAGTGCAGTTCAAGCTGGTGCGGTGGCTAGCACAAGTAGTGTCCCGCAGCCACCAAGAAGACAAAGACAGGCCCGTTGAGCCCATAGTGCCCTTCCAGCTGCATTTGCCAATCCTAATTGGGAGCCCACCACTTCTGCAGTGCCTGTACTTCACCGATTCACTGGTCAACCTGGAATTCAGGTGGAAATAGTTGATTTTACGTCACTTGATTTTTATGCGCTGTTTTTCATGGAAGATCTCTATAGATCCATTGTGGACCAAAGCAATTTGTATGCTGGTCAATTGATTGCCGCTAATCCCCAGTTGATCCTTGCCAGAGATTGGAAACCTATTACGGTTTCCAAATTTAAGACCTTCCTGGGCCTATTCCTCCTCATGGACATAACTAAAAAGAGTGAGTTGCAGTCATATTGGTCCACTGACCCAATTCATCAAATGCTTGTGTTCTCTGCCTCCATGACCAGGATGCGATACGAGCAGATCTTGTGGTTCATGCAGTTTAATGATAATGAACTCTGTCATCCTCGGGGTGACCCTGGATACGATCGGCTCTACAAAATTCGGCCCCTAGTAAACCACTTCAACCAACAGTTTGCAGCCTTGTTTACTCCAGATCAAGTTGTCTGCATTGATGAGTCCCTGATTACATTTTCTGGCCGCTTGTCTTTCAAACAGTATCTTCCCTGCAAGCGTGCCAGATATGGGGTCAAGTTGTATAAGCTCTGTGATAGGGCAACAGGCTAGACATATAGTTTTATGGTTTACGAGGGAAAAGACAGTCACATGGAGCCCAAGAACCACCCAGACTACATAGGGAGCGCTGGTAAGATTGTGTGGGACTTGGTGTCACCCTTATTTGGAAAAGGGTACCACTTGTATGTGGACAAATATTACACAAACGTGCCACTTTTTAGTCACCTTTTTGATTGTGGAATTGGTGCATGTGGCACTGTGCAATCTAATCACCGGGGCTTCCCCCAACGGCTTGTAGATTCCTGACTTAGACGGGAGAGAGAGCCTGCTTGAGATGTAAAAGGTTGCTCACAGTGAAGTGAAGGGAAACACAGAATGTTTTTGTTCTGTCCTCCCTTCAACAGTCAAAATTCCAATGGCTCCTGGTGTTGTGAAGCCCCTCTGTGTCCACGTATACAACCTTAACATGGGAGGGGTGGACTTCAATGACTAGATGTTGGTGCTGTACTTAATTGCCTGCAAGGCCAGACGCTGGTATAAAAAAGTGTCTGTATATTTATTCCAATTGGCTCTGCTGAACGCTTATGTGCTATACAAAGAGTCAGGACAAACTGGATCCTTCCTAAAATTCCTGGAAGAGATCATCACAGCCCTTCTGTTTCCAGACGGTGCTGTGCCCCAATTTCCCAACGCAAATACAGTAAGCTGGCTGCATGAGAGGCATTTTTAGTATGTCCTCCCTGGTACCCCTGCCCAAAGAACACCGCAAAGAAGATATCGTGTCTGCAGAAAACGCGGATTTAGGCACGACACTCGCTTTTATTGTCCCTCCTGTCCTGACCAACCTGGTCTCTGCATCGGTGACTGCTTCAAACGCTACCACACACTAGTGGAGTATTAGCATAGGGTACAGCACTGCACAGTCCAAGGGCACACTTACACAGGGTCTTACAAAGATGGCCATCACATTTTGAGAGACCCTAATCTGGAACGTTTACAGTTACAGTTTACAGTTTATATAAAAGTGCAAAAAAATAAAAATAGATTAAAAAAACAAAAAAACACAAAAAAATTAAAAATAAAAAAGCCAAAAAGAGTTGTCGTTTTATTTTTCTTCTCTCTCTATTGTTCTCTCTCTTACGTTCGCTCTCTATTGTCCGCTCTATTATTCGATCTCTATTGTTCTATATCTATTGTTCTCTCTCTTTTGTTAATGTACTCTTAGCAAATAGCTTGGGGTGTCTACTTTCCAAAATGGGGTCATTTGGGCGGTTTGTGCTATCTTGGCATTTCATGGCCTCCGAAACTGTGATAGGCAGTGAGGAGTCAAATAAAAAATGTGTGCCCTTAGAAAGCCTGAAGGCGGTGCTTGGTTTTTGGGGTCCTGTACGCAGTTAGACTGCCAAAAAATCCCACACGTGTGGTATCCCTGTACTCAGGAGAAGCATCAGAATGTATTTTGGGGTGTAATTCCACATATAACCATACCATATTTAAACAATATATCATTAAGTGACAACTTTGTGTAAAAAAAAAAAATGTATTTTCCCGAAACTTGTCGCAAAATATTAAATATTCCATGGACTCAACATGCCTCTCAGAAAGTAGCTTGAAGTGTCTTCTTTCCAAAAAGGGGTCATTTGGGGGGGGGGGGGTTGTGCTATCTTGACATTTCACGACCTCCGTAACTGTGATAGTTAGTGAGAAAGTGAAATCACCATTTTATGCCCTTAGAAAGCCTGAAGGCGGTGATTGGGTTTTGGGGTCCTGTACGTGGCTAGGCTCCCAAAAAGTCTCACACATGTGTTATCCTCATACTCAGGAGAAGCAGCAGAATGTATTTTGGGGTGTAATTCCACATATAACCATGGCATGTTGACCAATATATTATTTAGTGACAACATTGTGCCTCTCAGCAATTTCCTTGGGGTGTCTACTTTCCAAAATTGGGGGGGGGGGGGGGGGGGGGGGTGTTGTACTGCCCTGCCATTTTAGCACCTCAAGAAATGAGATAGGCATTCATAAACTAAAAGCTGCGTAAATTCCAGAAAATGTACCCTAGTTTTTACCAAAGACATGTGGCTGAATACACTTTGGCCTAAATGTATGACTAAAATAGAGTTTATTGGATTTTTTATAACAAAAAGTAGAAAATATCATTTTTTTCAAAATTTACGGTCTTTTTCCGTTTATATCGCAAAAAATAAAAATCGCAGAGGCGATCAAATACTACCAAAAGAAAGAGCTATTTTTGGGGAAAAAGGACACAAATTTTGTTTGGGTACAACATTGCATAACCGCGCAATTACCAGTTAAAGCAGCACAATGCCAAATTGTAAAAAGTGCTCTGGTCATTAAGGGGAGAATTCTTCCGGGGCTTAAGTGGTTAAACATGTAATTATGACACTAGTTTCATTTGATTGATACTTTGATTTTGATCACATAATTATGGTGTTCAATAGCTGCTCTACATTCCCAGGCTGGCACAGGTGTAAGTAGTTATACTAAAAGATTTTGCCTAAGACATAAAGGCTTCTTATCTCAAATATTTTGTAATTATGTAATCACAGGAGCAATGTGGAAATGATGAGAGCAACATTATGAATGTGCATCAGGATCACTGGTAAAAAATAATTAAAACGTTCAGGGAAAATGATAATTGTGACTTGTGTTTCATTTAGCAACAGGTATTAGATTTAAACTTCTTTCCAGCAGTAGAAAAAATACAGCTAAACTTTATCTGGTCGTGGACAACTTTTTCTTTCTATATAACAGCCCCAATAAAAATAACAATTCCCTCCAGTCAAGGAAGGTCCTGCAAAGAGAACTAGCCAGGGATTCTTTTTTTTTTTTAAGGCAATGAGAAAGCAAACTGAACAGCTGATTCAGAAACTTATAGCCAGTGGGAAGGAAGCTGACCCAGCACCCTCTATGTAAATCTTGGTTAGTTTATACAGAAAAAAAAATGTCTTTCCTCTACAGGAAACCACTAAGTGGCAAACATTTTAAACCGCTAGAAGACCTTGCTTAACATAATGGCACATGTCTGAGAAGGGAATGTGCGTTGCTGTGTGTGCCCATTCACAAGCAATGTGTTGTGCATTAAGGCCCACTGTTAAGGTAAAACCATTGCAGTGATGGAGTGTTGCCTGCTACTGTAGTAACGTCGTTGTGTGTTATTCAAATTAAATGACACCGCAACAGAATCTATTGCCAATTTTGCAATAACATACAGTATATGATCCATTTCAACATCCATTGTGTCCACCAGCAAGTAGCAAAACATTGCCATATAGTTGACATTTGCACTGCAAGATGAGGAGATCTCAACCTTATGGACTAATTATATACGGGATTGTGTTAAAATGAGATGTGAAGCATAAATACTTTACCAAACATTTACATCTATACAATTCTGAATATTAAATACAATTCTACAGAGCCTGTCTTTTATTTACCCCTTACAGATGCTGTGTTCCTTGAGAAGGAATTAGAGGATAGTAAATCCTCTGCATTTGGGGGTCTCAGATCAAGAAGAGACACTGGGATCTCTCCCAACTTTAAGGATACCCTTACTGAGGCCTTGCCCTAGAGCAGTCTGACTTAGCCTGTCCTAAAGTCTGCAGTCTGTGTTCCCTAAGAATGCTCAAACCTGCATGACTTTCCCAGTTCACTCACTCTTAGAGCTCATTTTTTATGATGACCAGCCTCACCCTCTAAATGTTTAACCAGCAATACCCTATTGAGAATGGATTCCTTTAAAAATGGGCAGTATCTGCAGTGAAACCAGCCATTTCTTGAAAATAAAAACCTTATCAGTCCCTGTTGAGGATGTTCTCGTTTTTAAGGACTTGGTAGACAAGAGGTTAGAAGACCTCTTTTAAGGACTTGTTCTCTCTGGCAGTTCTCAACCCACCGTGCAAACCAGAATGGCTTCTATAGCAATCTTCTAGACCCTTGCTGTCTGCACTAAGTGCATAGTTCAGGACTCGGGCGGTACCATCTGTCCACCAGCACCTGGGGCTCCTGCCGTTGGCTTTGCGCTGCTGCATTAACAGTTTAACATACACACTCAGCCAGATATCCAGAATGAGCCGCTTTCTACAGGAGAAGAATAGTTTGGCTCAAAAGCTGATCTGCAGAATTCCTGTGCAAAAAGCATCTTGTTAGGAAGTCTTTTGATGAGAAAGGCCTTTTCGGTACATCCTTCAACAGAAAAAAAGGCAAGGACATCTACAGGTAAGCCTTCTGCTCCTGAGACCAAGAATTCCTTTCATCCCTCTCAGGCTTCTGACTCCAAGTCAAAACCAGGTGCTCACTTCTAAAGGAGCAGCCCATGTTCTGTCAGCCAATGTCCAGCGGACAGTGCAGACTCTGCAGAATTACATATGTTACCTCATTCTTCAGAAATCTACCCTGAATCCAACTCACTGCTTGAAGTATCTGGTCCTGGTCTTACCAGGAAAAAAACACCTGTCTCTCTACTCACATTTTTTGGTCCCTTTAGTCCAGGAGCCACACCTCTATTTGTTTTTGTATGTGGGCTCTGGGACTGACGGCAGCCTCATTGAAGACAGTACTGTTATCCTGTTATAACGCAATATTCTGGCTGCGTGGGACAAGCGGTCTCTGGATTGCCCCATACATCTTACCAACAAGACCAGACTGTCCCATCCAGCACTGAGAAATCCCTTCTCCCTTCAAATTGGAAGGTTCTCATGATGGATGGCAGCCTGTCAGACTAAGGAGGAGTCTTGGACACCCTCTCTCTAAAGGACTCTTGATCATCGCAGAAAGCCCAGATTCCCATTAACATCCTGGAACCCGTGGTAATTTGGTTGTCAGGAAAGACAGGTCCACAGTACACTTAGAGGTTCTTGGCGTACGCACATGCGCACTGACACATTGGTGTATGTACATGCGCACTCACGCATCGGCGTACGAGCGTATGCCAGGTGGGCTATTTAAACTGAGCTTCTGCATAGACTCATTAGTGTTTGGTCTGCAGCTTCTGTGTGTTTTGACCTGTTACCTGTGCTGACCTCTGATCTTGATCTAGCTTGTCCTTACTAACGCTTTCTGTTTGATACCCCGACCCCGGCTTGTTTTTGGACTCCTCTTCTGCCTGCTGCTCTGTCTATCTGCCTGAACATTACCGACCTGGCTTGTCTGACCCTGCACCTGCTCATCCAGCCTGTCATGGCTCTGCTCTGCAATCAACATCTGGATCCTACTCTAGCTGCAACCCCAGCCTGCCACGGCCCTGGTCTGCCTAACCACCACCTACCTGCCTGCTGCACATCTATCCACGGACAACCAGCCATACAGACTACAGGACTGATCTCCTACACCACCGTGCTTCTGTGGCTGCTTACTTACCTTCAGTAACCCACAAGCCGGTGTGGTACGAGAGGCTCTCCTATGCTCGTCAGGCTCACAAGCCAGGTACGTGACATTAATTGTCTCTTTAATGCTGGACATTTCGACTGTTCATTGAGTTGATACACTTTCATCCAAGATGTATGAAGATTTTGGTGTTTGTTGGAAAAAGTTTATTTTTGATATCTCAGATATATAGTATATTGTTTAAATAGAGGGAACTGCTGTTGAGTAATAGAGTATTATCAGAACTTACCTAAGCAGTTATCACCTTGAACTTCATATCCTACAGGACATATACATCTGAATGAGCCTTCTAAATTCTGACAAGTACCAGGAGCACAAGAGCCGGGATAAGCAATGCATTCATTGATATCTTAAAAAAACATACAAGACAAAAACAAAATAGATAAGCCATTGACAGAAGCTTGCACTACAGATCTTATAATGAATTTTATTAATTATTAGAGAAGAAGGAGAGCTGCTTTTGCTGGCCTTCTTTTGAAAATTCTAGTTTTCCAACTGTCTGTTTCAGTGGTGTTGCTAGGGGGGGAGGGGAGTGCAGGCCACACCAGGGTGACACCCGCCAGAGGGGTGACACCCAGCACGGCGCTGGATTGAGAGAGGCACTGCAGCTCTCCCCTCTTCCTCCTTCCCTTGCGCACCCAGATATCTCTGCTCCGCAATGTTCGGGGAGGGAAGAGGAGAAAGAATTGTGAAGCAGACAGCTGAGCTCTGGTTCCCATAGCCCAGTGCCTGGCACCCGCGTGTCCTCCGGGAACTGGCACTGCAATCCCTTATTATTGTGACATGCAGGGAGAGGTGCCGGCTGCCTATCACAATTACACTCCTCATGGCCAACGGAGCCCACGCTCCTTCTCCACACTGACATTACATCCACAACAGTAGGAGGAGCCTAGGAGGAGGGACATCCATATGGACAGAGCCATGCTGATCTGAGGTAAGTAGGGGAGATATATACTATATAGTCACAATGGACAGATATACACAGGGGGTGTACATTAGGGGGATAACACAGGGGGGTTACATTAGGGGGGATTACACAGGGGGTGGTTACATTAGGGGGATACATTAGTAGGATTACACGGGGGGGTACATTAGGAGGAATTACACAGGGGGGTGGTTACATTAGGGGGATTACACAGGGGGTTACACAGGGGGGTTACATTAGGGGGATTACACGGGGGGTGGTTACATTAGAGGGGATTACACAGGGCGTGGTTACATTAGGGGGGTTTACACGGGGGGGGTTACAGTCGGGGGATTACACAGGGGTTACATTAGGGGGATTACACAGGGGGGGTTACATTAGGGGATTGCACAGGGGGGTGGTTACATTAGGGGGATTACACAGGGGGGATACATTAGGGGGATTACACAGGGGGACGGTTACTTTAGGGGGATACATTAGCAGAATTACACAGGGGGTGGTTACATTAGTGGGATACATTAGGGGAATTACACAGGGGTTTACATTAGGGGGGATTACACGTGGGGGTTACATTAGGGTTTACACGGGGGATTACATTAGGGAGATTACACTGGGAGGATTACACTGGGAGGAATTACACTGTTACACTGGGAGAGTACACTGGGGGAGATTACACTGGAAGGAATTACACTGTTACACTGGGAGGATTATACTGGGAGGATTACACTGGGGGAGATTACGCTGGGAGGAATTACACTGGGAGGAATTACACTTTTACACTGGGAGGATTACACTGTTACACTGGGAGGATTACACTGGGAGAAGTACACTGGGGGGATTACACTGGTGGGGGATTTAGACTTGGGGATTACACTGGGAGGAATACACTGGGGGGATTACACTGGGGGGGGTTAGACTTGGGGATTATACTGTGAGGACTACACTGTGGGGGATTACACTGGGGGAATTTAGACTTGGGGATTGCACTGGGCTGCTCAGTCTAAAAGGCCTGGGTCTATTTTTGTCCCAGTCCAGGCCTGGGTGACACCTTTAAGAAGGCAGTGATATACGACCGTGAAGGTGTCACCCCCATTTGTGACAGTGCATGGATTGGTGCACTGGCATAAACCATGACATTTACAGGGGCTGGTTTGGGGTGCGCACCGTGATCGCTGCTGTCCCAAAACTAGCCTGCCCAGCACCCTGCAGAGCACTGTGGCATGCTAGGCAGAAGAGAGCCCAATGCACTAGCCTGCCCAGTGTTTACTCCTCTGTCCTGCTCCTGCTGTCACTCCGCAGCAGCAGGAAAGAGCACTGTGGCAGGCTAGGTGGGAGAGCTATGCTGATGCGCTAGCCTGCTAAGTGCCCCGGATTGCTCAGTGACTGGGGGGGTATGGGGAGGTGACACTATATTTTACTGTGCCAGGTGACACCAACCCTGCCCAGATAGCAAGCAACTGAGCTGCAAGGTTGAAAATGACTTGCTAAGCTATTGCTAGATTTGCCAGGCTTCACATGTTTGTTGCACAATTGCACAAACAGATCAACTTTCTTTGCAAACATTCTGCAAGTCTGCTGCAAGTTCTGGTTCAGTTATGTTGTGCAATAGTCATCCCACCACAGGGGTCACTGTGGCTGAATTTTCATACTGTAAACTTGCAGAGCTCTTGCTGTAGGCTCACCAATGCAACTTTGTTCTTGCTAGAGACTTGCCATGCAAATATACTACAAATTGGAAAAGTGTCAACTAGAACTTGTGCTTCAAGTGCTCTGCAAGTGTACAACTTGCCAGTGTAAACGTGCAGGAAGTTAACAGACTTACAATTCAACACTGCCACAAATTTGTAGCAAGTTATCCTTGCTATCTGGGTAGTGATGCCACTGGTCTGTTTTCATTACTCTTGAGTCAGCCAAAACAAGCAAATTGTAGAATAGTGTCAGATAATTCTAATTCTAGACTTGACTGTGGTCTGTGACTCAAGAAGCATTGTAGTCAAATTATCATTATGACAGCCAGAGAACTAATGTTCTCAAAAGTAGAGGTCAGCATTGGCATCTCCCAAAATTTTCTTTAAAGACAGATGTACTTTATACAATTTATAGAAAAACACACACTTTGCATCTCCTTTGGATTATTTTATTGTTTTGAATAGGAAATAAAGTCAGTAGAATATTGAAAACGCAATAACATTTTGATAATGCACACATCAATAAATATATAACAAAATAGATTTGTATATATTTGTAATGTGTACATTGTATAAATAAAAATATAATTTATTTATACCATAGTTCCTCATTCATGTGGTTGGCTCTTATATCAGCACCTCCCCCTCCTCCCCCAGGCATGTTTTGATTAGTTTTATGCCTATGGCAAGTGGTAGCAGAATCTGCTGTCTAGTGTGTCTGATAGGCGTTGGGATTCAAGTGCCAATTCCACTTGGTATCTGAGCCAAAGGTTTCTGTTTATGACGCTTGGTACTTTTCCTGCAAAATTAATTTGCTTTCTTTGTTTTAAACCCAGCTAATCTTTTGGTTCTTGTTGAAAGCCTCATAAGACTCTGAATGCAAACTACCCTGTTCTGGTCCTCTCATTCAATTCTGACCGAAAAGCACCTACCCCATTCTCTGATCGTTTTTGGACTTTTCTTTTTTCTGATGATTAGGAACTTTAGTAGTGGATTAATCCAAGGACTCTTATGCTGCATAAACACGGTCGGATTTTCCAACGGGAAATGTTGGATGTGAGCTTGTTGTCGGAAAGTCCGACCGTGTGTGCGTGCCATTGGAGTGTCATATGACAGAATCTACACCTTCCTAATAATGTTCCTTGCAAACACCCCTTAGACTTTTTGTTTGTATGTTCATAAAAGGATACACTGCTCCATACTCACTCTATCCCCTCCAGTCTTAAAGTATAACTAAAGGCAAAACTTTTTTTAAAGTTTTGGATAGAGTGGAGATGGATTAGAACACTTGTCAGTTTTTATTGCTGTCTGTGTCCCCATTAAGGAGATTTACCTTCTCTCTTTGTCCTGCTTACCATTGTCATTGAAAGTGAAAGCACAAGAAAATCCCAAATTTTGGGTTGTCCCCAGAAAAGTAATAGAGGGAAAATCTTCCAATAGGGGCACTAGTTCTACTGACCTGGGGGTCACCAAGGAATTCCCTTCACTTGCAGGGATTTCCCCTCACTCTCTATTTGGCTATGGGACAAGAAATTAAGGAAAATCTACGCAATGGGACACAGATGGCAAACAATCTCACAGGGGTTATAACCCTCCCTTACTCCAAAATGAAAAAAAAAGTTTTGCCCATAGTTCTACTTTAGGCAAACCAGGTGAAGGCTTAAAAGAAGCCTGTCTCCACTTCATCCCACCATCATCAGCGTGACTCAATATTTGGAAGGTGACTCCATAGACTTTGTTTCTTAGGAAAGCCTATGCCTACTATTTTTAACATGCTAATCTGTGAACTATATATACAGTTGTCCATGATTTTGAGTCACCTGTTTGCCAGTCGCATACAGCAGCAGGTTAAACAATGACATTGTCTAAGCAGTTAACAAACGCCTTTTTTCTGTTCTGTGCTGTGCACTAATGTGAGGAGTGCAGAAAACACAAAAAGAAGGTGGGGCCCAAACCATTGAACACACAGGTCTGCACTGTCACATGTACTGATTTAGATTTGAAGATACTACCAATAATAGGGATGTAATTGGTATGTACAAGCTGAATGCCCAAGTGCAAATTGTAGCCACTCAGCAATTAGGCTGATTGCTCGGAGTCCTTTTGAATGCATGTACATGTAAAGGTAAACTCCACTTTTGTTAAAAATATATAATAGTTACACAAGCTATTTTGTATTTGAAATTAACTAAAACATCTCTATAACTCATTCTTTACACAGTTATGATTTTCTAAACCTGGCAAAAAAATTCAAACATGCTGCTAATGATGTGATTAAAGATGGAAGACCCCTTTTAGCACTCAGGAAACAAGAACAGGTGGCAGGAAGTAGAAAGTGATGGGAATCAAGGTATAGACTTCATTTTAAACTGCAGCAGGTATGACTCTGCAATGACATTGGCCAAAACCCATGCAATGTATCTAACTGACTAGAGGAAGATCATACTTGCAGCAAATGTGGATTATGCATAATAATATGTGACATTGATATTAAAGACCAAGATCTGAAAAATCTTACCAATGCAATTCTTTCCATCTAGAGTAAGTTCAAAACCTTCATTACATAAACAAATGAAAGAACCAATTTCATTGAAGCATCGTCCATTCCTACACACTTGGCCAGTAAAGGAGCTGCACTCATCAATGTCTAAAAAAAAAAAAAAACGGCACTTTTAAATATGGTTACTTTGTTGGCAATGGCATACCTGTTTAGCATATTCAGGAATGAGATATAGATTTAGCTAGAGACAAACTGAACTTCTACAGCTATATGCACAAAGACTATTGTAGGTTGATAAACACATTACATGAAAGTTGTACATGCAAAAGTGATACCCCCTACCCTGATACTATGTACAGTATATTTTAAAGCATATATATATATATATATATATATATATATATATATATATATATATATATATATATATATATATACAGAGAGAGAATTAATTTAAGGTATGGAATAGTGAGCATCTAATAGTAGTATAATGCAGATATTAGTAAGCATGTAATTTATCTTGTACTTGGAATGTACCATTACCAATGCAACTAACCAGTGAAAATGCACAGAAAAAAAACATTTTTTCATATCTTGTTGAATGTAATTTCTAGCTGGCAGTAATCTAATGTTATACAGGGTACAGCAGCATTCCTTTTAGAATAAGAATAAGAAATACCTTGTTATTTCCAAGGAAGGACAGCATACCCTTTAATAATAAATATTACTGCTTTATTTATGTTTCACACAGCATGCAATCCTAACAATGTATCCACAAGGACTTATGAACATCTCCAAAGACACATTAGCATCATAAAAAACGTACCCATACAGTCATTATTATGAGTGAGCTCGAATCCAGGATAGCAGAGACAGTTATATGATCCTACTGTGTTTTTACAAGTTCCGTTTCCACATGGCTGGCGCTCACATTCATCAATATCTGCCAAGGAGATACACATGAAACATGAGAAAACATTCTTCCTGCTGTGGTTAAAGTACATTTTATGACAGTTCGGCATTTTCATCAATCACTGGTTGGCTAAAATGAAATCAGTTGTAGTCCAACAATAACTGAAAATCCACAACTTGTCTTTTACTCCTTTTCTGAGATAACACAGAGATTACAGTATATAGAAAGGACTTTACAGAGGTGGAAAAGTACACTGCCCTTATTGCCTTAAATCAACCAATCAGATTCCACAAAGAGGTTACAGAAGGTTAAAATTACACCATTACCCATTCCAGCATGTACTCTTTTATCAGTGCTGCTGAGCATAAGAAGGCCTCCAGTTACCTTCATTTATTATGGATTAGTGGAGGACATCAAAATCTGCCACATGTCCTGCAAACACGTGTAAAGACTAGACTTCTGTATGTAAAGGCAATAGGTTCTCACAGTTGGTTTGCTAGTATGGCTATTTTTTGTAAAGTGTTGGTAATCTTAAATGTATAAAACATATTTATTTTAATACTTTGCAAAAAAAAAAAAAAAAAAAAACTGCATATGGCAATTTTTTTTATCATTTTACAATTTATAGGAGGTTTATTGATTAAATACTTTTCTATAAATGTAAATACTTCTGTATATGCTCTTCATTTTGTGCATTTTCAAGTATGTAACACACTTGGGATACTTTTGATAGCGATTTGGGATGTTTTTGGCTTGTTTTAAAACCAGTGTTGGAAAGCTTTAGCAATAAATTTAGACAACCTTTTTCAGATGTTCTAGATGACACATGGACTGGATATGGTTGTTTAGATATGTACTTATGCAGATGTGTTCCTGGCTGGAATGAAAGCTAAATTCCAGGTATAGATTTTATTTTGCATTTTTGCATTGGCTCAGCTTAGAGTATGCAATACCTGTAGGATCCCTGTGGAAGCAGAGAATCACTTTAGTATCAAATACTACTACTCAGTGGCGGAAGTATAGGGGTCGCTGAGGTCGCCATGGCGACTGGGCCCCATGCTGCAGGGGGCCCTTGAGGGCCCCCTGTTTATCTTGTAAGGATGAGCGGCTGAGATCGTTCTCCCCATCGTCAGCCGAACTGTAATCGGCACTGTACAGGGAGCTTGTAACACTGATCAGTGAAAGCAGTGTGTGCTGTGCTCTTTGTCTCCCCCTACAGTGCAGTACCCAGCAGGAAGAGGTAAGGTAAAGCACTGCCGTTTTTGAAAAGGCTTTCTGTATATGTGTTCATGTATGTGTGTTCATGTATGTGTGTTCATGTATGTGTGTTCATGTATGTGTGTTCTTATATGTGTGTTCATGTATGTGTGTTCATGTATGTGTGTTCTTATATGTGTGTTCATGTATGTGTGTTCATGTATGTGTGTTCATGTATGTGTGTTCATGTATGTGTGTTCTTATATGTGTGTTCATGTATGTGTGTTCATGTATGTGTGTTCTTGTATGTGTGTTCATGTATGTGTGTTCATGTATGTGTGTTCATGTATGTGTGTTCTTATATGTGTGTTCATGTATGTGTGTTCATGTATGTGTGTTCTTGTATGTGTGTTCATGTATGTGTGTTCATGTATGTGTGTTCATGTATGTGTGTTCTTATATGTGTGTTCATGTATGTGTGTTCATGTATGTGTGTTCTTATATGTGTGTTCATGTATGTGTGTTCATGTATGTGTGTTCATGTATGTGTGTTCTTATATGTGTGTTCATGTATGTGTGTTCATGTATGTGTGTTCTTGTATGTGTGTTCATGTATGTGTGTTCTTGTATGTGTGTTCATGTATGTGTGTTCTTGTATGTGTGTTCATGTATGTGTGTTCATGTATGTGTGTTCTTGTATGTGTGTTCTTATATGTGTGTTCTTATATGTGTGTTCATGTATGTGTGTTCATGTATGTGTGTTCATGTATGTGTGTTCTTATATGTGTGTTCATGTATGTGTGTTCATGTATGTGTGTTCTTGTATGTGTGTTCATGTATGTGTGTTCTTGTATGTGTGTTCTTATATGTGTGTTCTTATATGTGTGTTCATGTATGTGTGTTCATGTATGTGTGTTCTTGTATGTGTGCTCTTGTATGTGTGTTCATGTATGTGTGTTCTTATATGTGTGTTCATGTATGTGTGTTCATGTATGTGTGTTCATGTATGTGTGTTCTTATATGTGTGTTCATGTATGTGTGTTCATGTATGTGTGTTCATGTATGTGTGTTCATGTATGTGTGTTCTTATATGTGTGTTCTTATATGTGTGTTCATGTATGTGTGTTCATGTATGTGTGTTCTTGTATGTGTGTTCTTGTATATGTGTTCTTGTATGTGTGTTCTTATATGTGTGTTCATGTATGTGTGTTCATGTATGTGTGTTCTTGTATGTGTGTTCATGTATGTGTGTTCTTATATGTGTGTTCTTATATGTGTGTTCATGTATGTGTGTTCTTGTATGTGTGTTCTTATATGTGTGTTCATGTATGTGTGCTCTTGTATGTGTGTTCATGTATGTGTGTTCTTTTATGTGTGTTCATGTATGTGTGTTCATGTATGTGTGTTCATGTATGTGTGTTCATGTGTGTGTGTTCTTATATGTGTGTTCATGTATGTGTGTTCATGTATGTGTGTTCATGTATGTGTGTTCATATATGTGTGTTCATGTATGTATGTTCATGTATGTGTGTTCTTGTATGTGTGTTCATGTATGTGTGTTCTTGTATGTGTGTTCATGTATGTGTGTTCTTGTATGTGTGTTCATGTATGTGTGTTCATGTATGTGTGTTCTTGTATGTGTGTTCTTATATGTGTGTTCTTGTATGTGTGTTCATGTATGTGTGTTCATGTATGTGTGTTCTTATATGTGTGTTCATGTATGTGTGTTCATGTATGTGTGTTCATGTATGTGTGTTCTTGTATGTGTGTTCATGTATGTGTGTTCATGTATGTGTGTTCTTGTATGTGTGTTCATGTATGTGTGTTCATATATGTGTGTTCTTGTATGTGTGTTCTTATATGTGTGTTCTTGTATGTGTGTTCTTGTATGTGTGTTCATGTATGTGTGTTCATGTATGTGTGTTCTTGTATGTGTGCTCTTGTATGTGTGTTCATGTATGTGTGTTCTTATATGTGTGTTCATGTATGTGTGTTCATGTATGTGTGTTCATGTATGTGTGTTCTTATATGTGTGTTCATGTATGTGTGTTCATGTATGTGTGTTCATGTATGTGTGTTCTTATATGTGTGTTCTTATATGTGTGTTCATGTATGTGTGTTCATGTATGTGTGTTCTTGTATGTGTGTTCTTGTATATGTGTTCTTGTATGTGTGTTCTTATATGTGTGTTCATGTATGTGTGTTCATGTATGTGTGTTCTTGTATGTGTGTTCATGTATGTGTGTTCTTATATGTGTGTTCATGTATGTGTGTTCATGTATGTGTGTTCTTGTATGTGTGTTCTTATATGTGTGTTCATGTATGTGTGTTCATGTATGTGTGTTCTTGTATGTGTGTTCATGTATGTGTGTTCTTGTATGTGTGTTCATGTATGTGTGTTCTTGTATGTGTGTTCATGTATGTGTGTTCTTGTATGTGTGTTCATGTATGTGTGTTCTTGTATGTGTGTTCATGTATGTGTGTTCATGTATGTGTGTTCATGTATGTGTGTTCTTGTATGTGTGTTCTTATATGTGTGTTCTTATATGTGTGTTCATGTATGTGTGTTCATGTATGTGTGTTCATGTATGTGTGTTCATGTATGTGTGTTCATGTATGTATTTATATATGTGTTTGTGTGTGTATATACAGTATATGTGTGTGTATATTATGTGTGTGTTTAGATGCAGTGGCGGCCCATGCATTAAGGGCGCACGGGCTCCGCCCCCTCTCTCCAGCCACCCCTCTATCACCAATAGATAGATTCATGCATTGCATGAATCTATCTTTGGCCGCCGCTGCCACCCCCTATTCAGGCGCCCGGCCACTTTTTGGGCGCAGGGAACCTGAATTACAGCGGCGGGGGGTGTTTTTGAAGCACCAGATTAGAGCCATAGGCTCTAATAGGCATCAAAAAAGGTGACCTCACAGGTTACTCAGCTGTGTTAGAAAAGCGAATGACTATTCACTCTACTAACACTAAACTGCCTCTCCGCCAATCAGGTGCTCGGATCTGTTACCCATCACCTGATTGGCTGAAACGACAGGCGCCGCTATTGGACGCCTATCAGGAGGAGAGGATGGGAGATGAGGACAGCAGGAGACGCATGGAGGACCCCACTCGTCGCAGTCACCCGCTGCCCCACCAAGACAGGGTAAGTGCCGGTGAGCGGTCGGGGGTCACACTGGGGGCATTCAAGGGCACACTGGCAGCATTTGATGGGCACACGGGCAGCATTTGATGGGCACAGTGGCAGCGTTTGATGGAACACTGGCAGCATTTAATGGGCACAGTGGCAGCGTTTGATGGCACAGTGGCAGCATTTAATGGGCACACTGGCAGCATTTGGGCACACTGGCAGCGTTTGGGCACAGTGGCTGCGTTTGATGGGCATAGTGGCAGCGTTTGGCACAGTGGCTGCAAATGATGGCACAGTGGCTGCGTTTGATGGCACACTGGCAGCATTTAAGTGGCACAGTGGCAGCGTTTGATGGGCACAGTGGCAGCGTTTGGCACAGTGGCTGTGTTTGATGGCACACTGGCAGCATTTAAGTGGCACAGTGGCTGCAATTGATGGCACAGTGGCTGCATTTGATGATTTTTTTTCAAAAAATGTTTGCGCCCCCCAAAAAATTTTGAGCACCAGCCGCCACTGTTTAGATGTATGTATGCACATTTTATGTATGCACGTTTAATCCTGACACCCTATATGTGTACAATCAGGACTGATTTTTTTTTTCTTGCTTGTTCAAAGTACCAGCAACAAAATGCTGTTCCTCTGAAAAGCGATTCATGCTCAGATCACTTTTCAGAGGCATTTGACAGCCGGTAAAGAGGCAATATGTTGCCTCCTGACCACCTGTTTTAACCCCTTAAAGTGATTGTAAAGGTTTTTTTTTTTAAATAACAAACATGTCACACCTTCATTGTGCAGTTAGTTTTGCACAGAGTGGCCCCGAACACCGACTTCTGGGGTCCCTCGGCGGCTCTCGCGGCTCCTCCTCTTATCAGACATCCCCCTAGGAAAAGCGCTGTCCAGGGGTCAGGGGGGCCCTTCATGATTTCTTGCATCGGGGCCCTGAAGGTTTTAGTTATGCCCCTGCTACTACTCACTGATGTCTTCTGGGTCCCATGCTGAGTAGCTGCCCTGCTGCATAATGTACAGATGGGGTCATTCAATCGCACCAATGCCATTCACAGAATACTTTCTATTTTCCTTAATGAATGTAAGGCATTCTCTGATTGGACGAGGTGGAGTGGTGACATCATAATCACCACTTTGTCCAATCAGGGAATGCTTTGCATTCATTAAAAAAATTAAGGGTGTTCTGTTGATGATCCTGGTGCTGAGTGAGTGACCCTCTGTGACTACTATGCAGCAGAGCAGCCACTCAGTGTGGGACCAGGAAGATAATGATGATCACTGTTGCAGTGATGACTCTTGCAGTTAATCTCTGCTTACACAGGGATCCCACAGGTATGGAATATGTATACCTAAATTGGCCCAAGCTATAACTATGCAAAACAATCCATACCTGGAATTCAGTTGTAAACCTGACCTCTGTGCTGCAAGGCAAAAGTGTTAGCTACTGTCTTGCCCATATTTATAGAGTTGTTTACATGTAATTGCTTCCTGGGGGATCAGAAAGGAATTGGATCATGCTTCATTTGAGTTTGTATCTTTCTCTGGATTAGCTGTGGGTATAGGATTGTGTGTATGGAGGTTTTCTATTTTTTTTGTCTGTATTGGTTGAACTAGATGGACTTGTTTCTATTTTCAGCCCAACTAACTATGTAATTTAAATATTAGCACATAGAATTGTGTTCCAGGCTTTATCTGAATTGTTGAACTACATACCCATACACATAGTCCGATCCTGAGATGCCTTAAAGCCATTGTTACATATGCAGCGATAACTGCCCAGTGTGTCCTCACATGTGCCATGACTGCAGACATTGGGAATTTCCAGGCATTCATTGCGATCTGTGGAATGGAGGAGCATATAAAACATATGTTGTTGGAAAATGAAGAGGAAAGACTGGTTCAACCCTCGGGCTTACATTAGCTAATGGAAACACACTTTCACTATGCATAAAAATGCATTAAATGTTGGCTTTATCCCTAATTCTTCCTACAAAGACCTGTTCTATGTAATGTGCTATACACTGTTATTTATTATGACAGTGTACTAATTTTCAAAGAGACCTTTGTATCCTTCAAGCAAAGAAGAAAGATAACATATGTTATGTTTCTAATGTAAATACTAGTTTTTTAAATTTTTGCCATGATTGTGGGACAGATTTTTCCATCAAAATGGCCAGGAACATGGCTTCCCAGTAACACAACAAATCTGCATGAAAATGTCACTTAAATTTTACTTTAGTTTAGTGGTGACAGGGTGGTCTACATTCAAGACCATTAGTGTTGTGGAGCCCATGTAGACAGGAGGGGGGATGGGCTCTTCTTGCTTTTCCTCCTTTTCTTGGTGTTAATGGAACAGAAACCTTCTTCTGGAGTAATTGGAGACAACCCCTACCGCTGCTGTAATCAAGCCCACAGATGGGTGATAAGGTGAAAGATCTGAAAGATAAAACCTATTAGGAGAGACTGCAGGAACTTAATATTTACAGTCTCAAGGAAAAGGGGAAACAAGAAGGGGTGGACATGATTGAAACTAAGAACAAAACTTCAAGGGCATGAATAAGTTTCAGGAGGAAAGTATTTTCAATATAGAACTGAGATCAAGGTAGGTCATGAAAAGCATGACCTCAAACTAGCATGGGTAAAGTTCAAAGAAAAGTAAGGGTTTTAGGGAAAAAAATGTTATACTCACCTAGGCTGTCCCCAGCTGGCTCCTCACAGTGAACTGAGTGATCAAAGACCGCAATCACTCAGTTCTCCCCCTCCGCTCTGAGCAAAGACCCAGGACTGTCAGTCTCTAGCTCTCTGCTATGCCCTTCCAGCAGACACTTGAGTGCTGGGCTGTGGAGGGGGTGAAAGGGGCTGACTCAGGCCCTTGGTGGATTGCTGACAAGCTGGGATATTTTCAGAGCCTGCACCGGCAGTATGACATCAGTCGACAGCAGGCCTTAGCCCGCTGTCAGCTGAAAACAGGTTACAGGAGTACAGAACTAACTGCACTCCTGTGATCTATAGGAGAAGTATAGTCAAAAAAACTTTGGCTATACTTCTCCTTTCAAAAGTATTGTTACAAAGTATTATTTTACCAAAAGAATAGAGGGTGAGCCAGTCAACAGCAACTGAATTTAAACATGCTTAGGTTAAACATAGGTCTGTCCTTAGACAAAAATTTTTAAAATAATATCTGGACGACTTGATGTACCACTTAGTATTGTAATTTTATTAGTCTTCTATGTTTCTATGTGCTTGTCGGAGATATGAGAAAAAAATGTGTAACAAAGAATTAGGTTAATAAAGAATAAAGCATAGTTTTTATTATATGATAAGGAAACTGTTATGTCAACAGAATGTAAGAACTATTAAACTAATGACATTGACACTCATTTACTAAGACAGTAGAACATTTTCACTTTCAAAGTGAATTTTTATTTTTCAAAGTGAATTTATACTGATGCTGGTGAATGATTTGACTTAGCTTAGTGAATGAGGTGATATTGTGTTCACTTGAGTCATCCAATGTGCAAGGAACGTTTCTGTTGTTTTTAAATATTCTTGCTAGAGAAAAATGCAAACCAGAAAACTGGACCTTTTAGGTGTGACACCCTCCTTAAATTGCACACACAAAATATAACATTAGAATTTTGCTCTTTATTTCGTAAATACAGTGCCTTGAAAAAGTATTCATACCCCTTGAACTTTTCCACATTTTGTCATGTTACAACCAAAAATATAAATGTATTTTATTGGAATTTTATGTGATAGACCAACACAAAGTGGCACATAATTGTAAAGTGGAAAGAAAATGATAAATGGAATAAATTTACTATGATACCCCTAACTAAAATCTAGTAGAAGTTGTGGAGAAGTTTAAAGCTCACAGAGCACTGTTCAATCCATCATCCGAAAATGGAAAGAGTATGGCACAACTGCAAACCTACCAAGACATGGCCGTCCACCTAAAATGACAGGCCGGGCAAGGAGAACATTAATCATAGAAGCAGCCAAGAGGCCCACGGTAACTCTGAAGGAGCTACAGAGATCCACAGCTCAGGTGGGAGAATTTGTCCACAGGACAACTATTAGTTGGGCACTCCACAAATCTGGGCTTTATGGAAGAGTGGCAAGAAGAAAGCCATTGCTGAAAGAAAGCTATAAGAAGCCCAATTTGCAGTTTGTGAAAAGCCATGTGGGAGACACAGCAAACATGTGGTAGAAGGTTCTCTGGTCAGATGAGAACAAAATTGTACTTTTTGACTTAAAGCAAAACGCTATGTGTGGCGGAAAACTAACACTGCACATAACCCTGAGCACACCATCCCCACTGTGAAACATTGTGGTGGCAGCATCATGTTGTGGGGATGCTTTTCTTCAGCAGGGGCAGGGAAGCTGGTCAGAGTTGATGGGAAGATGGATGGAGCCAAATACAGGGCAATCTTAGAAGAAAACTTGTTAGAGTCTGCAAATAACTTGATGGGATGGAGGTTCATCTTCTAGCAGGACAACGACCCTAAACATACAGCCAGAGCTACTGTGTTAGAATGACCCAGTCAAAGTCCATACCTAAATCCAATTGAGAATTTGTGGTAAGACTTGAAAATTGCTGTTCGCAGACGCTCTCCATCCAATCTGACAGAGCTTGAGCTATTATGCAAAGAAGAATGGGCAAAAACTCTAAACTCTAGATGTGCAAAGCTGGTAGAGACATGCCCCAAAAGACTTGCAGCTGTAATTGCAGCAAAAGGTGGTTCTACAAAATATTGACTTAGGGGGCTGAATACAAATGCATGCCACACTTTTCAGATATTTATTTGTTAAAAAGTTGAAAACCATTTATCATTTTCCTTCAACTTCACAATTATGTGCCATTTTGTGTTAGTCTATCACATAAAATCCCAATAAAATACATTTTTGTTTTTGGTTGTAACATGACAAAATGTGGAAAATTTAAAAGGGTATGAATACTTTTTCAAGGCACTGTATAAACACAGATAAAATAAAACATTATTATATAGTTAAAAACAAATAATAATAATACTGATTAGCAATATTCATTACACCCAAGGCTACACCAAGGGCCAAGTTAATTGGTGGAATTAAGACTCTGTAAATCGGTATATGGTGTGAAGGCTCCCCAAATCTCTAAAAGGCTTTAGAAAGGGGAGCATAGAAGGTGGTGAAGGCACAACACCAATGCAGTAGAGCTGAACTATGACATAAATAAGTGGATGAAAATATAAGTATAGAGATGATTAGTATTCCACAGGGAAAAATTCAATTCCAAAACATCCAAAAGATGGATAGGTCACAGCTGCTTCAGCACTCACGTCTCCATGCCGGCTGAATAGGAGATCTTATAGATTTGGGGAACCCTCATGCCATATACCGGTATACAGAGTCTTAAAAGTGAAGTATGGGTTTCCCCAAAAAGAATAAAATATATACTCACCTAGGTGAATGCAGCATCGATTCAATGCTGCATCTGTCCCCCCTGCTACCTCTACACTGAGATCTGCATGATGAAACATTGCTGATTGCTCAGTTCACCCCTCTGCTTTGAGCAGAGAGCCAGTGACTGACTGCTCTGCCCCTCCAGACCTCACTGGAGCTCAGAGCTGTGCAGGGGGCAGGAGTGGCTGGCTCAGTCTCCCAGCAGCTCGCTGAGAGGCTAAGCCTGCTGCCAGTCCAGGCTGCTGGATGGATCCTGTATGTAAAGTTGAGATTGATCCAGTGCCTGGACCAGCTAAGTGACGTCAGGTGAAAACGGTTCACGGAGTGCAGAACAAACTGCACTCCTGTGATTCATACGAAAAGTAGGGACTGAAAAGCTTTTGCCATATTTCTCCTTTATTCCACCACTTAACATTCAAACAGCAATATACTATTTCTATCACCCTACTCCTGAAAAAGCAATTACACGACACATGTTAAATGAGGCTGTATTTACCAATAGTCATGATGATGTTTTCACATTGGCCCTTGGTGTAGCCTCTTTGTGGCTGTAATTAATATTTCTAATTGGTGTTATCATAATTTGCTTTTAACTACACAATAATGTTTTATACTATCTGTGTTTATCTGTACTAATAAAGAGCAAAATTTCAATTTTATATTTGATGTGTGCAATTTAGTGAGGATTCACACATCCCAAGTCTTGTTTTTTGCTTTGCATTTTTCAATATTTTGGCATGTGATATGGCTTGTGGATCCTTAGCGAGACCCTTGTTACTTACTAAATATTCATGCACATGATTGGGCATTCTTTGCAAAGCGAATTTACACTTTGTTTCACCTCATTCACTGAGATAAAATGATAATTGAAAGTAAAAAAATGCTCAATTCCTTTAGTAAATCAGCCCAACAATGTGCATAATACTTGTACAGAAATTACTTTTCCTATAGCTTAGTGCTCCATGGGCCTTAAATATATCAGTGCTCCATGGGCCCTAAATATATCAGTGCTGAGAACTCTTGGTACTTTCTCACAACCACCAACACTACAAGCTACCAACTGTAAATACCAGCTGAAAATTGAAAGCTGACATATTCGGTATTTCTGGATATGAATTCAATTGTGTTTCTCTATACTACCTTCATTTTAAATATTATCCTATCTGATCATTTCAGGAAACTTTTTAGATATACACTGAGCAAAATTATAAACACAACACTTTGGTATTTGTCCCTATTTATCATGCACAGAAATTAAAGATCTACGACTTTTTCTATGTACACAAAAGGCCTATTTCTCTCAATTATTGTTTACAAATCTGTCTAAATCTGTGTTAGTGAGCACTTCTCCTTTGCCAAGATAATCCATCAACCTCACAGGTGTGGCATATCCAGATGCTGATTAGACAGCATGATTATTGCACAGGTGTGCCTTAGTCTTGCCACAATAAAAGGCCACTCTAAAATGTGCAGTTTTATCACACAGCACAATGCCACAGATGTTGCAAGTTTTGAAGGAGCATGCACGCTGACTGCAGGAATGTCCACCAGAGCTGTTGCCCTTGAATTGAATGTCCATTTCTTTACCATAAGCCATCTCCAAAGGCGTTTCAGAGAATTTGGCAGTACATTCAACCAGCCTCACAACCGCAGACCAAGTGTAACCACACCAGCCCAGGACCTCAACATCCAGCATCTCCACCTCTAAGATCATCTGAGACCAGCCACCTGGACAGCTGCTGCAACAATCGGTTTGCATAACCAAAGAATTTCTGTACAAACTGTCAGAAACCGTCTCAGGGAAGCTCATCTGCATGCTCATCGTCCTCATCGGGGTCTCGACCTGACTGCAGTTTGTTGTCATAACCGACTTGACTGGGCAAATGCTCACATTCAATGGCGTCTGGCACTTTGGAGAGGTGTTCTCTTCACGGATGAATCCTGGTTTTCACTGTACAGAGCAGATGGCAGACAGCGTGTATGGCGTCTTGTGTGTGAGCGGTTTGCTGATATCAATGTTGTGGATCGAGTGGCCCATGGTGGCGGTGGGGTTATGGTATGGGCAGGCGTATGTTATGGAAATAAACACAGGTGCATTTTATTGATGGCATTTTGAATGCACAGAGATACCGTGATGAGATCCTGAGGCAAATTGTTGTGCCATTCATCCACGACCATCACCTCATGTTGCAGCATAATAATGCACAGCCCCATGTTGCAAGGATCTGTACACAATTCCTGGAAGCTGAAAACATCCCAGTTCTTGCATGGCCAGCATACTCACCGGACATGTCACCCATTGAGCATGTTTGGGATGCTCTGGATCGGCGTATACGACAGCGTGTTCCAGTTCCTTCCAATATCCAGCAACTTCGCACAGCCATTGAAGAGGAATGGACCAACATTCAACAGGCCACAATCAACAACCTCATCAACTCACACCAGATACTGACTGGTTTTCAGACCCTCCCGACCCCCCAATACAGTAAAACTGCACATTTTAGAGTGGCCTTTTGTTTTGGCCAGCCTAAGGCACACCTGTGCAAAAATCATGCTGTCTAATCAGCATCTTGATATGTCACACCTGTGAGGTGGATGGATTATCTTGGCAAAGGAGAAGTGCTCACTAACACAGATTTAGACAGATTTGAGAACAATATTAGAGAGAAATAGGCCGTTTGTGTACATAGAAAAAGTCGTAGATCTTTTAGTGCAGCTCATGATAAATAGGGGAAAACACAAAAGTGTTGCGTTTCTAATTTTGCTCAGTGTATGTATCCATGAATAGTACTACAGACTCTTTTAGGTAAATAGCTTGTAAATTATGTTTAGCAGCCTTTTAAAACATTAAATACTGTCATGATCATTTATACTCAGACAGCTAATGCAATGTAATGTAATTTATGAGAACTGTACACTTTAAAAAAAAACAGTACAAGGTATTCTCTTACCAATGCAGGCTCCATTGGGCAGGAGCTTGAATCCAGCAGAACACTCACAGCGGTAACTCCCAGGACTGTTTAAGCAATCTGCATTTCTCTGGCAGAAATAGTCTCCACTGGTGCACTCATCAATGTCTGAAATATCAAAGAATTCTACATTCAGGCCGAGAAAAAATAAACAATGGCTTGCTTATCCAGCAATTCTACCTTAATGAACACATATTTCAGTGTATTTTTTTTAAATGTGAATTCAGACACCAGTGGAAGTTAAAGTACAATTTTTCTCTAGCTGGGTGTTTGCAGGAGGATCATGTTTGAACTGAGGTGAAATGTACAGATGTAAGCTTTTAATTCACTTATTCAATATAAGCATTATATGATGCTATTGGTTAAACACCACTTTCTAAGGATTCAGAAATGAATATTTAGATGGATAATTTTCCTTCCTCTTAAAATAGATTACCAGTCTTCAGTACATATAAGGCAACTCAGCAATACTACATTACACCAGGCTATCGTTGTTCATCTTTCCAGACACAGCTGAGATAAATAGGGATTTTAAAAAGGTTCTGGATTTTTGGTAACAGTGGTGTCCTGAGAATCCACAGTGTAGCTGTTTTGCCCTCCATAAATGGAGAGATCATAAGTTTAACAGCAGAATATTTGGCAGTCTTGTCTCATATTAGCCCACCGTAAAGAGCAATTCCAGGTAACAACTGAAATTATTATTACACAGGATTTATATAGCGCCAACAGTTTCCACAGCACTTTACAATGTTAGGGCAAACAGTACAGGTACAATACAATTTAATACAGGGGGAATCAGAAGGCTCTGCTTGTTAAAGCTTACAATCTAAATCAGTCCATTCTGTCTAGAAAACTTTGAGACTAAAACTGAGAGCCCACTTAGCTTAATAAGGGTTCTTTGTAATCCACTGCAGGCAAATGGATCTCTGCATGATGTATGTTGTTTTAATGTGTTTGTAAAATGAAAGAAAAATTTTGTGTACTGCAGAGAGAAGAAAACAGTCAGAGACAGCATGGAAATAAGCTTGCAAAACTAAAAACATTAGTCATCAAGTACTGGTGGCACTTATGCCTGCCAGGTTAAAGAGATATTGTAATTTTGTCAATTTAGGGCAAAGTAACAATGTTTTAATTTAGACCCCCCCACCTTCCCCCCAATAATACATACTTACAAAGCCATATGTCTCTGCCACCTTCCTGTTACAGCTTTCCCATCTGTCTAAGCTCTGTTGTGAACTAATGTTCCATGCTTTGAAGCCCTGATCTGTTAATGGGGGCTCCAGCAGCGCAGGAAGGCAGCAAAGGATCCCCATGATTACGCTCCAAGGGATGGAGCGAAACTCATTGGCTGCATGAGCTGGCTGGAGTCCAGGCTGAGGCTGCCATTCATCTCACTTCATGCACATGGGTCTGCTTCATGATGTGCATTTTATGAATCTTTTCCTTTGACATTAAGGACCACCACTGACTACCAATGTAGAGGGCTGACATTTGTGAATTATTATATTCCACTGGACAGCATTATTATTATATGGACACTTTAAAAGGGGGCATTATTTAAGTGAAATATAAGCTGCTGGCCATTAGTGGTAAAGAGACATTGCTGTGTAGGCATTAGGTCACTGACAAAATTCTTGGTGCTAGATACAGAGGTTGCTGGGCCAGCAAGTGAGGAGACCTGTGATTTCCATTTCTTTGGCATTTCACTTTCAGACTGTATATAACACTTGCATAATTTTGATAAGACATGGAAAGATTTATTTCACAATAATGGAAAGATTTGTTGCATAAATTTAAATGAATACCTTCACAGATGAGGAGTAAATCATTGTAGCTAAACCCAGTTGGACATTCACAGCGAAAGCTGCCAATCTGATTGATGCAAACACCATTTGCACAGATTCCTGGAATCTCTTTGCATTCATCGATATCTAAAATTAGCAAAGGATAAAACATGCATAAAACAACGGGATATATAAGAATCCATGAACAATGTTCTTCCTCTGCCTTTCAGAATAAATTGTACACAGTTATGAGATAGTACACTTATCCTAACTAGGCTTTTGGAACATAAATGTAACCTGACTACTTTCATGTAACAACACTTTGCTTTATTGCTGACTAAAAATGTGTACTACAATTGTTTTGATGTAATACTTAAAAAAATATTGAAACAAAAAATGAAATGCAATATTGTAAAAAAATGAAAATTGGGCCACAGTGGTGGAAGTTAGGAGACCTAAACATCAGTGGAGACTGAGAGAAATAATTTTACTTCATAGTTACCTACAGCCTTTCCAGTATGAATATCAAAGGTAAAGCCAGGGATTGATCCACAAAGATGCCTGAAATTAACTGGTAATGGGAAAAATATTAGGAAATAGATATATAATTAGATGGAGATAACATACTGTATGGTGAAAAAAAAAATCTGTCTAAAAAAATGCAAGAACATACTGTAATTCCTTTTAAAATTACAAACACTAAAACGGACTGCTCATAAAGATACAGTTATGTGGGAAAGCCCTAGAAAATGTTTTATTTAATCGTTTTATCGTTCTTGGCTCCAACAACTCAAAGTAAACATGTCACAGCTCCTTCCATGTATGAAACTCACAGCAAGAAGTTTTCACTCTACCTTTTATTTTGTTTTTTTTTTATAACTAGTACAGGGAATTGAATAGAACTATAACTCCTCCAACTGCAGCAGGAGGATGAACATGCCATGTTGGAGGATATCAAGGGGTTCACTTACTAAAGGCACTTTAACAGGTGCAGCTGAACTATGCGAGTGCAGTTGTTCCAAGGCTTAGTAAGTAAGATAAAGCTTCACAATACAAAGAATACTCAATCAGGTGCAAGGAAAAAAAAAAACAAAAACAGCATTTCTGCTTGCACATGATTGGATGATGGAAATAAGCAGAGCTTTACCACATCTACTAAGCTCCGGAGCAACTGCACTTGCAGAGTACAACTGCACCTGTGCTAGTGCACAGTCTATTTGCCTTTGGTAAATCAACCTCCCTGTGTCAGGGGTCTAGATCAGTTGCGATCTCTTTGCAGGTGTGCCCCTAAAATATAAGCCTGTGGGTGATTCAGCTCTAAAATATGATTTCTTAGACGACATATTGCTTAACTTAACTTTCTACCATCTGTGCAACCATTAAACCAGATTAACAAATAATTTTATTTGAATTGGTCATACACATATATTTTGGATCCTTGGCCTGAGATATTAGGTGGCTGTTTTTGCGTAGCAAAATCTGTACTGATAGTGTTAAATGTATCCTGTACTCTTAACACCAGGGGAAGTAAAACTGGATCCCACTGCTCAAAATACTGGAACTTCTGTCTGCGTTTTAAGCTATCTTTACAGACTATTCAATATGTCTCTTCAAACTTAGTCTATTGAAAGTATCTTCTGCCCCATCGGTATCTTTTAGGACTTGAATGCAAAATGCTTCCAGGTTGCTTTTGGCATTCATTTGTAAGAAACTGGGTATTTCTTTCTTTCATAAACTGGCAGGCCCTTTTCTTTTGTATGGCAAAATCTCCAAATTGCTCCCTGCTGACACAGTAAAATTAATTTACAAATCCATTAACATAATTATAGAGCTGTGTTTTAATCGCAGTTGCAGGAAGCTTGTTTCCACAGAATGCAATCCCTGTAGAGAGGGAATGTTTCAATTTGTAATTACGCCTAGAACAGCATCCTGCCTGCTCAGCCTACTGCCAGTGAGGCAGTCACTGCTGTGGAATGTTAATACATTTAATGTATTAGCCCATGTCAAGCAATGGAAAGGATGAGCATATGCACATTTGATGTACATTTAGAATAGGAATTGACTGTACTGCCTATAGGAACAGCATAACACATGGCAGGGAACAAACTGAACTAGAAAGCATTTTTCTAATTTATCACAAATGTTCAAATGTTCACTGAATAGAGAGGTTTTGGTCTTGATGCACAATGGGGTTGATTTAGTAAAACCGGAGAGTGCAAAATCTGGTGCATAGAAACCAATCAGCTTCCAGTTTTTTTTTTTTTTTGTCAAAGCTTAATCGAACAAGCTGAAATTAGATGCTGATTGGCTACCATGCACAGCTGCACCAGATTTTGCACTCTCCAGTTTTAGTAAATCAACCCCAAATTGTCATAAGGAAGAAAAGCTCTTTTTGCTTATATCTGCCAATCCAATTTTCACTAAATCATCCTTTTTTTTTGTTAAAGCCAGTACAAATGTATCTCATTTATGACACTTTAAAACATCTGTTTTTGTCAGTAGTTATACTAGTATGAGTATACTAATAAAGTTGTTTTGCAAAAAAAAGAAAATGCAACTTTTGGTAAAAACATGTTCAAAGTGTGATTTGGGACGCTTTTTAAGTAGTGTATAAAGAACATAGCACTAATGAAAACTATCAGAACTACCAAGGACCTAGAGGGGTAGGGTTGACCCCCTATCGCATGGAAAGGCTTCTGCAAATGGCTGCAGCATTTGTAAGATCTTTGGCATCCCCGGCTATGAACAAGACTTCCTAATATGCTTGTCCATGAATTTAAAATCATACAGAAGTTTTTGAGGTGAAAAATGTCATTAGACACAACAAGTTACCATACTGATCTCCACTGGCCTAGTGTCTTTGCTGTACCAGACCCACGAAAGCTAAGACATGTTGCTTCCCTACTATATATATCTAGTTTGCTTTTAACAACCCCAGTTTATCTCCATTTTTCCAATTTATCTTCACAGGATTTACCAAAGGCTTTTAATTTGTCTAATGTTGCATCATGTTCTAGGGCCTATGTCGACAGGTTTTTGTTGTTCTTTGCATTCCTATATAAGTGTATGGGAATGTAAAACCCAATTGAAGAGAGTCTAATGCAGGTCAGAAAGAGATCAGTTGCAGGGCAAATTGTCAGTGAGTTCTTATCAACACAAGCCCAAAGCCAATCAACATAGGTCCTGTGTATGCTCTGTATAAAACTGTTAAAAATTTTACATACTCAGTTACTAAAGATTAATGATTTTGTAATTTTACTCTTGTTTTGTCTATGGCAGTATCATCTAAATTCAAACAATCAATTAAACAAATTTATGGGTGACAATGATGCATAACCCATCCAATGTGTTACCTGTTGTTGCATCTTTGCATAGTGTATGTCCAACAAAGGTAGAGGTTAAAATAATGACCTACCAGTATGTATCATGGTAAGAATAAACAGGTTTTGTGCACAGATCTCAAATAATTACATGATCTGACGATGTACTGTATACAGTGAAAAATATTAGGATAATACAGTACATACACATTTTAAAAAACTGTAAATGGCAACAGAATGATACATAAATAAAAAATAAACACAATGTGATTTTACAGTGCGACATTAAACATAGTTGAACGATGAATAAAAATGATGGAGTATATTATGACATTAGGTTCTGTACCTGTTCCAGGAGTTGGGCATGGTTCACATGGTTTACTCCAGGCTTTACCAATGTTATATGTACAGCAGCACATCTTCTTGGTGACATTGAAAGGGAGCTCATTCTCACACATAGTTCCATTGTAAGTTCGGTAGCAATAACTCTTCCTCATATCTGTCATCAATCAGAATGCAAATAAATTCATGACAATTCTTGAAACAACTTTTAACTTTGATCAATCAAATTTGTTTGTTTTACCTTCTTATAATCAAATAACAGCTGATAGTTCTGCCTATGCTTTAAGACTGTTCAAAATATGCTAGCTTTAGGTCAAATATGAACATTTTTTCTAGGAAAAACATTAATGGGTGGAATGAATTACAACATAGTGCAATCATCACCTATATAATACAAGGCTTAAGTGGTCATTATTCAGCTGGATTGAATACTTCTCTGGTCACTTTTATGTAAATCCAAGGATATGGCCCTTTATTCCAGAAGATTTTCATTTTCAGTAATTATGTTCTGAGTGATGGTGTCAGAGAATTATATTGGTATGACCTGCCTTGGAAAACCGTTACTCTGATGATATACAGATACATAGAACACAAATCCAACATGAGATTTTCTGTGTCATGTAAAAAAAATGCATGTACTGGCATCACAGCTGTGCTAAAGGACACCTATCATGAAAGAATTATAGTTTGTAGGCTGCCATTGCTGACCTTTCCACTGGAGTATGTTCATTCCCTGGCTGTCATGTTAATGCTTTGGCTACAATGTTGTCTGAGCCATTGAGCTGGAACAAGTATAGAGATAAGGAATTCTAACAATTTTTTGACACTTGTTTGCTGCATACTTGTTCCATATCCTTGAAGTATGAGAGGTGGACACATCCAGGCAACACAGAAATGACCCCCCCCCCATACTCATGACAGTATATATACACACTGTATATACACTACATACACACACACACACACACAAACACACACACATACACACACACACACACACACACACACATACACAATAAAACATCTTGTAAAATCACAGTGTAAAGGTATTATCATGGCTTTGGGTGTGCTTCTGTAACTTTAAGGAAGAAAGGGCTTCTTCCAGATGAGCCTTTTATTTTTTGTACATTGCTATATATGCCCTATAGTTGGGAAACTCAGGTAGTTTAGCGTTATGGCTCACACTTCTCAGAGGTGCCTTGACATTTCAGTATGGCTTCCACATGTATTTGCAAATGTATGCAACTAAACATAGTTTTTAACTGAAGTAGTTGATACAGATTAATACAGATTAGTTAGTTTTTTTGTTGGCTGGATAGTGTGCCCATTCCAAAATTGGAAAGGTTTGAGATATAATAAATAGAAATATCTTAGCAGCCACTATGTGCAGAAAATGAGTGTGTGATGGGGCAATATATGAAAATGGATAGTGCTGACTGTAGGACAGAAGCCAGTGTGTGCAGGAGAGGGGTGCAGAGGTTATGAAGTGGGAATTATATGGAAGAGGAGTACAGAGGGCATGACAGTGGGCAGTGTGTGCACGAGAGGGGTGCAGAGGTTATGAAGTGGGAATTATATACAAGAGGAGTACAGAGGGCATGACAGTGGGCAGTGTGTGCACGAGAGGGGTGCAGAGGTTATGAAGTGGGAATTATATACAAGAGGAGTACAGAGGGCATGACAGTGAGCAGTGAAAAAAGAGAATAGTGTAAGGTATGCCAGTGGGCAGTATATGTAGTAGAGTGTGGAGGGTTAGCAGTTGGTCAAAATGGTCATAGCCTTACAAATGAATGACACCGGTGAGTTATTATGCTCCATAATGTATTTGGCACCCATTCAAAGTGAAAATAATGCAGCAGCATGGGAGCCAAACAGTTCACGCAGAGGTTTTTGCAGAGGAGGAATAGAGATCAAAAGCAGTGTCTAGGAAATAGATTTGCTAATATTGAAGCAGGTTATTTTGGAACAGTGGTAGAAGCAAGGATCAGCTGTACCACGGACTGTAAAGGAGGTGGGGAGTATACTGAAACTGAAAAAGGAAGAGACTGTCAGTGGATTTGTTGACACTGAAGGTTGTATGGATAAAGCAAAATGTAATCAGGTCATTAGCTGTGACTGTATCATGGAGTACAGTAACAGTGGAGGTAGTGCTGGGGACTTGGGAGATGGGACAGGGATTTGTTATCAAGAATAGATTAAAAAGGAAATGGAGCAGTGGCTCTGAGCTTGCCCTTGGACATGAGTCACTGAAGATGAGACTGATATTTGGTATGTGCAGAAGGTGCTGAGGGATTAAGGCATATATGTTGCACATAGAGGGGTTATTACAGATGTGCTGGGGAGTTGTTGCTGACAGGTAAATGCACATGCACTGGGTACTGGCAATCAAGAGATTAATGCTCATAAACATAAGACATAAGCAGAAGAATATGTGCTGAAAGGATACAGCAAGGATATAGGATATTGAGTGTTGAGGTGATAACCTGTATGAGCTGGGTATTGGATGCTGAGAGATTAACATACATTCCAGGGGACCCAATGAACATGGGCTGAAGACCGTGCATTGCAGGGTTATTGCATATGTGCAGAGAAATGGGTGCTGAGGGGTTAAAGCACCTGAATGCTTACATGCTGTTGTGATTTGCTAAATTCTTTATATATGTATACTGCTTTTTAATAGCACATTGCAATTCAAATAACGGTCTAATAAAAATGTTTGCATTTTTGTAGCCTGCATACAGTTACTGTAGTTGGTATCTGTGAAGAAGAGGCTATAAAATAAAATGGATAATAAAATGGATCTTTACCCATACAGTTATGTCCACCATTGACCTGCATGTATTCTGGAGGGCATATGCACGTGAAGTTTCCCAATGTATTGTAGCAAGTTCCTGGGCCACAGACCCCAGGGTTTGTGACACATTCATCAATATCTGCAAAAATGATTAAACAAAATACAATGATAACATCATTTTAACCATGAGTGACATGATGAAATTAATGAAGGCATCTTTTTTACTGTTCAGCTGCAATCACCTTCACATATGCGGGTCTCCTCGCTGAGGTAGTAGCCTTGCGGACACTCACACTGGAAGCTTCCAAATGTATTTATACAGTTACCCCCTTGGCACAGACCCGGCAGCTCCTGGCATTCATCAATATCTGCAAATATAACAGAAACAGTATGTATGCATATTAAAATTAAAATCTATTTCTTACATGTGTAAAAAGATACATTTGAATCCATAGATCTATCACATAGATCTTGGTTATATGTTGTATCAATTCATAGGATGAATTGAACATTTTACTATATGAATGTTTGTCTATTTGGTGAGTAATGAATTCATCATATTTCATAATTTGATCACACTGTATATTTTAGATGCTTTATGGGGGAGGCGATTTTCTCTGGATCAGCATTACCATAACATAATCGCATGGTATCATAACATAATTATATATAATATAGGATAATTCTGAGTTTATTTATTTAGTGTGAAACCTATATACTGTATGTTACATGTTTGGGTTTACGATTGGTGTATAAATGCCAATTATATTTGCAGCCTAGTGAAGAAAGCTAATTAGTCAGCATCTGATTGAATTAAATTCAACTATGACCCATCAGAACTAAGCACATCTCAGATTGCAGATATTATAGGGTACTAATAATCTAAATTTGCAGACTCGGATTGAATGTGTGTTTTTGTCAATGAAGAAGGAACAATGGTTGGACATTGCCTCTGCCTGCTTATCTCAGCAACCCTAGCTTTTCTCAGCTTAACTAATGCAATCATTCTAAAGTATCCAACTTGGCCCATAAATCTCCCCCCCAACCCCAAATTGGTAAGCAAAACTAGCAAGTGAAGCGTACAAACATCCAAAGAGAATAGCATCAGCTGAATTGGGCATCACTCATTTCATGTCTGTGGGTACCTTATGACCACAGCCATAAGATCTGCCCATTCACAAAGCAATTTCCAAGTACACACTAAAGGCATGTAATATAGTATATTGCAGATTTTGAGGCCTTCATAAAAGTTCTTACCTTCTAAGAGAATGGTGATGGGATTGGGCCTGAATCCTTCTCCTCCAGGGCACAATGTATTGTACTCAGCTAAAAACAACAATATCTATAAATAATTAAAGGCAAATTCCAATCTTGTTTTAAAACATTTAAAATATATGTTATATAATTGATATCCTACAACTGACAAAAATTTTAATTTTGTTTATACGTAAATAACATTGTGTTCAAGGATACTTCCAAATAGAACCTATCCCTTAAACATAATCTTCCCTCACATTTAACCTAACTGCAAGAATTAAACCTTAATTCTTAACCTCGCAAGATATGAAACTGGAGATCTTTAGAGTATGACCCTTTGCAAGTGCAGGAGTGGCCAGTGCTGAAGAAGATTTTTGCCTAACTTTGTACTAAAAGTGCACAAATCTTTAAAACTCTATGGTATGTTTTATTGAATAAGAGTCCAAAAAGTCAATATTTGAACCTATATTGCTTTTTTTGTTCCTCTTCTGCTTTCCCTGATTGACCTGCAGAAGAACCTAAAGTACTCTCCATAATTCCTACTTCTTCATCTCTCCTACAAATTGTTCTGACTATAGTGATTGCAGAGGTGCAAGGGTAAAATTAACTTACATAATGCAGATGCTTTACCATACTATAAAGATGCTTGCCGAACAAAAAAATTGTGCTGATGTCATGTATGCAGATAAGTGTCTAACTTTGGATGCGTCAGCAGACTAAACAATGCCATTTAGAACAAGGCTATACCTTGAGCCCTCTGATCCCTTGATAACTTTACTAACAATACTAGCCCTGTTTTAGGTATTTCAGATCTATGTAAATGCACAACTATACAAAACAAAGTCCCATACAAAAAACATATTTCACACCAAAACAACTTACACTGAAACATATCTAAAATAATGCAATCTAGCAAAAAAAAAAAATTAAAATCCAGCAGAAGCATCTTTAGTTTATTTATTTCCCTGGCCCTTCTACTACTGAATTATAGAAATAACAACCTTTCATTGCCATAACCCACACACATAAAGGGAAACTTCAGAAATCTTTGGACTTACAGCTGTTAACTGGTGGGCATATTTCACATGGGTTCCCCCAGGCCCTTCCAAGAGAACAGCAGCATGAAGAGCGGCTCACACCAACTCCAATCTCTGTGCTACAGGAGATTGTCCCATCCCCTCGAGGTCCATGATTGAGATAACAGTTACCCACTCTGGTATCTGAAAGAAATATTGGGAACAGTCACTGGACAATCCATTAGCAAGTACACAACTTACCATGTCTGGATATTCTGTTTGTGTTACTGAATAACTAGGTCACTTGAATTGGTTTTATTTGTCATTAAAAATCTTTCAGGGAACATTTTACAAGACACTCTGCTGAATGAATAGGTGTGATTGTCTACACATTCCAGATCTTTTTGAGTTCAAACTTTTAATATAATAATGAAAAGAACCAGCATAAGTAGTATTACTGTATTAGTATTCATCATAGTTTGGTCTAATTCCAGCTCAACTTCTGAACAATGTTTTAATTAACTTTGAAGCTTTAAAAGTATGCCAAGTACACAGTGCCTGCTTTCCTGCCGAATTAAGTCAGTTACAATAAAAAGTATGACATCTGGACAGGTCAATAGATCAGTCATTAAAAGCGATTACTTCCAAAAACAGATCTGCTTCAACAATAATATATTGGTCTCAGGAAGACAAACAAACTGGCTAACATTTCAGTCCTGAAGTGTTAGACATTTTCTGTAAGTCGTGGCATTGCAGAATGCCTAGTTAAACAAAAACAGGCGTGCATATTTTCTTTTAATAGCATCCTTCCAGATTCATCCCTTTTTCACTACATAAAGTGTAAACCATAGGCAATATTCACATACTAATTAACCCAGTTACCTTCTTTTATTAGCATCAAAATGATGTAAGTCATGGTATATAAGAAATATTTGCCTGTTTAGCTATTTGAGAAAAAAAAAATACTACAGCCATCAATAAATCAACTGTTGCAGTAATTCCTTGAGGTAGGCTTGGGTGTACCTGTTACCCTGCAATCAAAATTCCCAGCATTTTCTGCTATCAGTATTCCTGTCTGCCCCCTGGCAGTGCATACTGTTATAATGAAATGCTTAGGGTGGCCAGACAGTGGGCGATTTTCCATCCATTCTGGCAAACATATATTTAAAAACTAAGATTTAGAATGATCCAAAAATTGTAAAGCTGCAAATAATAGTTGTTGGAAAATTCAACAACGTTCCTAAAGTTGTGTTTTTTTTCTGAACATATGTGCTACATATCACATCTTATCCAAATTTCACATTTTGATTTTTTTACTGCACTCCATTCTAACAATGCTCGATTCTAACAATGCTCTCACTGATATAACATTTTGTATTAAATCAACTCTGTCACTAAATTAAAAACTAGAAAATAAAACCACCCCCTTAAATGTAATGCTTAAAAGTTGTTGGGTACGGTCCATGGTACTTTTTATCATTTGCACTAACATCCAAATCTGCAGGACA
The DNA here is from genome assembly GCF_042186555.1 of Aquarana catesbeiana. Taxonomy (NCBI): domain Eukaryota; kingdom Metazoa; phylum Chordata; class Amphibia; order Anura; family Ranidae; genus Aquarana; species Aquarana catesbeiana. The sequence goes on from NC_133324.1 coordinate 216,985,140, forward strand.
AGCTTTCTGGTGTGTGAGCTTGTCCTAAAAAAAAAAGCAAAAAAGAGTATCATGGACAGTACTCGATTGTTCTTTTTGCAAGTGCACTAATATGGCTATGTTTACCTCTTACATATGCCCAATGAGGTGACAAGTCTCAAGTGATATATAAAAATTAAACAAATCCTCCGACATGAGTTGCACATGTTTATCTGCCACCCTTCATCCTCTACAGTGTTTCAAAACACACATTTTACACAGCATCTTTCAGCAGTAGAAAGCAGGGGTTGGGGATATGATGTCACACTTGCTGCTAGAGCACATAACCCTGTGCAATCTCATAGGAGGGAAGGGATACACCCCCTCCTTACAGCCTCATAGAAAAAAACACAGAGCTGAGTCTATGAGTCACCTGCTCTGTGCTGAGGAGGAGACCGACCATCCCCTGGGAGGTTGAGGTGTCAGCTCAGAGTTCTATCAGTAAATCATACAGATAGCAGAGAAGAAGCAGACTCAGTGCTATGGATTCAGGTTAGTACACACTATAGAGGAATATGCTTTGTTCACTTTTATTTCTCTAAAGCCTAGTACACATGAGACGAATGTCGGGTGGCATCGGCTGGTTCTATAGAAACCGACCAACATTCAGCCTGTGTGTATGGCTTCTGTTGAATGGGTCCTGACCGAAAAAGGCCTGCCGACCAGTTTCTGATCAGCGCTCTCAGCCAATGGCTGAGAGCGCTGACCATTGTGTTCTGGTTGGGGGGCGCCCCCGCCCCCCTGTCAAAACACAAGGGCACAGATTGCTTTACTAACATTGGATTGTTAGTACAGGGGCTTCGACCTGAGCTGTCAGTTCAGCTAGTAGTGTGTATGAGGCATTAGGTTTACAGCCACTTGAAATCTTGTCTTCGCTTTTTTCCTGCTCACCTCAGTTCAGGATATAGTAGTGACCTAATGGCTGTTGGATGAAATCACAGTGCTCAGAAAGAAAAGAAGAGTGTTGGATTTTGAAGATTCTTTAGTTCTTTAACACAGCAAAACTCTGTGGCACAGCAATGGTACTAGTATGTATTAGACTCAAAACTCACTTTTACGATGCTCTGCATTGCGGTAACTCATCTTGCCGTATTCTACACCCATCAGCAAGTTGCGGTGCCATGGATTTTGAATGGCAACCCAATGCACTAAGGCAATGCAGTTCTGATTAACATGCGTTAAAGTACACCACAACATAAGGTAACACCCTACCATGAGTTGTGGTTCACCACATTAGAAAAAATGCTGCTTGTCTGCTTTTGGGTCTGTTCTTTTGTGTTGGCAAGCCAACTAAATTTATTGGGCTACCTTAATACAATGCATAATAATGCATGAAACAATGTGTGTTTATGCAACACTCACAAATGGAAATGTGTGGGGGGTGTGGCCTGCAGCGGAGCTTAAAACGGCTAAAAAAGACAAAGTTTTTGACCATCCCAGCTGTCGATCCAACCCGGGCACCATGACCAACAAAAGAAAAGGATCATCCAAGCCACAACGGCTGATGGACTATTTCACACAGCCGCAGCATGGAGGTAGGCAAAATGGCGCCAGATCCTCATCCACCCCAGCCCCTAAACATAAGACTAAACCACATACCATGGCCACATCGCCTCAGCATAATGAGTCCCATAGCAGCCATCAATCTCTCCCTTCCCCCTCACCGTCAGGGAGCCAGGCCAAAGCCAAATTAGGGTTGGATGGCGCTGGATGCAGACCACCAATGAGTCCTGTAACAGACTCAGGGGATGACACAAGAGAGCTGCCCAATTCAATCACCTCATTTGCCACTATGAACCAGCCTGTGATGGTCACGGTTCTCAAGGACATGCTAGTATCGCTGACAGACATGATGAACTGTATGCACAGATTCAGCGGGGAATTAAGAGCAGTGGAAACCAGAGTGGATTACATTGAAGGCAGGATGGGGGAGTTTGCTTCCACCATAAATGAACTGGTGGATGCTAATGAGGAACAAGAAGAGGAATCAGCATGGATTAAAAACAAATTAGCAGATATTGAAGACAGGTCTAGAAGGAACAATCTAAAAATAAGGGGGATTCCTGAATCTGTAGAACAATCAGACCTGCGATCCTATGTGACCGAATTATGCACATCCCTCTTACCTGACCTTTCTGACTTGGAAGTTACCATTGACTGAATACACCACTTACCAAAACCATCGTATCTCCCTGAAAAAGTCCCCAGAGATATGATTCTGCGTCTACACTTTTTTCACATAAAAGAGCAATTAATGCAAGTAATGCACAAACAGGACCTAATCCCATCCCAATACCAAAACCTGCAATTCTATGCAGATCTCTCTCAGCATACGCTGCAAAAGAGAAGAAATCTAAACATAATCACTAAAGTGCTCAGGAACCATAACATACCCTACAGATGGGGCTATCCTACCAAAATCACCATCACTAAACAAGATCAATCATTCTCTAGAAAAAGGTATTTCCTTACTGACGGATTGGAAAATTCTTCCAGATCTCAATGATGACAACAATAACACCACCAACAGGCGTGCGCCCACTCCTGATTGGAAAAGTGTGAATGGACCCTGATTTTTTCATTTACAGGGTTACCCTATTTTTTAAGTTTTTATTTTAGAGACAAAATAGTTTTGCCAATGGTCTACCAAGAATTCTTGGTAACAATTCCATGCCACAAGTCTCCCTAGGTCAGTGTGCTATTTTTTATTTTTTTCCCCCAGTCCCCCTGTCAAGTGACCATTTGATCCTCACTGTTACTATCCATGGGCAGAGAGTAGCAAAGTGCATTGGTCTGATGTCACTGACATATGCACAACCAGCCAGCTTTCCACCTTATGAACATAACTTTGCTACTGGCAGTTCCCACTGGTATCATAACATCAGCCCTGTAGTCCCCTAAAAATATACAGTACATACGGGTATGTTTGTGACAACTGCCCAGCCTTTTGGGGGCTGTAGACTTCTAAGACTAGCTGCAAAGAGAAGAAGGAGCTCTTTAGAAAATAAGATACAGAAGTTGGGAAGTGATGCCCTTCACAACTGAAAAATAAGACTAGAGTTCTTTTTTAAGTTGGCTGTACATTGTCCACTTTGTTAGTAGTCTGTGAATGCTTTGAAATGGAAACTCACTGGATTGCATACATGTTCATTACATCTTTGCCAAATTATTCCATTTGTGGGTCAAATTATTAATTTCTCTGGTAATTTAACAGGTGAATGCAACACATTAATGTGAACTACATAATAATCAAGGCTGAACACTGGCACTAAAATAAATACCATCACTTCACTGTCAGTTACATATACTTTATATAACTGTTGTATTATATACAGATATGGCCTTTTGTTATTTTCATGCCATGACTGATTTTTAGTCTTAGTTTGACCCTGTGAGATTACATAGACTAATAAGATTATTGGAAATAAAAGAGGAGGCAAATACGTAATTAAAAAAAAAAAAAAACACTACAAATCCCCAATGAATCTGTGTGTTTACAGTGAAATGTGTGATTTAGGAGGTAGAATGTGGAAATTAAAAGTAGCAAAGGATTACAAAGGCCAAGTGTTCTGAGCATTTCAGGGGTAAAGAGAATTTACATTTGTATTCAGTCAGGTGAGTCCCTATACTACATAGCTTTGGTTACATCTACAGAAGATCAGAGTGTAATTTATTGCCAGTGTAATCCTGGGGGGTAATGGGAATATCGGTGATGTTAGTAGAACCATCAGTCTGTGAAGCCCTGTAAACTCTTTAAATAAGGCATACTCAACATGTGGGCCGTGGGCCAAATATGGCCCGCTGAGCCGTCTAATGTGTCCCGCGACCTCAAAACTATGGCAAACTGCACAGCCACCTTCTGGTACACTCCACCCTCCTGAATGATTGTTGGTCCTCCATAATCCTGGTGGCTTCCATACACAAGCCACTACTGCGGCTGGCTCCCCAGCTCCCCCTTCTTCTCTTTCTTACCTAACATACAGACACAGGGAGAGGAGTCTTTAGCTGAGTGGTTTACATCTAGTGGCATCTATGCAGTGGTTCTGAACGTGGATTCTCACAGTTGTGTGATGAGCTTGGTGTTATTCCAGAAGCATTCAAGTACATTGAAAATATTATAAATACTAATGTATATATACACTTGTACCAAAAAAATTATATAATGATGACATTTTAATAATACTATAATGTGAAGCAGCTGCTGTTATAAACCTATGGGTTGAAATGTGATACGTAATCCACTAGAGAAAATACCCTGTGTTTAACAGCGCTTGCTACTGTGTTAAAACCACTAGGTGATTAAAAATAAAGTGGCACGTCTTTTAAATGTGTCTTGAATTACAAACATTTAAATAAAAAACAAACAAATTAATTGATGTGAAGTCCACACAATAAAGTGTTATGATCTCCGTGATTACATATGGTATCCAGCGCAAAAGTTCTCTCAGGCTTGCAAGATCGCCTTAGTGCGTGTAGCCCACATTGGCTGATGTAAGGCACAACAGTTATTTTCCAATGGAAAGACACACCAGTGAAAGGTGAAGTAAAAATTCCTACTCACCAGGCATTGTTGACCCTCTTTGCCTTATGACAAGAGGAGTCAAATTAGGCTTAGGCCCCTTTCACACTTGTGTGACTTGTCCTGCAACTTGGGACTGCAAAGTCGCATGACAAGTTGTACCACATGTTTTCCAATAAGTACCATTCATATCTGTGCGACTTCAATTTACACCAACTTCAAAGTAGTCCCTGCACTACTTTGGTTCGACTTTGATGCGAGTTGAGGTCCATAGACTTCAAGTTTACACAGGCATTCCCTGAAATCACAGCAAAATCGCGGCCGTGAAATTGCAGTAAAATCACGTGACTTTCAACTTGTGTCAGTGTGAAAGGAGCCTTAATGGTCTCCTTGACTGGGGAAGAAAACCCACCGACCAGACCTCACGGCCTCTCCTCACGGCAGTTTGTGGTTCCCAGGATAGGATCTCTTAGTAAGCAGGGTAAAAAGGAAAAAGAAAACCAAAGCTCCTCATAGTGTAAAAAGCTCAGATAGTTTAAATGAGGTTACATTTACAAAAAACTTATAATATCCACTGCCAAAGCCCACAATAGCGGTGGTTACAGCAAGACCCATCTCAGAGTCGGTGTGTGTGCACCGCGCGTCTCAGATTGACGTGTTTCGTCATTAATGTGACATTATCAGAAGTTCCTGATGATGTCACATTGCTAATGAAACACATCTCTGAGACAGGTCTTGCTGTAACCAAAGTTATTGTGGGCTTTGGCAGAGGATAATTTTGTAGATGTAACCTCATTGAAAGTTTTTAATAAACTCTCGGAACTTTTTTATGCTATGAGGAGCTTTGGTCTTCTTTTTCCTTTTTACCCTGCTTACTATGTAGCCCATGATGGATTGGATGAAAGGGGATGAGAATTTTGGACAAATATTTGTTACCTGGAAACTACACGTTAGCTAGTAAAGTAAATGAATGTTGCATAGAAGAAAGCTGTTTGATAAGAAGAAAAAATTAAGGACTTGCATTTATTTATTTATTTTTGTGTCTGCAGATGATGCTTACCCACACAGCCCACTCCAGTGGGGTTCAGCTGAAAGTCAGGAGGACAGTTACACTCATATCTCCCAGGAGTGTTAACACAGAAGCCATTAACACAGTTGATGGGATCTGCACATTCATCCACATCTGCAAACAGAAACATATCACAATTATATTTATCATTACTAGGCATGTACTAACAGCTTTGGTAAATAAGGATGCAATCCAGAACTAGTAATGTATTGCACTATGAAGGTGTGGTACTGGGAGGTTGGTCTGTTGATCTCCTTTGTTTACTGTAAACACTTTTACACACAACGTGGCTGCCATTATATACCGACAAGAACCAGCAGTTGAAATTGTCAGAGGACCTTAAAGTATACAATTACACAAAGGTTCTCTTTTAATCATCAACATCCAAAGGTGTTTTTTAATTATGTACTGTATTATATAGCTGATTATTCATAGAAAACAGCGTGTGCAAGTTGCGCAATATGAAATGGGCCTGGTGAGATAATTTATGGGATATCCATTTAATTCATATCCTGGTATCTCATTAATTAAAAGTACATTCCAGTCAGACATAAAAATCAAGCCTTGATTTACCTACAGCCTGCACTGCCTTGCCTGTACTAAGGTGCTTTAGAGGTCCAAAGCTCATCCAGTCTCAGGAAATTCTTTGTTGCCAGTCCATTGCCTTATGAACACAATATTTTCTCAGTTTAACGGATGGGTAGTATTTCATATCTTGCCCACATATTTTTCTTAAGGTGAAACTGAAAACTCCTATTGTTTTCATCCAAGATTTTGCATGCGTAGGCTCTATTTAGATCTGCAGTGGACATGATACTGCATATTGCTCAGTTATGACATCAGCCATTTGGGGCTTGAAAGTTCAGTAGAGCGTTAAGGTAAGCACACTGGCAACTGTGACATTTCTCAACAGAGGCATGGCTTGAATGGAACTTTTTTATGAAACAGTTAAATCGGTCAGTTTAGTTCCATTTTTTAAAAGGTCCAAAGGACACATTCTTACAGAGATGATGTCAGATTTCAGCACACTATACCTAAAGCCCAATTTCTGAGTAAACATACGCCTTCTGCCCTTCTAGTGGCACCATTCCACCCTTCTGCCACCCTCCACATTTACATATTTCCTGTGGTCATATCCTCTCTCCACATTTCTCTATGTGATTCTGCAATTGTTGTCCATCAGGAGGAAAATTAAATGCCTAGTAACACAGCAATTCAGCACAAAATTTCAGAAAAAGCTTGCAAATGTACAGTTTGTGTTTCTTTACAGGCCAGTAAACCACACAGGCTTCCTGGTTTTTATTAGACCTTAAAGGGAATCTATCACTTTGCATATGTCCTCCCTTACTGATACTTACTTTTCTTTTGCTGCCCTGCTGCCTTGTCTACCTACCAGAACATTGAGTAGAAAGCTATGTAAGAGCTTACAGAGGGTCAGGGACGTTTCCTGTCCCAAGATGCTCATACCTGGCAAATGGCTACTCAGGTGCCAAGCACTGCATCCTGAGAGAAATAGAAAAAAAGGTCAGATATTTCCCTATACAAGGAAGTACCGAGTGTTTCCAAGGGCAGCAACAGGCAAAGAGAAAAGATTAAGAATGCGACAAAGGTAAGTATCAGTGAGGAGAAAATCCCATAAAGGAAACTTGTCGCTTTAATTTAAACAGACTTTAACCTAAGTACACCTTCCACTTCTCCTGCCACCTGTCATGTTATTTCTTTTTTTGACATGATAACTACTTTAAAGTGACAATTTTACTTAAAGGGGGTTGTTAGATTGTTTATTGATTTTAATTATTGTCCGGAGCTCCTCTTTAGTTAGTTTAGATGGTAAAGAAGGTGTGGATAATTTGTTACCTACCTGTACAGTTTCCTCCACTGCGGTCCAGCTCATATCCATCATCACAAACACACTGAAACATGCCAGGAAGATTCCGACAAGTGCCAAATACACAGATATTCTCAAAATAGCATTCATTGATATCTAGAAGAATAATATACAACACTGCTTTTATAATTGTACTTCTGTTTGCAAAAGTCAGTTCTGAGACAAACCTAATAACAATTATAGAGGTGATTTTTTTCAGATTTTTCAGCTCTTGCTCAAAACAACCAATCAGCTGTTTTTTATGTTCCTAGTGCAGTTAGAGGAGTTGTAAAGGTGTCCTGATGAAGTTCCACCCCCCTCAAACGAAACATGTGGACGCAGAAGCAGGGATCCCCCCCCCTTTTATCATCTGGCCCGACCACCGCATCTTTACAGAGAGCTCAATTTTTCACCGTAGCTCACACAGCTGACTGTGTATTAATTGAAGAGTCCAACCACCTATGATTGGATTAGCTGAACAGCACATGGTGCACAGCAGTGGAGAATTTGAAACTCAGCAGGACTCAATCATACACAGGAGATTGGAGAGACCAGGCACACACGACTGGAATAGCTGATCAGAGCACAGCATGTGAATCTTGGCTGGATTATATCCTAATATAGGAGAGCTGTACTTGCTGGGAATAGCTGAGCGGACATTATTTCCATTCCTTTACTTGGAGGGGAGCATGAACCGAGAACTGTGAGTACTTCTGACACCCACATTGGGAGTCATTGTCCCCTGGTGGCATTACTGACAGGTTGAGGCTACCTGGTTTTTGTTGGGAATCTCCCTGCTCCATCTAACTGGCTCACCACTCAACTCTGCCAGCCCTCCCAGCCACTGTTATCAGTACGCTCCCTAGGAATGTTTATTGTTTATTGCAGCAGTTTGGTTTTCCTTTGTGCCATTGACTGACTCCTTTGACTGACTGGTTTTGTGGGTTTGTGTTTTTATGTATGTAGCCCCATTTGGGCAGGTATGTATCTCTGTCCCACTTAGTGCTGGTGCCTCATTCACCCAATGTGGCTTTAAGGTGGAGCACCGCACTCGGTGCAGCGAGTGTTACCTCTGTTTTTTAGTGGGGTAGCTCAGGGTCCCTTGGTGTGGGGGAGGTTTTTGTTTAGGGGAGGGTGGGTTTAGCTCCGCTTTGGGATTGTATCCTTCCCTTTTTGTAAGGGTGATGCATGGTTCTAGTCTGGGAGGGTTTAATAGGGAGACTCAGGTGGTTGTTAGTATTATATGAGGATAGTTTATGGGCATTTATGCTGTTGATCTTGAGCCCATTGCTCAATAAGTTTGTAGTTCACTCATCTTGGTGTTTCTTTTTGTTTATTATTTTCCATTTTCCATTGTAAGGGCAGAAGGTATTTTATCTTAATGCATTCTATGCAATAAGATAAAAAAAACCCTCTGTGTGTAGCAGCCTCCCCAGCACCCCCTAATTACTTACCTGAGCGATGTCCACAAGTGTTTTAGCTGTCTGGGACTCTCCTCCTGACATTGGCTCCTGGGGGTGTCAATCAAAGACAGTTAGCCAATCAGAAAAGAGGGGGCGGGGCTGTGGCCGAGTTCTGTGTCTTAATGGACACACAGAGCTGTGACTCAACTCGGGTGCCCCCACAGCAAGCTGCTTGCTGTGGGGGCATTCATACAGGAGAGAGGGGCCAGGAGCAGTGAAGAGGGACCCAAGAAGAGGAGGATCCAGGCTGCTCTGTGCAATACCAACTGCACAGAGGAGGTAAGTATAACATGTTTGTTATTTTTAATTTTTTTTTTAAACAAAACTTACAACCACTTTAACTTCCATGGCGGTATTCCCGAGTGTGGCTCGGGGTTAAATTTCAGTACCATTAGCGGTAACCCCGAGCCACACTCAGGATTGCATCTCAGGATCCTGGTGCAGTGTACTTACCTTGTACCCAGAATCCTGCGATGTCCCTCCCACTATGTCTGTGGGCTGTGTCCTCCGCCCGATGCCTCTGTGTTCCGGGCTCCGTTCCCTGTGAGCGCCACAACATATGGGGTGGAGCCCGGCGGCTAATTCAAAACATTTAAAATTCATAACACATACAGTACACTGTAATCTTATAGATTACATTACTGTATGAAATCATTTCACCTCCCTTTTTTCCCTAATGCTTTGTCCAGTGTGCTTCATGCAGTTTTATATTATATATACTGTACAGGCATACCCCACTTTTAAGTACACAATGGAGTTTATTTACTAAAGCTGGAAAGTGCAAATTTCAATGTTCAATTAAGCTTTGGTAATAAAACCTAGAAGCTCATTGGTTTCTATGCAGAAGTAAGCCTGATTTTGTACTTTTCAGATTTAGTAAATAAACCCCATTGAGTACTTAAAAGTGGGGTATGCCTGTACTGTTCTTTCTGCCTGGAAACTTGAGATTGTCCATGGCAACCAAAAAGTGTCCCTTTACGTCAAAAGTGGTTTGAGACCAGATAGAAAACAGCAATAGTAAATTAGAACACTTGCAGAATTGAGCAATAGTGAATCATGGGGAAATTCATTTTATTATTATTATTATATTTCTATTTTTTATAATTATTTATAGATATTTATTATATTATAATTTATGATTTAGTGTTTCAAACTTTATCATAGCCAGGATGTCTACTAGAGTCTTGTTTGGACAGATTTAAATGTGTTATTACTAAGAATTACAGGCCTACATTATAAAACGCCAAATTTCTATGCAAAACAATGTACCGCTTTGAGATGCAAAAATCTGACACAATCATACCGCCAGGGTGGCTACTGGTATGTATTACATGATTGATAAAGGGTCTAGTTAGGAATGATTTTCACCCAAAATTCAGACAACTTTCACCCAATATTCACACATTTCTCCAGTTGAATCTTATGTGAAAAATGTATGACTTTTTTGTGAAAATTGTGTGAAAACTGCGAAGTAGATGCCTAAGAGTTTCTACGGGAAAGGCTGATTACCACCTATGCGGTGCCTTTTAATTTCGCAGTAACTTTCATTACTTGAGATACTAAAGCATTGCATATTTTATAGTGGACAAACAAGGCTTTGTTTTGTATTTTCTTCCTAAAATGTGAATCTTCTATGCATTTTACTTATATATATTTTTTCCTTTTTTACATTTTAACACTATTAAGCTGAATGGCTGTGGCAACTACCTGTTACTGTGATTATTATTATTAATCATGATTATTACAGCAGCTGCTCTGAATGGTTCCTCTTTGCAGCTGCAGTTATCCAGCTGGCAGAGGCTCCCAGCAAGGGCACTTACAATAATATGCATAGGGGTTGATTTATTAAAGGCAAATAGACTATGCACTTTGCAAAGTGCAGTTGCATTCTGCAAGTTCAGTTGCTCCAGAGCTTAGTAAATGAGCAGAAGCTCTGCTGATTTCCATCATCCAATCATGAGCAAGCAAAAATGCATTTTTCAAAAATATTTTCCTTGCATGTGTTTGGGTATTCTTTGCAAAGTGAAGCTTTACCTCATTTACTAAGCTTTGGAGCAACTGCATTTTGCAAAATGCACAGTCTATTTGCCTTTAGTAAATTAACCTCATATAGTAATACTATGACGTCCTCCAGGAGATTGTATTGAGAAGGTCCACAAAGGGTTAGGAGCACTAGAGTATACTCTAGGCAAGATTTACATTTGTTTATTTCTGTATATGCCTAAATGTTTGTAATCTAACTAATTAAGGTAGGGCCATACTTGATAACACACCATGTGTATTTCCTATACAGTATTTGGAAATGCATGCAACTCAGACTAGTACGTTGCTATTAGTTTTAGGAATCTTTAATTAACTCCTTTTCATAGCTGGTTAAACCTGGGCAAATATTTTCCTTGTCATGAATAGGCCACTGTGCTAAAAAAAACTGTCCAAATACAGATAATGAAAAGTTAAATGGCTAAAGCTATGGAGGACCATACCAAGAAAAAGTGATTCTGATCCTGAAAAACTATGCACTTTACTTCAAAACAATTAAACAGACCTAAATGATCGTCCATTGGATTTCAAGAGAGTCTGCTCACAGGTTGATTGTCTGCCAGCACATTCAAATAATTCATGTTTATTCAAGCCAACCTAAACTGTAAGAGCTAGAAAGAAACAATAATGGACTTACCCTGGCAAGACTTGCTGTCTGGAGCTGGAGTGAAGCCCATCTCACACTCACATCGATATGAACTTGGAATGTTCAAGCACTGGCCATTCTCACAAAGATTAATATTTTCAGCACACTCATCAATATCTGTATAAAAAAAAGACAAGTGGTAGTGACCCATCCTCTTCAGTTCCTCAAAATGTATTTAATGGTGAAGGATATTTTTCCCTACTGCATCTCAGCAAAATGTTGAGGTTGGCTGCTATGTTCACACTTTAAGATTTGAAACACATAATTATTCTACATCTTTCTAAAGCTTGGTGTTTGCACTAGTTTAAGAATAGTACATCTGATCTAAAAGAGGTATTTATTTTTGGTAGTATAAAGGAGTTCATATTACATCTTTACACATTTGGCTGTGAACTTTCCTTTAGGCTCACACATATGCAAATTGGATGCTGGTCTTCCGCATCCAATTCGCATGACAGGAGAGTGTGACCAGCTCTCAACAAAGTTGGTTCACATATCTCCAGGGCAGAAGAAGGGTCCTGTGTGTCTTTGGCTCTGTTTCAGGTCTGAATTCAGGCAAAAATTTGGACAAAATTTGGATCTGAAACGGTGAACGGGGAGGCACCGGACCCCCTGCTGTGCCCCATGCCGCACATTAACCCAGCCTTAATGTGTCAAAACTATGGAAGTAGTTTCTTTACTTATTTGCTAATCACTTTCTAGCATGAAAATAATAAAAATATGACTTGTGTATATAATTTTCACATTTACCATGCCATTGATGCATACGTCTATTTATAAAGTGGTGAATGTGACTTTCACCAAACATTCTCTGGTGAAGAATCAATCACTGTGACTTAGAACACAAAGACCTGAAAGATTCTTTGCCAAGAATGTTTGCTGAATGTTGGATTCACTGTTTTATAAATAAGTTCTTAGTCAGGTCATGTCAAAATTTACACACATCTTAGCTATGGGGGTACAAATGATGCATACATTGAAAAATATATAAGGAATGCAAATCAGAAATTCCTTGCTATGTGTTAGGGAACACAAATCATTAATTTTTTTAAGTATATGTCTGGAAAAAAAAGTAAAAAAAAAACAAAAACATATCTAGTACATATCTGTAATACATGCACAATTCCCCACATTTTCTATCCCTAAAAAATGCTGGAAGTATATAAACATATCTTTTAATCTGCCAGAAATCCAGTGTGTGCCTAACTTCCTGTTTGCTAACAACAAAATGCCACTGCTGCGCTGAAATCCTCCCAGCTCTCTTTCCTAGACTAGAGGACACCTCCCCTCTCCTCATGTCCTAAACATAAGTGTTAGACTGTGAGTGAGCACAATTCAAAAGATAAGCTTCAAAAGATTTCTTGCATGAAGTTCTTAAATATATAGATTCTTCAAAACATCTTAATTTTAGTCTGTATTGGTTGAATGCAAAAGCCTGGCTTTTCAGTAATATTTGCCACTCTCTATTTGCCACTCTCAACTGAACCTATTGTCAGTCCAAACATTTTTTGGTGGATGCCCGACTGGAAAATATTTACATGGTAGGTAATTAAGCAAAATAATCAATGATCACCAGTTTCCATCCATAATGCACACCTTAGGCACAGTATAGACAATTGGGCAGCTGTCTTAAAATTTACATTATGGATATTGAGCGTTAGGCTCTTCCCTCTTGGTAGTGGTCAGCCTGGTCTGCAACAATTTTCACCATAAACATTAATGTGAAGGTATGACATTTTTGTGTGATCCAGGTGGATGTCAACCACCTACATTGTGTGCAAACAATAGTAATAGTAATTTAAGAGATGAATACTGGCCTTGATGTAGCCCTTAAACAAATGAATCTTCCACCGTGCCCAAACATTTCAGTGTATAACTATGGGACAGAAAAGTCAATAGCAGCCCATACACTTGTACATGTCTAAAACAAGCCTTGGCTGCAGATAATTCTTACATGTATGGGCTCCAGAAGGCAAATATAAATGCAGTTGTATAGATCAGACTGTATCCATATGTTCAGGAATCCACTGCAAAATGCAGAAGGCACAGGACAGCACCGAATTTGGGGCAGAATTAACAAGTATGGTTTTACACGTAAGAAAACAGATATAACCATGAGTAAATATGAGAAGTTTAGAAGGGGGAAAAATGTAAATGATTCATATTGGAGATTATTTATATTATTTAACTGAAGCTTACCTGTACATGTAAATCCATCACCAGTGTATCCTTCAATACAGGCACATCGGTATGATCCAGGAGTGTTTAGGCAGTTGGCCGAGATACTACATCTGTGAGTTCCATTAAGGCATTCATTAAGGTCTGTATTTACACATAAATAATAAATGTAATTAAGCTACATATTGATTAAATCTCCACTTGTTGCCATTCATCATATTAGTATCACACTGATATTAATTTGTCACAAATAAGGATACTTCCAATGAGTAATTAAATCTCTCAGTAGCAAAGAGTAGTAGTTTTGTGTTAGTTTGTAGAATTCTGATGTGTACCCATCTGGGCCTGGGACTTTAGTTTTTGAAAGTGGTGGTAATATCTTCCAGAGATAAGGTAGAGTTTAAGGTATCTAACTGAGCAGGAGTCAGGTTAGGCTGGTAGAGCCTGTCTAAGAACAAGATTGCGATAGACTGGTCAATCGTTTCTGTGGAGCAAAGGTTGGTAGTATAATAAGCAGCCATAATTTTGTTAATTTCTGAAGAGGAGGTTGTAAGAAAGCCAAAGGGGTGTTTTAAAGAGATAATATGGGTGAGGCCTCTACAAAACCTGGCTAGCAGTTTACCGTTTATTCCAAAATTTATGGAATTTAAGTGTCGTAAACGATCCTTTTATACATTCCTGTGAATTGGTCCACGTGTCTAATTGCTTTTTAGCTTTATGTCAGGCCTTCCTATGTTCTAAAATACAGTGCCAGACAAGATTGGTTTGTACTTTATGCAGGGAATCACTGGTATTCCTATGTAGCTCCAGGTTTACTATTAGCAAAAAGTACCCTTGATATTTTAAAAACCATTAAGGCTGATTTATTGACACTATTGCAGAGAACACTAGAACAAAATAGCAGCTGCAGGTATTAACCAACAAATTCCATTGGCAAAGAAATATGATTGATTGCGATTTTCTGTTTGTGTTCCCAATAGCAATTGCCATTTTCATTTTGCAGGTCTATGAAAGCAACATTAACGGGTTTTCCATGAAACACTTTGTTATTTGTGCTATTGCATCTTAAGAATGCATAATAATGACACAGTGAAATGGAAAACAAGGTAATATGCTGACACAGGTCTTGTCTTCTGCAAAAGTTTGACAGTGGCATTTTGTCCTGTTTTAGGAGCTCAGTTTAAAATGTAGGGGAAAAAATCTAGACTTCAAATTGTAGTTAAAAGGGCAACATTCCTACTTACAGCTAAATGTGAGACAGACATATATCCGCAGCTGTGATTAAAATAATATTATTTTTCTAGCATTACACTTCATCTTTGATAACTTAGTTCAAAACTCATTTAGACTCCTCCATCTCCAAAATTGATCTCTAGCCATCATAGTCACCCTAAATTGATGGATGAAGGTCAAATACCAATTTCATAAATCCTAACTGACCTCAAAAATGACAGATGCAAATTCAGATCAACTGAATTACTGGTATATTTGTGCTGCCCCTATCA
The DNA here is from genome assembly GCF_042186555.1 of Aquarana catesbeiana. Lineage (NCBI taxonomy): Eukaryota > Metazoa > Chordata > Amphibia > Anura > Ranidae > Aquarana > Aquarana catesbeiana. The sequence continues at coordinate 217,000,445 of NC_133324.1, forward strand.
TTCATTTTAAAATACCCATTAAGTAACTGCATTTTGAAATATCTGCCGTTAACTCCTGGATAGTTTAGCAAAGTACAAACATTTATTGCTGGGCTGACAGTAAACAATGCAAGAACCATCTTTTCTGCCCTAAATAGATACAGATAGTCACTGAGATCTGAACCCATTGGTGTAAATGTAGTAAAGGAGTAGCGGCTGATCACTTATGTAGCAAGTGTAAGTCCACTAGGCAAAGGGAATGTTAATAAATAAGGTGAAGTTGTGTTCACCTAGAATACCTATGAAGTGCGAAAGAAATGAAAAACATCATGATCTTTCTACCACCTTATTGTTTCACTGAAGTGAAAGCCAAAACTGGATTGAAGCGGATGCACATGGAAGGCTTACTTTTTTGGACATGTAATGAGATCAAACTCACTGAAGAGGGCTATAATGCTCAGATTGGTTAGTGGTAAAAGGAAGCCAGGCCACTAAAGAACCTAATGGTTAGACCAGACAGAACATGAAACAACATTAAAAAATGTAGTACAAGATAAAAAAAAATGGATAGCGAGAGCTGGCCCATAGGATTGTAGGAACTTGGATACAACTGAACAGATAACATCATCATCATCATCACTTAAACAGCTTCTTCTCCTTTAGTAAACACATTGGGTTTGATTTACTAAAGGCAAAAAGATTGTGCACTTTGGAAAGTGCAGTTGCACACTGCAAGAGCAATTGCTCCAGAGCTTAGTAAATGAGCAGAAGCTCTGCTGCCTTTCATCAACCAATCATGTGCAAGCAAAAATGCATTTTTTAAAATTTTTCTTGCATGTGATTGGGTATTCTTCGCAAAGTGAGGCAATTGCACTTTCCAAGGTGCACAGTCTATTGGCCTTTAGTAAATCAACCCCATTGTGTGCAATGTATTAGCAATGTGTAAATCCTTGATATGTAAAATAATAGTAAACACACAGCACTAATTGTTAATCATCAGCAACTAGGCCATGGGCATGGCATGCTGAAAAATTACCTAGTTTACAGGCATACCCCACTTTTAAGTACACAATGGGGTTTATTTACTAAAGCTGGAAAGTGCAAAATCAGGCTCACTTCTGCATAGAAACCAATCAGCTTCCAGGTTTTATTACTAAAGATTAATTGAACAAGCTGGAGTTAGAAGCTCATTGGTTTTTATGCAGAAGTGAGCCTGATTTTGCACTTTCCAGCTTTAGTAAATAAACCTCATTGTGTACTTAAAAGTGGGGTATGCCTGTATTACATTTTTGGGTCTTTGTAAATTAACAACGGATTATGTTTCCATGTAACATGTTTAATGAGTTTTTCCATGGGAAATCATGGGATTCAGCTGGGTTATATTTTTTGCATGATTGGCAGTATGAAGGGCATAGAACATAAACTCCAGGGGTATATAGTTTAATATAAAGTGCATCTGGAAAGTATTTACAGTGCTTAACTTTTTCCACATTTTGTTATGTTACAGCCTTATTCCAAAATGGATTAAATTCATTATTTTCCTCAAAATTCTACATAACAATACCTCATAATGACCAAGTGAAAGAAGCTTGTTTGAAATCTTTGCAAATTTATTAAAAATAAAAAAACGAATTCACAGCCTTTGCTCAACACTTTGAAGACATTCACAGAGTTGATCCTGTAGCCACTCATTTTGTTATCTCAGCTGTGTGCTTAGGGTCATTGTCCTGTTGGAAGATGAACCTTTGCCCCAGTCTGAGGCCCAGAGACCTCTGAAGCAGGTTTTCATCAAGGATGTCTCTGTACATTGCTGCATTCCTCTTTCCCTCCATCCTGACTAATCTCCCAGTTCTTGCCGCTGAAAAACATCCCTACACCATGATGTTGCCACCACCATGCTTCACTGTAGGGATAGTATTGGCCAGGTGATGAGCAGTGCATGGTTTCCCTCCAGTCAAGACGCTTGCCATTCAGGCCAAAGAGTTCAATGTTTGTTTAATAAGACCAAAGAATTTTATTTCTCATGTCTGAGAGTCTTTCAGGTGCCTTTTGGCAAACTCAAGGTGGGCTGTCATGTGCCTTTTACTGAGAAATGGCTTTTGTCTGGCCACTCTATCATACAGGCCCGATTGGTGGAGTGCTGCGGAGATGGTTGTTCTTCTGGAAAGTTCTTCTCTCTCCACAGAGAAACTCTGGAGCTCTTTTAGAGTGACCATCTGGTTCTTGGTCACCTCCCTGACTAAGGCCCTTCTTCCCTGATCGCTCAGTTTGGTTGGGTGGCCCACTGTAGGGAGAGTCCTGGTGGTTCCAAACTTCTACCATTTAAGGATGATAGACGCCACTATGCTTAATAAGACCCTCAATGCTTCAGAAATTTTTCTGCACCCTTCCCCAGATTTGTGCCTCGATACAATCCTGTCTCGGAGGTCTACAGACAATTCCTTGGACTTCATGGCTTGGTTTGTGCTTTGATGTTTATTGGTATATAGAAAGAAAGGAAATATACTCACAAACAAGTAGATCATAAAAACATATCAAAGTCCACAATGGACACAAAGCCCCCAGGGGCTCTGAGGAAGAGGGGATCTCCCCACAAAACGTGTCAGTAATCTGGAAGGTTCTGCGGTGTGCTGGATATGATCCCAGTGACCTGGTCACTTTGTGTTCATTGTGGACTTTGATGTGTTTTTATGATCTACTTGTTTGTGAGTATATTTCCTTTCTTTCTATATACCAATAAACACCACTTTGGTAATGCGCAATGTCGGTGCTCCCTCTTTTCGTTTTCTCTACAGTGATTCCATTGGGTGTCCCCAGACCCTTGGAGGGCAGCAAGGTCTGTGCATCTACCGGGAGCTATAGAGATTCTAGGCGATATCTATTGCCGTCACATCACTTTTGAGTGCAGGAGATTTTGTTTGTTTGTTATGATGCACTGTTAACTGTGGGACCTTATATAGACAGGTGTGTGCCTTTCCATATCATGTCCAATTAACTGAATTTACCACAGGTGGACTCCAATCAAATTGTAGAAACATCTCAAGGATGATCATGTACATGTGATTTTTTCTTATTAATAAATTTACAAAGATATCAAACAAATTTCTTTCACGTTGTCATAATAAGGGAATGTTTGTAGAATTTTGAGGAAAATAAATAATTTAATCCATAATGTGGAAAAAGTGAAGCGCTGTGAATATTTCCAGATGTACTATAGTATACATATGCAATGACACAAACATAAGAGCACTTTCTGTGTTTATAGTATAAAGTTCCTATTCTTTAAAGAGATTTCTATGGAAACTTCTTTATTTGATGCAGATATTAAATGACAATGCAGAAATTCACAGAGTAGAATAGATGTTTGTCCTAGCAAATTATGAAAGAACTATGATACCTGCCCAATCATACATTCATACAGTGACTTACCATTACAAGTAATTCCATTGCCGAACCAGCCTTCCTTACAAGAACATCTAAAGCTCCCAGGTACATTAAGACATGTTGCATGCAGGTCACAGTTGTGAGCGCCAATTTCACATTCATCCACATCTAAAAAGAAATCATATTAAACAAAATTAATTTAGGAAATTTTAATAAAAAATATTAGGTTACAAGGATGACTAGTCTCACCTTAATTTGAGCTGCCACATGCAAAAAGGTGAGCCTCCTAGCTCTATATTTGCCTAGACAGAATCCCTTTATATTGCTAGAAAGTGCAAGATGTCACTGTGTTATTCCCCTAAATGAGGTGTTGCAATGTCAGATGGAGATTCATTAGTCACAAATGTGTAAAAAAACATTTTCCCAATGATCTGTACTTGAAGATGTTAGGTATAATATGTGGAAAAAATGTCATAAAAGTGAGAAGATTTTCAAACTAGCACGGAATGGCACATATTTAGTGTGGTTCTTCAGTATAGAATGTTCATTTAATTTATACTTTAATATTTTAATTTATAGAACATACAATGCGGATAATCGAACTTAAAGTTTTGTGACAATTGTTAAACCATGAATGCAGGTTCTGTTTTAGCTTAACTTAATTATAATATATTTTTAATCATATTTCACATGTTACATTCTAATATTTAGCATAAAGTCATTTTTCTTCATACCCCATGTAAAGCATTATGCAGTAAAAGCTTGGAAAATGTTTATAACATAAGCTGTTAGCAATCTGGGGAACTATTTCCCATATGTGTTTGATGCTTTTTCCAAATGTGCTCCTTGGTTGGATTTAATTTAATTATTAGTCTACTACTTGTACAGCTTTAATGATACTGCTCAGGCAATGTTTAGAAATCATTCTAAGTCCTCTTCATAGAGTGAAAATACAACAAAGTGTTTGTTATCTTCTGATTAAATTAGCAAAATGGTTTTGACCAAACCTGATGGGTCTAGATTTCATGTTTAAAACTGTAGATTTTAGGTATTGCTCATAACAGTTAATTTTTGCATCACCATCAGTTACTGGCTGACATGTTGGAAAAACTTTGTGTACAGGCGCCAATCCATCCCTTTTCTGTGGAGAAAGTGAAACAGGTGTTTCACTCTGCAAACCCCATTACTGGGCTGAGGGAAGCAGTAAATATGACATATTTGAAGAAGAACAGATGTCTCATTCTCAAAGAGACAACTGCCCATCTTTAAAAATAAAGACATAGCATAAACTGTATGCATAGTCAAAACTTTTTTTTTTAACTTTTTTAAATTTGTTGATACAGTAAGACAGGATTAAAAACCTTATCCAGTTATTTTTCTGCTGTCTATGTCCTGCTGGGAAGATTTACTTTCACTTCTTGTCTTGGAGATGAAACTGAAAATTAGGGGAATCTCCCAAGAGTGAAGGAAATTCCCATTTTAGACGTCTGTATATGGTACATTTGTCCCTATTTGATTATTTACCCTCACCACAACTGTAAAATTTGAGGTTTCCCCTCTAACCCTTTCCCATTCTATTTGAAAAAAAAAAAAATGCGTCTACATTATGTTTTACATATTTCTTAATAGCCAGTTCCATCTCATATTCCATAGGTGTGTCCTCCTATTACTTAGTGTTGTAAATCTAAATACAGGAAGTCCCCGAGTTGCGAACACAATAAGGACTCTAGGTTTGTTCGTAAGTTGAAGTTGTTCGTAAGTTGCAACACTGCATTTGTAAGTGTAACTTCCGGTCGGAACACTGCATTCGTAAGTGTAATGTCCGCCTGTGCATGGATGTGGGATGCTCCGGGCGCTTGTTATGTTATCTGGGGCTCTTCTGGCCATGCAGTACATGTAGTACTGCAGTATGGGATGTGTCCAGAGATATCCAGGACCAGTGTGGAGCACAAGTGGCCGGCATTTGAGGCTGTTCATAAGCAGGAGTAGTTCGTAACTCGGGTGTTCATAACTTGGGAACTGCCTGTAAGAGTATGCAATCATACTGTATAGTACATGGACAGCTTTATACCCTTTATTCTGTATCCTAGTGCCACAGAGCTTACAAGTGAGGAAAAATCACCTCAATATGATTACTGGCAGCAATTAAGTCCTGACTCAAGTGCTAACTTTTCTGCACTCTATAAAAATCTGGAAAGGTTAAGCTACTTCTCTGATTTGTCAAATCTCAGCATCCTGTTTGTAAAAACCTAAATTTTAGGAAGTGGACATTCAATCAATGGAACTTTTTGTTGATCTTTTTAGAAAAATTCAGACATGCCTTGGGTCATCTTAAAAGGATAAGTTCACCTTTCATAACAGATTACATGTTACACCCATATTCAGGGTGTAACATGTTATGAAAGGACTGGCCCAGCTCCCCCGATTTGACAGCTAGCAGTGGATCTTTTCCCCCCACTAGCTATCACAAATTGAAAAAAAATGTGGCTGTGTGGGGCTCCATCCGCCCAGCTGCGTCACTCATCCACAGTGTTCTGTGAATAGAATACTAAAAGTACCGACAGCCTTAGCGGCTGTTGGCTTGTAATTCTCAGTTAACTTCCACATCACTGTGGTAGTTCGTTCATTCTTCCTGTCAGCGTGTATCAGCTTGCTCGTACGAGTTAGGAGCAAGCAGATACACTGACAGATCTGCAGGAGACCTGCATGGCATCAGCGATCTGCAATGCTTTACCGGCTTCTGCAACAAAAAATAATAAATGCACATGTTTTACATGCAAAAATTGTGCATTTATTATTTTTTGGCAAAAGGTGAACTTATCCTTTAACACTGTCTGTGTTATGTCACAGAGCCTTTAGCCATCCTAATTCTTATCTTGGATGGTAGAAGGATTAGCATTTATGTGTAGAGATCTGAGTGTAGTAATGGTTGAGTAGTTGACCAAAAGACACAGGACAGGAATGACAACAGTCAGTACCAAGAAAGCTGTGTGTTGCTAGCATACAACAAGGCTTCGGCTGAGTGCATTTCTAACAGATCAACAGGTATTTTTCTGTACTTACTAGGTTTTTAAAGAGATAAAACACAGGGAAATGTGCATGTATTGCAGAGATGTAGTGCATATGTTTTTTTTTTTTTATTCTGCCTTAACAAAAGACATGTTAAAGTGCAATATAATGCACGTAACGTTACACACCAGAACATGAAGGTGGGCATGGGCTCTTAAGTTGCATTGAATAAACGGATGTAGAAGTATGTAGATATTAGACATAGGTAGTGTGGAGATGGGCTACTGCACACACTTATAGGGATATTGGCCTGGGTGCAATCCATGAAAAAAAGTGCATAGAATATGCAGCAGGCAGTAGATGCACTAGGGGACTATGGGACTTACAGCAGGAGGGATTGTACAATGTAGTTTAGTCAATGTCAACATTTCGACAGGGGACAGCCCTCCTTTCTCAAAACTCAAGCCTGCTGAAACGTTGACAACTTGACATTGATTAAACTACGTTGGAAAATTCCTCCTGCTGTAAGTCCTGTTGAGTGCACCTACTGCTTGCTGCTTATTCTAGATATTAGACATAGGGGTTTATTTACTAAAGGCAGATCCACTTTGCAATACAAGTGCACTTGGAAGTGTAGTCGCTGTAGATCCGAGGGGGACATGCAAGGAAAATAAAAAAACTGCATTTTTACTTGTACGTGATTGGATGATAAAATCATCAGAGCTTCCTCTGATTTCAGATCTTCCTCTTGGATTTACAGCTATTGCGCTTCCAAATGCGCTTTCAAGTGCACTTGCAGTGCATTTGTAGTGCAGAATGGATTGGCCTTTAGTAAATCAACCCCATAAATATGACAGTATTACAAATCACATTTTCACTTGTATAAAAGAAAAAGAAAAATTTCTCAGGATCATTGGGTCTCTTCATCTATTTTATTGTATCTCTGATCTGTTATCCATAGTGGACATACATCTATCATATACATTTTTTATATACAGTATATCATTTTATATAAAACCATGCAAGCAAAGGAAGAGGTTAAAAGCCCACCATCATGCACATGCAAGCCCCTCACATCACAAGACATGCCGACAGCTTTGTGTTCCCCATGCTTTCTTATCTTACTCCATGCATAAATATGCCATAAGGACAAAAAAAGCAAAACACAGATGTCAGGTGAGAAAGTTTTTATTAGGCTTAATGAAAAACAGAAAACCATAATGACAGAATTTTTAACAAAGTGAGAAGTGCAAAATTCAAAGACCAGATCCACAATTATAGAAAGATATGTGCAAATCTTAAAACTTTTCCTAATTCATGGTGTACCTGTACATCCAGTTGTTCCTTTTTTTACTGAATACCCAACCTGACAGTGACATACAAATGATCCTTTGGTATTTTCACATTCACCAAACATGCAGATGTTTGGATTTATGTCACACTCATTCACATCTGAAAGAAGAGAAAATGAAGCTTTTGGTGAGCAGATTACTTTTATTATCAATCTTTCATTATAAGGCATACCCCATATACTGGTTTTAGAAAAAACTCTACACAAAGCAATGCTATATGGAAATGTATTCACCCATAATAATCATTCAGATTTACTGATGATGTCTCAACTATGAGCTGATTTCATTGGATATTGGTTGAATGGTATACAGCACCTAATTGCTCTTTCTCAACTCTAAAGTGGGATTTTGGAAAGATATAATTTAGTTTTTAAATATAATAAAGTCCATAAATGTATTTATAAATGCAGGTAGTACAAGTAACCAAACCTTTCCCAATATTGTCCTCAATCCTTTGCTTAACTGGACTGGAAGAAGAAGGGACAACAATATGTAAGTCAGAAAGGAAGAATGAGTCGAGTGATGGCTTCATTAGTGTTGTAAGACTCCTTTGTGCCATCCAACTCGGGTGGGTTTGGAAACAAACTGTGCCACCTTAGTACAGTGGAGAAAAGTGAGCTTAATGACTTGCCTGTGCTGTCTGGCAAGGTTGACATGAACCCATGGCTGACTGAACAGTATTATGACATTTTTGGCAGTTTATACCTCTTTGAAAACTACTAATTAGATTCAAACCTGCACTAGAATGCGATTTTGAAGGGGTTTGAATTTGGTTGGTTTCTGTGGCAGAGTTATTGGGGGGGTTACTACCACAGGAAAAGTAATTTCCATGTACAGTTTCTGAAAAAAAAATCAAAAACAAAGAAGAAAATAAAATCTGCATTTATTGGATCAAACAATCATATTGCAAACAAAAAAAAGGAATCTGAAGTCATGTTTTTCTGATACCCATTATACTCTTGGTGCAAAAGAAGTGGTCTGTTGTGCTCCAGATCTCTAATTAGGGCTGAGGCACAGCTGGTCTAGGTGACAGCCCTGGTCTAGCACTAGACTCAGGAGCTGTATTGATGAGATACTCTGCTACTGCTCCTGCTATGGAGCTATCCATAGGAACATTCAGTAGCACAGCACTGTAAACACCATGTGGAACTTTGCTTCTGCATTGTCACGTGAGATGACATGACCCTCCATGCCAGGACAGAGCTCATGCTGTCCAGTAATAAATCACTATTAGACGTGATTAAAAAAAAACTCTCCCTATTAATACAACTTTAGAAGAAATACATCGGGTCTTCTGGATGACATTGGTACATACTGCATAAGCAAGCTCAGTGTAATTTAGAATTGAACTTCACATTATGCTTTGTGGTAATGCACACATGGTGATGTCATGTTGTACTGGCATTAAGGTGTGCTGCATTGGGCTAGCTGCACACCTTAGAGCACTAAAAATCAGACTATTTTTTTTTTAAATCTCAGTGCATCGCAACATATTACATGTGCAAATGATTCACTACAGTGGGGGTGCTATTGTAAAAGTGCATTGGGGTGCCATTTGAAATTAAAGGCACCACAACACACTATTACGTTATGTACGTTGCCATGTGTTGTGGCTATAAACAGTATAATGTGTTTTACCGCTCATTAAAGCAATTCATAAATGTGAATGAACCCTTAACGTTGCATTAATGTTTTACGCAAAAAAAATAGCCACAAAACGTGAAAAATGACCAGGAATTAATTGTTGGATGATCTGCTAGTTAAATGTAATTTTAGCTCTGTACAACTGTTTCTTAGGAAAGCTACTCTAACTAGCTTGCCTGTGTAGTGCCAAATTCTTGCAAGGAGTTAAATATGTTTAGCATTTCTCATAAACCCACAATGACCTCACCAGCCTGTGGATTACTGTAAGTCAAATGGAGTATAGGATAAACACAGTCCACAGAGGTGACAAGATTTATTTTTCCATGGTAAGGGTTCAAAAGAAAACACTTCAAGTTCAAGTGGCTGGGGATTTTTTAAACCTGCTTCCAGCACATCACGCAAAAGTACATAGGATAATTTATACCATACTACAAAACCTTTGCAAAGAAAAACTACCCAAGGATTTGTGTGTACAATAGTAAGTTTACTGAAGGGCCAGGAAGTCAAGCTTTACTTAATTAGAAGGAAATTAGGCTAATGACAATAATAATGGACTAATAGAAAGTATATGAGTAATACTTTTACTGTACTACATTCTTCTTCAATTAAACTTTATTCTTTAACCCGGAAATATCTATAAGTAATGTTATTTGAGACCGCATGCTGTTGTAACTGCAGGGTGGGACTGAATTTCTTATTCTTTTATAAAGTATAGCATCACTTGTGTTAAATCTGCTAACTGTATAACCTTTTACTACATATTTAAGGCTTCCATTTTGTATATTGCTTAGCTTATTACTACATAAACATTACAGTTACTATTGAAAGAGAATGTTTTTTTTTTTTTGACAGATTGGATAATACTTACAACCTTTGTTAGGTTTTTATTTCTAACTGTGCCCCCATTGAGGGGGGCTTCCCAGATATTCTGCTTTTTGTGCAGAAGTAAAAAAGTGACAGTAATTTTCTCCAGTCGGGGAAGTCTCTGTTTTGACAGCTGGCATCAGAACAACGTTTTTTCCTCGCTACCTGTTCCAGTGACAACTGTCAACAGTGAGATTTGAGTGTTTCTGTTCTGTTGAGGGTTAAGCTCCCCAAAGGAAATAGAGACCACAACATAAGCCTGACCTGGGGTGCTAACCCTTGCTCTCTCTCTTTAAAGCTAATAAAAATGTTAACTTTAGTTCCACTTTATGAGCTTTTTAACAAGAAAGACATATGTGAGATATATGGAGTAAGCTTTGGCTGACTTCTCATTCTGCAAATGCTAGCCCCCTGACTTTCATGCTGACCATCTGACTTCAATACTTTAGGAACAAGTATGCAGATAAGCAGTTCTAGCATTCAGATCTACTTACATGTTTGAGGTCAGTGATTTGGAAGGAATGGACAGCACATAGGGGTTGAATTACTAAAGGCAAATCAACTTTGCAGTTTGCAAGTGCATATGCACTCTGCAAGGAAATTTGTTCCAGAGTTTGGTATCATCATCCAATTATGTGCAAGCAAAATTCCTTGCATGTGATTGGGTATTCTTTGCAAAGTGAAGATTCACCTCATTTACTAAACTCTGGAGCAAATTCACGTGCAGAGTACAACTGTACTTGCAAATTACACAGTTTATTTGCCTTTACTGAATCAATCCCATAGGCAGTCATCATTAGGGCACTTGCATTCTGAGAAGAAAGTGACTAATGGCAGGTTTTATATTTCTCTAAGAAAGCATTTATTTCAAGGCTATCTATCTATAATTTGCAAAAGTGCTTCTACCAAGCTTAAAATGTCTTGCTTCCATTTTTTTGTTATAAACAGGAGCAAGTTAGTAGCTGACATGGGCCCTCTTCTTACAGTTTTACTATTTTATACTTAAAGCCCTGTACACGGCGGCTGAATGTTAGGCGGCCAGTTTAATAGGAACCAGCTGACATTCAGCATGTGTGCACTGCAGCCAGCTTTTGTTGAAGGGGTATGACTGAAAAAGGTCTGTCAACTGATCAATGGCTGAGAGCGCTGACCGGAGTGGTCTGGCAGGGGGCTGTCCCCCTTTCAGAACACAATAGAACAGCAGGGGAGATTGCTGAACTAACATCGGATTGTTAGTACAGTGGCTTGGTCCTGAGCTGTCAGGTTTTTTTCATCCAACTCACTGGGTTGAATGGAAAAAAAACTACACATGTGCCATGAGACAGCTTCATATGCTATGCTTCCCTTTAAATGCTTTTCTAAAGGAACTGCCGGAACATTACCTATTCTGTAATTACTATCAGGGTAAGGCACAAAATTATAATGGGCCAACAAAGATATACAGGCATACCCCACTTTTAAGTACACAGTGGGGTTTATTTACTAAAGCTGGAATATGCAAAATCAGGCTCACTTCTGCATAGAAACCAATGAGCTTCTAACCCCAGCTTGTTCAATTAAGCTTTGGTAATAAAACCTGGAAGCTCATTGGTTTCTATGCACAAGTGAGCCTGATTTTGCACTTTCTAGCTTTAGTAAATAAACCCCATTGTGTACTTAAAAGTGGGGTATGCCTGTATCTGGCAATCTGTTTGCCCAGATTTGATATAATGGTATGATAACAGAAATGCACCACTTAAACAACATACCACTGAAAAATGAAGAAAAAACTGTCATTAAGTTGTACAAGCTAAGTGGGAATTTACTTGAAACAATGGCAGTTTGCATGTGGGTGAGTTGTATCCCTGTGAATTTTTTTCACCCTTGGTGTAATTTTAGAATAATTTCAGTGACGGTACTGGTGTAAGAGTAATGATAGCACCGTCAGTCCTCTTTTACCTATGCATGTTTTCATGTCTATGCTGGCCATAAACCCATCAAAGCAGAGACACCGGTACTCTCCTGGGATGTTTGTACACTGTCCTCCATCACAGATATCTGGATTGTCTTCACACTCATCAATATCTAGAAAAGAGTAATAAATTGTGAAATTACCTCGAGAAGTATTAGAAATATAACACATAGAAAATATACTGAGCATTTAGTCATGGATAAATACAAAACTTGCCTTTACTACTTATGAATCTCATCACACTGAAAATAAGACAATACTCTTTGGAGTATTGAACTATGTTTTAATGTTCTGGGAACAAATATTACCATAGATGACTAATTTACAAACTAGCCTGGGAAAGTCGAAATTGCTAAAGGGCACTGTTTGGCAGCTGCTGCAATCTATAGAGGCTCTACTTGACAGATTTAACGAACCCAAGGAATTTGTGGCAATTTTTTACGACAAAAAAATGTCCTATTTTAATTTGGGATATAATACAATGAAGAACAGAACTGGATACATATTTTACTAAAAACATTTATGTGCATATATGCATTTGCCCAGTATATAAATAATTTAATGATTATATCCATTTCCTCAATAAATAATCTATATAGCTGTGTACAATGTGGATATAAATGTTTACAGTACTTTTACATTAAATGGCATCCAAAAGTTGAACTACACATACAACATTTCATCTATCTAGCATGCACTGCAGTTTAGAATAATTAGAAAAACTACAATATACAGTCATAAATACACTGTGATGTACAACAACGTGTTGGACCTAAATTCAAAAAGTGAAAATTATAGAGAACACCATGAAATGGTAATTGTGCCTAAGCATTGCACAGGAAAATGTACATTTTGCCTGGAATTCCTCCTGAAAAATAGCAGTGAATTTCCTAAGGCACTGCTGCCTCTGACTGCTAGTCTCTAGTCTGGTTTTATTTTAGTAAAATATTCTGATAAAATGTTAATAGTCATACTGTATATATTAATTTGTTACAGTTCAGTATGTTTTTAATGATATAGTTATATTATTTAGGATTTAAGAGGTGTTATTCCAAAAATATAGTTCAGTTTAATATTCATTAAAAAATCTTCCAGGTGTAGTGGGTGCCCCGCATCTCCTGCGGCCATGCCAAGCTGACCCGAAGCTCGCATCTCCCATAGCCATGTCAAACTGACCGAGGCTCTCACTGAAGGGAGAGTGTGCCTGTCAGCTCCTGCGGGGGATTTCTCCCCCTCCCTCTCCTCACTTACTCTTTGTATTATGCAAGCAGCGCTCGCACACAGAGGCAGCCGCTCTGCTCCCTCCCTTGCATCCTCATTGGCAGGAGGAGGAGAGCCAATAGACAGCCACCTGGATTGCAGAAAGGAATTCTGAGACATGTATTCCCCATCTCAAACTGCCCCATAGCCTTTTATGGGGGCAGGACTACAAGGTCCAGCAGTCTCTGCACTGAAAAGAGCTTAGGACACCATCTTGTCTGCCTGAGGTGAGGCAGACACCATGAGGCAGGAGAAGAGACTGGACCCAAGGGAGTGGTGTTGCTTCCCGGTTCAGTCCATTGTGTTGTTCCAGGTGGCCATGGTCTGTTGGGGACATCCTGCCAGAGAGAGGGGGTTTCCAGGTGCATATCCAGCTGCACCTGCACCGACAGTGTGAAATGTTCCAGTGTGAGGTGACCAGTTGGGTTATCAGAAGAGCCTGTCTGTTCCAGGATGTTCATTGGGCCTTGACCGCAGGATTGGTGGGATGGCACTTGCCCATTTGCAGGAAACAAGGACACTGTACACAGACAGCGTTACTTCACTTTTGCCCATACTTACCAGAACCTGGGTCTCATTGAAGCCCTGTTAAAGCGGGGTTTCACCCAAATTTTGAACAATATCTGTATGTATTCTCTTCCTTGCCTAGATGCTGACATGCCGTTTAAAAAAATTTAAATCGCCATAATTACCTTTTATTTTTCTATTCTTCTTTGCACTTCCTGGTTCTCCTCTTGTGGGAGTAGGCATGTTTGTAGCCTCTCCCAGACTCCGCACAGCCTCCTGGGAGCTAGTCTCAGGCTTCCCAGGATGCCACTGAGCATGTGCGGGAACGAGCGGTGAATGCTGAGAGCACAGCATTCACCGCATCCAGGAAATAAATGCTTGTTGGCTTCAAATGGAAACCGCCTGCAGTGAATAATATAAGTTATTCTTTCCAACGAAATCTGACACAGGCGGACATATTACACACAATATGTGAGTATGTAATGCTGAGAAGAAAAGTTTGTGAATGAACTAAAAAAAAAAACAAAAAACGATAGATAGGTGGACCCCCGCTTTAAGCAGTTACAGTGCCCATCTTGCTATCTGGATACTGTCAGCATACCACAGTTACACTTTATCAAGCAGGAGTTCTAAGTGCACCAACTAAAGTGGCTAGCCAAAGATCCAAGGCCTCATCCTTCTTCCAAGGGACTGAAGTTACTGTTGCCATACGGGCACATACACACATATTCAGGGCTCTGTATATGTATTGTATGTGTGGGGTAGTCTGACTTGGGAGTTACACCACTGAATTGGGTACAGTGTTTATAGTTGGGCCTGTGTCAGAGGACAGAAGAGAGAGGTCTGACATAAGAGAAGGTCATCCTTCTGCTCTCCTCCTGCCCGGACTCATGGAGTCAATTTCAGTAGAGGTAACTCATACAGTATAAGTAGCCACATTGTAATTTGTTGCTAATAGAGTGTTTACCTCTGCTCTTGGGGTTAGACAGATATACTATCTAAGTTTAAGTACTTTACACTGTACAGTAAGCTCCACAAAGCTATTGTTTCTTCTCAGCTAGTATATGCTCCTAGTTTTGGACTTGCGGTAGTACTAATTTCCAAATATTTCAAAGTCACAACCTTTTCCCCAGAAGCATAATCTAAAATGATTGTGGTGGATTTGGCTTGCCTTTCGTTATAAGGAAATGAGAGTGATGAGATCACTTTACATAAATCACACTTAGCCGGTTGTGTTCAGGGGAAACTGTCTGCCTGCCATACTGTATATTCAGAAAACTTTTATAATTGCCATAGAAAGTATACCAGACTTTAATCTCAAGTCTAGCAAACCAGGTTACTGTGTTGTAATTCAAACACCTTCTGGCATTTGTGGATAACTGAAAATGTCAGAAATTCGCAGTTACTGTTACCAAGTATATCACAGAATCATAAAATTTTGCTATTTCATGCATCATTCATATGTATAGAGCTTATTATATACAGCAATTCAGACTAAAACCATCACAGGACAAGAGATCAGCTGGCAGTACAGAAATATAAATTACCTCCGCAGGTTCTTCCATCTGGCACTAAAGCATAGCCATCAAGACAACTGCATTTATAGCTGCCTTCTGAGTTTTCGCAGAGGCTGTCACACCCTCCATTCATTATTTTACACTCGTCAATATCTGAAAGATGAATTTCATTATTACTTGACTGTTTTTTAAGTTCCCTTAATACATCTTTGATTTAATACATCTTATATTAAGTTACAGCTAAACATGCAACTAAAAAAAAAATAACTGAAAAATGTTCAGACCCTCTTTTTAATAATAATAATAATAATAATAATAATAATAATAATAATAATATTGCTTATGTTTCATCTAGGAACAAAATGAGGTCTATTTGTCTTTGTATTTATTTTAATATCAGTCAATTATCCATTCTATGATGTATTCCCCTTTACTTACCAGTGCAACCCAGCCTATCTGGAGTGGATTGGTACCCTGGGTTACAAGCGCATTGGTATGAGCCAACCAAATTCACACACTTTCCATTTCTGCATAGATTGTCACTTAAGGAACACTCGTTGATATCTATATGGAATATAGTATGTTAATATTCTAAAATAAATACAGACTGCAAATAACATTTCATGACTATTTCACTTTGGAAATTTTGTAAAAAACATATTGGTACACTGCAACAATACATGGCAGTACATCATTTTTAAAGATGTTGCAAGTAGCTGAACTTTGCTGATTTTTAAAGGGACTTTTTTCACAGTTTTCCCCGATATATATAAAGCTGCTTTTTACAGAGTTGTGCAGTTGGAAAATGATAAAGTGGTTTTGGTAGCACAAAAACAGTTTTCAAAAAGCTGAAAAAAACCTGTATCAGCAAAAAATAAGTTAATGTCAGTCTGACATCAGACTTTGGTAATTGATTCGTCAAATAGGGCGTTTTTTGTAGGAGACAGTAGAATAAAAAAGCTTTCTTCACAACACTGACAGGGTATTTCATGTTGCCTACTGTAAACAGAATGTATTTTGTGATCTGTAAAGCACAAACAAACTCTAACTTGTAATATGTCATATGGAACAGTTTAAGTCATCATGTGAACTCACCTACACAGGCATCCTTTGATGGTGTGAGCTCATGCCCAGGGGGACAATTGCACAGAAAACTACCCTCGGTGTTCACACATTCCCCTCCTCTGCATAGCAGCGGGTTCCGTTCACATTCATCTATGTCTGTAAGGAAAAAATGCAAACAGTTAAATAAACCAACCATTTTATCTTAATCATTTTAGTATTAAAAATGCTGTCAGGCTAGCAGAAAAACATGCTATTGGAATATAACATAGCAACAGTATTTTTTTCCAAAGCATTAGAACCTTGACATCAATAGTACAGTAGGCACCTTTGTAAATTTTTTTGGAAAATGTAATTCTTTGGAAAAAGATTTGGAGAAACTCATTGTAATTCAAAATAGGAGCATTGTATGACTAAAGATTGCAAGAACGAGTAGACACATATGATGTATAGCACTGAGCACATGTTTATATTTTGGGTTTGTGTTTTATTACTATGATCACTTCTAAAAAGGGTTTATTTTATGGTAGTTTATCCTTAGGTATGGCTTCTATTTTTCCATGCAGAGGATAGACACAAAGGGGTTGATTTACTAAAGGCAAATAGACTGTGCACTTTGCAAAGTGCAGTTGTCCTCTGCAAGTGCAGTTGCTCCAGAGCTTAGTAAATGAGGTAAGGCTTCATTTGCAAAGCGTACCCAATTGCATGCAAGGGGAAAAAACTGCATTTTTGCTTGCACATAGTTACATAGTAACATACCATGATTGGATAATGAAAGTCAGCAAAGTTTCTGTTCATTTATTAAGCAGAGTACAACTGCATTTTATAAAGTGCACAATCTTTTTCCCTTTAGTAAATCAACCCCAAACTTTTTTGACTCAAAGTTTGACCTGGAATCCATGTTGTCAATATATTGTTTCTATTCGCTCTAAAACATCATTTTGTCTACTCAGATATTATCAGAGCTGTAAGATCTGGACACAGAGGCAGTAAGGATCCAGCGGGATACTTTCTGCACTGATAAGATAGGTATCTGGTCTTAGATCATTTTGGGGGTTAGTTCTGAGTTAAAGTGTGTATATACTGAATAGCTGAAACTTTACTTCCCTTTTTTACAAATCTTTGTTTTGGATAGCATAGGGAAGGGTTAAAGCCCTGTAAGTTTATTTTTAGTTGCCTGTATCCTGTTTGGGATATATCTCTTTACTTCCTGTCCCTGAGAGACAACCAGTAAGAAAACATTCACTACAAAGTGAGGGAATTCTTTTCTTGGATCAGTGAGTGTGTTTCTTTTGGTTACCCTTAACTTTTGTTCTGGTAAAAAAATTTCAGATTCACCAAAAAAACTTTCTGTTTTGGGGGTGCAGTGCTTTTGATCTATGTTATTTAGCAGATTGCTGTGGTTGAAAGCTGGTGGAAAGCTCAGTAAATATCTAGACAATTTGGAGAAGGATATTTTCTGCTGATTCATATCCTTGTGTTTAAACCACAATTTTTTGCTGGGTTTTATTTGATTTTAATGCATTGTATAATTTTTGATTTACTACAACTGGAGAGTGCAAAATCTGGTGCAGCTGTACATAGTAGCCAATTAGCTTCTAACTTCAGCTTGTTCAATTAAAGGGGTTGTAAAGGTAAATTTTTTTTTTTTTAAATAACAAACATGTTATACTTACCTTCACTGTGCAGCTCGTTCTGCACAGAGTGGCCCCGAACCTGGTCTTCTGGGGTCCCTCGGCGGCTGTTTCAGCTCCTCCCCGCAAGCATTCACCACCTTAATGCGAGCTCCCTCGCATGGTGGTGAGTGCTTGCGGGCGCGCTCCCGTGATACAGCCGGCGGCTATAGCCGCTCGCTGTATCACTCGGCCCCGCCCCCCGGCACGCCGCGTCATCGGATGTGATTGACAGCAGCGCGAGCCAATGGCTGCGCTGCTTTCAATCCATCCACTGCAGCCAATCAGCGACCAGGCTGAGCTGCAATGAAGATGACGAGAACGAGCAGCGAAGATTCGAGGCGTCAGGTAAGTAAAACGGGGGGGCTGGGGGCGGCGGTATTGTAAAAAGTTTTTTCACCTTAATGCATAGAATGCATTAAGGTGAAAAAATTTTTACCTTTACAACCCCTTTAAGCTTTGACAAAAAAAACAAAACAAAACTGGGAGCTTATTGGTTTCTATATAGATCTGCACCAGATGTTTCAGTCTCCAATGTTAGTAAACCAACCCCAATGTGTGGAGGTATGTTGCATTTCTGTTATATCTTTAGATACATTACATACAAAGAGTACAGGTGATACAGGTGAAATAATTGTTGGTTCTCTATCAGAAGAGTATAAAGAGTAAAAGTAAGAAAACATATGTAAATATGGGAAAGGGGAAGTGCATATATTGAAAGTAGTGCTCAGCACAAAGTATATTTACTGTTACATTGTTATCAATCAATGCCATGTAACCAATGATGGATCACAAGAGACTGATCAACATAATGACATTACATATACATATATATAGTGACAGAGATATTCTGTAATAACATTAGGTATGAACCAAAACTGATAAATATGTAATGAAATGGTGATTCAATGGGAAAATAACAGCACATGAAGCCTGTTTGCAAAATAAAAAAAATAAAATAAAATTAATACAATTTAGTTTGGTTAATGTTAAACAAGCAGAGATTCTAAGGCCTGAAGTTGACAAATTAGAACAAAAATGAATCCAAACACAAAGTTCAACATCTGAATGGTGTGTAAGCACAGATCTTGCACTCAGGGACCTTGAGATGCTTCAGAAGAACTATGTGAAATAGGAGGTTTTGCACCATCCAACTGCATTTGGGATACAGAACAGTAACCTGCAACCCCATTGTCACTTTCCATTTTTACTGAACCCACCACTTCATGGGTGCTCATGCATCCTGTGCAATTGCATGCCACTCCATTCTTCCCATACCTCTCCGGGGGACCAAATTAGTCCTACTTTTCTGTGTGTTTTCTCTTTCTCCTCCTTTGAACAAAAAAATCTATGCTGCATTTTTGGGTGCACTGAACTTCAGTTTGCCATTCAAATCAGTTCAAATAGAGCCAACAATTCAACACATCTAAAGCACATCAATAAAAAACACACCAGTGTACATCAACTTGTTAACCACTTCAGTACCTTAGGGCATCATATGATGTCCTTGACTTTGTGATTTTATTCCCTAGGGTGTCTGCTAAAAAAAACATATATAATGTTTTAGTAATTTTCTAGCAAAAAAATATGATTTTTACATGTAGGAGAGAAGTGCCAGAATAGGCCTGGTATTGAAGTGGTTAACATATGTGTCTTGGTTTGAACAAGCTACAAAATAGCTTGTTCAAGCTACAAAATAGCAATAGCAATAACTGGGTTAAATTTTCTACCTGCCATGGTTGTACACAGCCATCAGGACAGCTTATTCCCTGGAGCTAGAATATTGAAAAGGAACTCTACAAGAATTTCTATTAAACCTAAACAAATTTTAGTTTAAACTATTAATTTGTATTATTTGTATTGATGTCTAAATTGAAAACTGCAACTATAAACTTAAATAGGTGAATAAACATGCAGAACTTACCCATACAGTTTTTCATCATCATGAAGCCACTTTCAAAGCCTTCAAAGCACTCACATTCGAAGCTGCCAGGTGTATTGACACATGTACCACTCCCACACAAATCAGGGGAGATCCGGCACTCATCAATGTCTGAAAATAAAATGTATGCATAATTTTTCACATTCTACATGAATGAGTGATATGTATGTAAGAGGAAAGTAACAAAAGTCTGAGTTAATGATACTTGAGCAATTAAAGAGTATGTTCACCTAAAATGCAAAAAAGTCACTTGAGCACTGAATGGCGGAAGATATACTAGCTGGCCTATAGCAGATTGGTTTACTCTCTGGAATATTTTAGTCACCCCTCCATTTTTTTATTAATTTTTTTT
Organism: Aquarana catesbeiana; assembly: GCF_042186555.1. Lineage (NCBI taxonomy): Eukaryota > Metazoa > Chordata > Amphibia > Anura > Ranidae > Aquarana > Aquarana catesbeiana. Next base: position 217,020,941 of record NC_133324.1, read on the forward strand.
TTTTAAGATTAATTGCTCATGTCAGTGGTTGTTGTTTTCATATGTTTGGAATACACATCAAACTCAGGTCAGCAAAATCCTATAGAGAAGCACAGGGTAGCTCGGACGCTGCATTTGACCTGCTTTGCATTGTGATGTTCTATTGAGATACATTTGGACTGCATGCAAAGCAGGTCAAACACACCCTTTTCTTGTCAAACACTGCATTCACCATTTGAACACATGCATTTGTGTTTGTATAGCAAATGAAGCGTTTGACATAAACACCCATCAACACGTACCCTGACAGAGATTTCACTTATGTCTGGATTTAGCCAGAGTTGAGTTGTATGTAGATTAAGCTAAAAAAAAACAATAAATTAATTCATATGTCTCTCACTACAGCAAATTTTGCCATGAACACAATGAAAAACAAAAGAAATTACACACATAATTGTATGTACATTCACTCCTACCTGTGCAATTTCTTTCTTCTGCATCCAATGCAAATCCATTGTTGCATTTGCACTTAAAACTTCCAATTGTATTTCTGCATTTTCCATTTGTGCATATCCCAGGGAATGCTTTACATTCATTTATATCTATGAGGAAAGCAAAATATGTTATTCTATGTTAGGAACAAGTGATGTGACAAATATGTATACAGATAAATACTTCTGTTTTTTCTCCGAATTTCCTGATCTGCAGTTTTGTTTTGGGTTAGTGGCTCAAAAATATTAGGTTTCTTTGAGACCCATGCATTGTGGAAAAATGCAGTACAAAGCATGTTTTCTTTCCACAACATTTCCACAACACATGTAATCGCATCCAAATGCACAAGTACAGTTGGTGCCAACATAACATGCCATGCATTGGTTGCACTGCATTAAAATAACAAAGTGTAGGCCCTATTTTTCTTTCATTGCTGTGCTTTAGCATGACATTGTAAATTACCACATGCTAACATTTTCAGTTGGACCTGATCGGAAGCCCCATGGAGCCCTGTAGACAGGCGAGTGTAAATGGACATCCATTGGGATACACATGTCATTCAGCTTCCATTCAACAGGGAATCTGCTCACAGATCCCCTGCTGAGTGGAGTAGACTCTGCTTCCTGTGAAAGAAGCCTTATGCCCCATACACACGATCGGACATTGATCGGACATTCCGACAATAAAATCCTAGGATTTTTTCTGACGGATGTTGGCTCAAACTTGTCTTGCATACAGACGGTCACACAAAGTTGTCGGAAAATCCGATCGTTCTGAACGCGGTGATGTAAAACACGTATGTTGGGACTCTAAACGGGGCAGTAGCCAATAGCTTTCATCTCTTTATTTATTCTGAGCATGCGTGGCACTTTGTGCGTCGGATTTGTGTACACACGATCGGAATTTCCGACAACGGATTTTGTTGTCGGAAAATTTTATAGCCTGCTCTCAAACTTTGTGTGTCGGAAAATCCGATGGAAAATGTGTGATAGAGCCTACGCACACTCGGAATTTCCGACAACAAGGTCCTATCACACATTTTCCGTCGGAAAATCCGATCGTGTGTACAGGGCATTACACTAATGATAGGAGACACAATTTGAAGACATCATCAAGTTGCGCAATGATGCAATGATATTTAATACAAAAGTGAACCCAAGCATGTGAGTTAGAGACCTTAGATTGTAAGCTCTTTGAGAGCAGGGACTGATGTGAATGTACAATATATATAATATATATATATGTAAAGCGCTGTGTAAATTATCTGCGCTACATAAATACATGTAATAAATAAATACTACAATCTATAAAGAAAACCTTGTGCTTGGTTATGTGAAAATTGGAGCTGCTGCACCATAAGAAACCTGAATACCAGAGTCTCCAAATGAACGTCTTGTATGGAGAAATGCATCAGACACAGCTAGTTTTGTGACGTCATCATGCTAAGGCTTGCTGGATGACACCACAAACAAGTTAAAGCTTTTGTGAAGTGCCTGTTGTTTTTTAATCTGTGTAAGTGCAATATTTTAGTGAATAAATTGAGAATTTAAAAGTGTTGTGCTATTTGACTTCTCCCTTCTTATATTTGATCTACACGTGTGTCGGAGCTTGTTGATGGAGTGCTGGCTGAGGTTTTCATTATATGATAAGGACATTGTTGCCAATCCTGGTCATTGGAGTCACTGAGCTGTGTTGAGATCCGAGGGGGAGAGTGTCGGCTCCTCCAAGCTATACAGAATAAGCTCAATCGATCTCTATAACTTGAGATCATTGCAGTCTGGTAACTTTTTATATCGGAGCACTTTGTTTTGCATGTGGATGGGCTCCATGAGATTTTGGATTTATGAGTGACTAATGAACCGTATTTTAATATATCAAAATATTTTCACATTTTGGATGTGTTATTAATAAACTGTATTATTTATTTTTTTTGTTCCATTTGCACAGTCTTGATGAGTTTTTTTATTATGAAATAGGATTTCTTCACATGCACGTGTTCACTTTATGAATTTATTGTTACTTAAGGAGACAGCAAGCTTTCTTCTATTTGTTAGGCAATAAACAAATACTGTACACAGAAACAAATGCTTTAGATGTTCATCTCCTAATTTCTTGGTAGATTAGTAGGCTCAGAAGTGATCTACCACTCTAGATTCCATTAATTTGATGTGTGTTAAGATAGGCAAAATATATTTTAACCCTTTTTAAAAACTGCTTTGATAATCTTACATCTGGGACCAGCGTCTCAAAAGTATGCTCCAGAATATTATATAGAAATTTTTGTGCTAAGCTTGGATTTACCACATGATTTTACATTTTCTGGAAATAATTATTTGATGTAGAAATGTTACCTTTTACTATATTTATTGTTATTATTATTATTATTGTTTTAATACAGGCCTTATATAGTGCCAACAGTTTACGCAGCGCTTTACAATATAAAAGGGAGACAATACAGTTAGAATACAATGAAATACAAGAGGGTTAAGAGGGGGTCCTGCCCAGAAGAGCTTACCATCTAATAGGGTGGGACAGGTGGTACAAAAGGTTAATTGTGGGCAATGAGCTGATGGAAGTGGCAAAAGATTAATTGTAGGTGTGATAGGCTTCCCTGAAGATATACGTTTTCAGGGATCGCCTGAAGACAGCAAGAGTAGAAGATAGCCAGACAGATTGTGGTAGAGAGTTCCAGAGGATGTGAGAGGCTCTGGAGAAATCCTGGAGACAAGCATGGAAGGAGGAGACAAGCATGGGAGGAGGAGACAAGGGAGCTTGAGAGCAGGAGGTCTTGAGAGGAGCAGAGAGGACAGTTTGGGTGATATTTGGAGACAAGATTGGTGATGTAGCTCGGGGCAGAGTTGTGAATGGCTTTGTATGTTGTGGTTAGTATTTTGAATTTAATCGCTTGGCGATCAGGAGCCAGTGTAGGGATTGACAGTGAAGGGTGGCAGACATTGAGCATTTGGTAAGGTAGATGAGTCTGGCAGCAGCATTCATGATAGACTGAAAAGGGGATAGCCTATGGAGAGGTAGGCCTATGAGAAGGAAGTTGCAATAGTCATTTTGTATTTATCTGTTTCTCCATATTCAGAAGGTGGAAGATATAGAAATTCTACAATCTGTTAGATAGTTAGTTAAAAAGAAATATATATCAGTGGCTTGGTGGTTTACCTTTGTAGAAGGGTCTCCCTGATAGAACATCTCCTCTGTTGGAAAATCCTGGTCCCCTAGGACATAAGATTTCATATTCAGGGGTACCAGGCTTAGGACACTCCCCACACTCTGCACCCCAAGCAGCTCCCACAGTACAGCAGCAGGCATCCAACCGGAATCTTCCAGGAACTGGCAGAACACATTCGTCTTCATCCCATTTTAGGAAACACTGTTCCATACGTAGATCTGCAATAATGTAATATAAGTAAAGTCAGAGCTAAATACACATAAAAAATACTGTAACTGATTTTGAACAGGAGCAAATGTTATGAAGGAATTGTTAATAACAGCCAGAATTTACCTTTTTTATAAATATAACAACTGATTGGCCATTTTAAATCCAAATGCCTTTTTTTCTCTTGGTTCCTGTTTTTAACTCTAACCATGCTGTATAAAGACATATAATAATCGACTAAAGAAATCAGTATGTGAAAAAAAAAAAATGTAGCACAAATCTAGCAAACACTTCTGCTAGTTTTGTCTTCCTGTAAGTGAGCCCACTTGGGAGCTTTTACCTAATTTCCTGCCCCAGTGACAGCAGTGGTTATTAATGGGACAAGAAGACATAGATTCTAAAGGAGGTTGTAACCCTTCCCTATCTATTCATGTCCAAGCTGGAAGTAAGGGGAAATCTCCTCAATGAAAATACAGACTGCAAAAAAAAACCTGACAAAGATTCTAATTCTGCCCCACTCTTTCTAAAATAAAAACATCTTCGGAAGCTGGAATTTAAATTAATGTATTCCATAATGAACACATATCTGCCACAAAAAATAAATAAATGGTTACCTAGGCAGATTCTGCCTGTACCATCCAATGTAAACCCTTCAGGACACTCGCAGATGAAAGATCCTTTAGTATTTCGACAAACTCCATTGGGGCACACGCCTGGAAACACCTCACACTCATTGGCATCTAAAGAACAAAGCATACAAATTGAACTGAATGTCATTTATATATAAGAGTTTTGCCAGACATATTATTTCCCCCTATACAGTTGAGTCTAGTAGTGGGCCTCTTGTGACATTTTGCTAGTTCAAAATATGCTGAATAGAAATGCATTTTATTGAAAATTATTTTCAGAAGGCCTAATGTAAAGACTCATCTATCACTAATTAAATGGAACTCATCAAATTCAGTAATTGGCCATCTTTGGCCACACAAGTTGCATAGGTGTTCTGTGCATCCAAGTGCAGGCAGTCCCATTCATGTCTACTGGGATGCAGCAGGTACACAGACACAACAGCCAGGGGTGTGTCCATGAACGCAGACACAGTCATCCATTCCACAGCCTGGGGGAACTTACTCTCTTTCATCTTGCCTCTTCTTTCCTCTCTTCTTCTTTTTGCCAACTTTTCCTTCCTTCCCCCCTCCTTCCCCCCCTTTTTTTGTTTTTCTTCAGTGGACTATTCAATGCCTCATATTCATCCCCTGGACCTGACAGCCCAGAAACTCTGTGTTGTCCCCCATCCTCGATTGGGCGGACATTGTAGTTTGGTATCATACACCTATGAGCACGTTCTGTTTGTAGCTCGCTATGGCTCTTAATCGTGCTTTTATTATTTGTATCCCCTGCATTGGATTTCTAAGGATGTACCTTTCTGTTTGCCTTAATACAACATATTATACCAGAAAACTATACTTAACAGACCAAAAGTTTGCAAATAAGAGAAGTTCAGTGCTAGGATTTACATATACTTCACACATCTCACAATGACCCACTATTAAATGCAATATAAACATTGAAATAATAAGAAATTGCACAAAACTATTACAAAAAATACCTTCACATGAAACCCCTTTGACTCTGGCATATCCCCTGGGACAAGCAGTATCTACAATAAAGAATAAAATTGTTTAGCTCAACATTACTTGGAACTAAACTTCTATAAAATTCAAAGCAGGAGGTTGGGAACTGTTGCTGTTTGAGATCTTTAGTATAGCTGATGGCACCATGAAAATAACAATAACTATGTAAAAATACATAATTTAGTATGATTAAATATTAAATGCCATCTTTATTTTTTATGTTAATATTGCATTCTAACATTTAGCAATCTAATACTAGAGCACTAGTCAATAACGTACCAATTTCACATCTCTCACAAGGACTGCCCCATGCAGCGCCTAGAGTAGCACAACATTCTGACTTGAGCGTTGCTCCATTTATATTGACCTCACAGCGACCATCTTGGATATTGAGCCAGCAGGTTCCTTTAAGGCTATCTACAAATTAAGAATGTATATGTTAAATTTGGCATCAAAACTGTGATAGATATGAATTGCTGTCATTTTTAGGTTTTTAGGTTTTATATAACACCTCAATGTACAGTACAGTATCTTGGCTCTGCAGCATGCCACATAGCACATTTCATATGTTGTGGTGTATTGCCTTAAAATGGTGCAGGTTGACAGTAAAATCCCTAAATGAGGACACTTTTTGTTGCCAACAGTGGGATTTTGTAATGTTGCCAGGACAGTAAGCATGGGGAAATCTCCCAAGCAAGGACGCAGACATCAATAAAAGCCTAAAAAACAAGCAACAGCAATTAGAGCAACCTTCATTTGTGCTAAAAAATTTAATTGCTGCTCCCACAATGAAAGTGATTCCATCACATTCTACAGAAGATTCTAAAACACAATTATACAGTGTAACGCAACTTCAAATAATAAAATCAATACATCAAAACACGATTTAAGGTGAACCCAACTGTCAAATCTGTGCTAAATTATATCTACCCCAACTTATAATTAATAAAGTGCATAAATGGCCATATGAAGTGATCGTATCAATTACTCTGTGATATAAAATAATAGTCTATAAAAATGGTAAATGATCAACCACCATGTGACAAATCTTGCAGTTTCATTGTCAGCCACCACTCTTGCTTCACTACCATTACTAGTATAAAAATAAATAAATAAATACAAATTCTAATATATATACCATAGTTTGCAGACACTTTCGCGCAAACCAATCAATATACGCTTACTGGGATTTTATTTACCAAAAATATGTAGCAGAATACATGTTGGCCTAAATACATGAAGAAGTTAGTTTTTTTGGAATATGTTTTCTAGCAGAAAGCAATCAATATTGGGTTTTTTTCAAAATTTTTGGTCTTTTTTTGTTTATAGCGCACAAAATAAAAAACTCAGTCAGTCACCACTTGTGCTTCACTAACCGCTCACCTTAATGTTATGACCCATGCTTTATCAGTAAGGTCATAACAAGCAGTGGTTCCCTTTAAGGGAGTTAAAGGTAGGGGTATAGGGTCCTCACTCCTCCAAGTCTCCTATGTCCCAATGTCACCCTACAAATTTGCATATGTACATAAAGAAATTAAGATAAAACACACCTGATCTTGTGCTCTCTGTTTTATTAAGCTATAAAAAAGAAGAAATTCACTTACAAGCAAAAGCACTTAGGCAGTACTAGCTGGATATTGCATATATCAGTTTACAACCATAGACGGAGATGGCCAAGAGATGACTTCACGCTCCAGGCTCCGCCTCATATATGCGTTACGTCCAGGGTATGGACTTCATCAGATGGACGAAACGCATTTTATTGTAAGTGAATTACATTTTTTTTTTAAGCATAATAAATATTTAAACAGGGAGCCCTAGATTGGGTGTGTTCTATCTCCATTTCTGTATGTACATCTGCAAGTTTGGAGGGTGACATCAGGACATAGGAGACTTGGAGGAGTGAGGACACTGTATCCCTATCTTCAACTCCCTTAAAAGGAACCACTGAGTGGTTAGTGAAGCACCAGTGGTGGCTGACTGGGTTTTTTATTTCGTGTGCTTTAAACAAGAAAAGACCGAAATTTTTGAAAAAAAACCCCAATATTTTTTACTTTCTGCTATAAAACATATTCCATAAAAAAAAATCAAACTTCCTCATGAATTTAGGCCAACATGTATTCTGCTACATATCCCAATAAGTGTATATTGATTAGTTTGTGTGAAAGTGTCTGCAAACTATGGTATATATATATATATATATTAGAATTCATATTTATTTATTTATTTTTATACTAGTAATGGTGGTGATCAGCAACTTATAGCGTGATTGCGATAGTATGGCAGGCAATCTGATACTAACTGACACTTTTGACACTTTATGGGAATCAGTGACACTAATACAGTGATCAGTGCTAAAAATATACACTGTTACTGTACTAATGACACTGGCTGGGAAGGGGTTAACATGTAGGGCGACCAAAGGGTTAAATGTGTGCCTAACTAGTGCTTAAATGTGTACTGTAAGGTGCTTTCACTAAGGGATGTGCCAGTTTTATTCCTTGCTTTGCAGGGAAACAAAAACTGCCACATCCCTCCTGACAGAACAGAGCTCTGCATTGTTTACATTTACAGAGCTCTGTCTTGTCTTACTCCTCGCCAATCAATGGTTTCTGGTGGTCATTTATTGGCTTGTACTCGCTGATCGGCGGCTTGTGCTGCGACTAACCAAGCGACAACTGGCACATCTGCGATGTGTGCGTATGCCCCCTACCCACAAAAGCAGAATCACACATATATATATATATACGCGTGATTCTGAGCAGCCATCCCGCATTGTAGCAGTAAAGCTACAGTGAGCAGTCAAAAAGTGTATATATATATATATATATATATATATATATATATATATATATATATATATATATATATATACACACACACACATAATTTTTTCTTGCACTCGTTCACTAAGCTCTGGGGAAATACATTTGCAAACTGCAACCTCTCTTGGAAAGCGTCAAGCTATTTGTCTTTAGTAAATCATCCCTTCTTTCTCAAGAAAAAATGGTGCTTCCAATGGAATCAATTAAGTGTAAATATGCTCATGGCAGTATAACATTTCTGGAATAAACAGAAATACCCACCTATGCAAATAAGGCCAGTGGAATCCAGTTTACTTCCAGGAGAGCACTCGCAGTGAAATGAGCCAAGAATATTCTTACATGCACCATTAGCACATGGACTACTTTCACATTCATTTATATCTGGAAAATAACCAGCATATTTTTGGTTAGGTCTTAGTAAAGTAAGAAAGGAAATTCTGAAAAGTATAAACTGAAATATTCAGACAGTTCTGCTAAGGTTTCTGTCATGGAGTACTTGAAAAGTTGTTTTGAGTCAGGCTTTGTAATAATAGTGTGTTAAGTATGAAGACTGGCATGTCTTATGTTGTCAAGTCATAAAACTTTGGCACATCTACTTTTTTCGCTACTTTCTCAACTAACTGTACTTTTGAGCAAGTAAACTGGGCTTTTTCAGTAAAGTATTTAAAACAGAAAAACCCTGCTGTTCCTGCTGTTGATTTCGTGACTTTATTCAATTTTTGAATAAGGATTTTTGAAATGCTAGTAAGCATCTAATATTTTCATATTTTTAAATTCTGCACTTAGCAGAGGGAGGCTGTGATTCTCCAGCAATATAGATTTTATAACTGCATCACACCACAAAGGGAATTCATAACTTTACTCATATTTTCTTGTGTGCTTCATACCACAGGTGAGGATCTAGTACAGAAAAAGTCTATGTCCGCTTTTTTCTTCACTTTCATCCTGGGAAAATAACTAGTTTCCTGGCTTCAATATGCTCAGGCAGGACATTTTGAGAAGGGGGTTCTAGAAAAATCATTTTTTTAATTTCTTGAATTCCTCCACCTGTCTGACTGCTTGTTTCATATGATCGTACAAAGTGCAATAATCCATATGAACCAATTAAGTTTAAGTTTTTGCAGTTAAATTAAGAAGCACATGAAATCTGAGTGAGTGTTGTGGGGTTAATTTGCACATAAATGCTGCCTTTTAAATTTCCCCACTAAAAACCTAGAAGTGTTGTTTTTACAAAAAGGGTTGAAACTATGATGTTTTGTGGCTAATTTTAGGTTAAGTCACATAAGCACTGTTTATTAGGCACCCACTTTAATTCTTTATTTTAATTTTATTATATACCTCGGTTTTTAAATTACTCAATGATTTAGCAGCCTTGAAATGCACTATAAGGTTAAAAGTCTGTGGTCACCTGATCTTCACATCTATATGCATATGAGCTTGTTGGAAATCCCATTTCGAAAGCCTTAAGCAATATATTGAATTGGCACCCTCTTCAAGACTAAAACAGTCCACCATTCCCTGGAATGGGATATCAAAGTGTGCTTGGCTTTGAGTTGCTGTTCCAATTTATCCCAATGGGGTCCATTAGGGTGGAAGTCAGGGGTCTCTACAGACTACTCATGTCTGCAGACCACTCACACCACACTTGATAAATCATGTCTTTACTCTTTACAGACCTGGCTTTGTGCACATGGACACAGAAAGAACCTTCACAAAACCATTACCATGGCAGAAATGCTTGGTTATAATATATCTTTGTATGCTGTAGAATTAAGAGTTGTCTTCCCTGGAAACAGCTAACCTCAATAATTGGGAGGAGGGGGGGTCCCAACATACAATACTTTTGGCCATGTAAGTGTAGGTGGGAGGATTCACAAACTTTTAGCTATTTAGCGTAAGTGCTTTTAGGATTGAAGTCTATATATCTAAGATCTAAAATATCTATATAGAACACTACATATTAATGATAATCCTGTAATGTGCCTTAACATGGATTTATGGATGGATATGGCTTGCTTTAGTCAGGCTCAGAAGCTATTTATCTGGCAACATTAAATGACTTTTCATATCCAAAGATCTTGATATAGAAGAATTAATACAAATCCTCACAAAAACCAGCACATACTTTCTCTTGGGCCTGTAACCAATTGTAAAGAAAACTGTTCTTTATAAGTCCTTTGGAGGTGACTGTCACAGGTTTATTTGTATGTATTTTTCTTGCCATGTCTCTTTTAAACCACACTTACTAAAAGAGTAAGTGTTGGTCCATCTGACAATTATTCAGTTCAGCATTTTACTTTGGCTCTACTACATAGTTCCAGGTCAGTGATTCAGAAAGTAGTAAGCTTGATGGACTTTTTTAACTAAACTGTAATTATGTAGTGGATTACTAGTGTCTGCCACTAGCATCTTTATAGCAGCTCTGTGTTTTTCCCATTACGTTAAGCATAAAACAATATAAGGAAATTACCTTCGCAGGTTTCAGTGTCAGTCCTGAATAAGTATCCCTTAGGACATGTGCAGCTGAAACTTCCGGGTGTGTTTCGGCACAGACCATTGTCACATAGCAGTCTGTTCACCAAACATTCATCAATGTCTGAAAAATAAAGAAGGATGGGTCCACTTTCATTTTACTGTTATGCTTATTCTATTCTAGTTCAAAGTGTCAACTAAGAGTTTTGTCATTACAGCCAGGTTTGCACTCTGCTCATGCTACAGCATGGTACACAAGTTCAGCAGGAACTGGCTGACTTTTGGTGTGTGTACTGCTGTCTGTTCAACAGAAGCCATTCTAACTACTGGCTTCTGTTGAATGGTCAGCAGGAAAGATCCCTGAATCGCACATTGTTGTGTTGATACAGGGATCTGACAGTTTTTTTTCATTCAACGCTGGGAAAAAAACGACCCATATATACCCAGCTTAAAGGAGTTGTAAAGGCAGAAGGTTTGTTATCTCAATGCATTCTATGCATTAAGATAAAAAACCTTCTGTGTATAGCAGCCTCCCCAGCACCCCCCAATTACCTACCTGACCTCCTTCTCTCTCCAGCAATGTCCACGATCCCCTCAGCCATCCAGTACACTCCTCCTGATTGGCTGAGACAGAGCAGCGGTGCTATTAGCTTCTGCGGTTGTCAATTAAAATCAGTCAGCCAATCAGGGGACAGAGGAGGCAGGGCCAGGTCATGGCTCTCTGTCTGAATGGATACATGGAGCTCTGACTCAGCTTGGGTGACAACCTGTAACAAGCTGCTGGCTGAGGGGCACTCAAAGGAGGGAGGGACTAGGAGCAGCAAAGAGGGACCCGAGAAGAGGAGGATCTGAGCTGCTCTGTGCAAAACCAACTGCACAGAGGAGGTAAGTATAACATGTTTGTTATTTTAAAAAAAAGCCAGCCTTTACAATCACTTTAAGCCAACTTTCTTATGCCACCCCACTTTAAAGCAGGAAAACAACTTACCTGTTTTTCTTATTATTTAAAGTCCTTGCATCAATAACATAAAGGAAACAAAGATCACCTATGTAGTTGTTTTTACCATAAATACAAAGGTATACCTCAATACTCAGCACATATCAAAACTTCCATTATTGATCCAAACTAATTAAGAACTTCCCACCAAGTCTTTAATGTGTCTAAACTAAAGTCTTACATTACATTTTAGCCCCACTTATTCAATCAGACAGGGGTCTGCAAACCAGATACAAATTCACAGGGCTGGATTTACTATTGGGCACAATTGGCATGTGGCTATTGGCAGCAGACTCAAAGAAGTGGCAAACACCTGTTATTATTGGCCCTTTTTCTTTCATTACCAGTCTTTTCATATAAGATTTTTTACACAGTATCACAATATTCTATGCTAGGTTAGGACCAGGAAAACAAGTATGTGTTGAAAGATAGCTGATTCTAGAACAGTGGTGTTACCAAGTTTAGCAAAAAGTATGTACCTACAGGCTGTAGTTAGGATAATCAAACTTGTTGTAAGGTTTATGGGTTTGCGTCCTATTCTGCCAGACTAGTGCGCAGTTTAACCTATAGCTCCTATAGGCTAGTATGCCTACTAATATTTGGATGCCCTAAGGACTTAAGGTGTGGAGCTGTCTTTGCAGAACAGAAAAACACACCCCAGCAACCCATGAGAAAGTAATGTACAATATCTGATGGCTTCAAATTACAATCAGGACCAGTGACTGGCATGGCAGGACACCAAGCATGCAATGGCCTAAGCTGGCTTGCAGCAGGCAGAGATAGAGTAAATATCCTAGCAAGGGTTTGGGCAGGCAACAATCAGGAAACAGTCCATTCAGATCAGAGGGGAGTCAGTCTTCCAAGCTAGGGTCAGGGAAGACCCCGATCAAAGAGTAAACTGTTATCCAGGTAAGGGGCCAGCAAAAGTAGAATCCATGACAAGACAAGGTTGGCAAGGCATGGTTATAGAGCCAGGAAGCAGAACACTATCACAAGCCTAGAACCCTGTAGATACTAAGACAGCCAATGCCAATGCATTTACTTGGACCTTTCTATATAACAATTCATATATTTTTTATAATCTTTTCCAGAGCTTTAAGCATTTAAAATATTTTTAAAAACACATCCAGGAAGCTTAGATTTTTGCATTATCAGAGTGCTCAGGATTAAACAAAAAACAAATTTTATGATCTTGCATTTTTCAAAAAATCAGAAAGTCAGTGTGCGCTTCAAACCAAAGTGCCCACCCAGACAGTGTTCCACCAGAGATAACGGTAGAGGAAAATACTAACTAGCAGGACTTATTCACACTCTGCATTGCATTAATGCATGTTTGTTAGTGTAACATGTTCAAAATTTGTTAATTTTGTTAATTTGTGCTGCTGTAAGGTAGCCTATTTTTTTTCACCTGAATATGTGAAAAACTGGACATGCACTAATAATTATTTTACAGAGGGAATTGCAATGCACAGATGGTGGTGCTGTGCTGCCTTGGTTTATTGGGATACAGTGCATTGTGTGTAACATGTTGCCAAGTGTTGAGGTAACCACTTTTAAAGAGGAAGAGGATCTTACAAGGGGCTGACTTTTGACGCAACAGATAAAAACAGGAAAACCTTTAGGTGTGTTAATTTCAAAGTCCCTTCTTATTTTCTTCTTTATGGCCTACACTGATAAAAATTATTCTGTTGGCTTGTAATTTTAACATACAAATTTTAGCATCTTCAACATATAAATACATGTTAATTAATTTACTTTGATATTTTAAGTATCTTGCTTAGTTTTCATTAGTTCTATAAACACACCTTTTACAAAAATAATGTATAATATTGAGTGACCTAGACAAAACTTTTTAGGTAGATGCATTTCCATATTTTAATTGAGTTACATTTACTTAAAAAAAATATCTTTTCATTTGACTGAAATTGCGGGACGCATATGTTTGCCAAACGTGCAACCACACAAGTTTTGATGCTGTATATTTTAAAGAGTTTGATGTCTTATGGAACTTTGAAAGCCTGCACAAGGCAGTTCCCATATGTTTGAGGCCCATCAGGACAAAAGAGCGCCACCAGTGACAAGAATTTTTCCAAGTCACTACAAAGCCATGCAATGCCATTGAAAGGTAAGAGTGAACATTGAACAAATTATCGTTCACAAGTTTTAAATGTTGCTTAACATACCATCCAAAATGTTTATTTTATTTGCTGATTAATATACAGTATCTCACAAAAGTGAGTACATCCCTCACATTTTTGTAAATATTTTATTATATCTTTTCATGTGACAACACTGAAGAAATGACACTTTGCTACAATGTAAAGTAGAGAGTGTACAGCTTGTATAACAGTGTAAATTTGCTGTCCCCTCAAAATAACTCAACACACAGCCATTAATGTCTAAACCTCTGGCAACAAAAGTGAGTACACCCCTAAGGGAAAATGTCCAAATTGGGCACAATTAGCCATTCTCCCTTCCCAGTGTCATGTGACTCATTAGTGTTACAAGGTCTCAGGTGTGAATGGGGAGCAGGTGTGTTAAATTTGGTGTTATCACGCTCACTAGTCACTGGAAGTTTAACATGGCACCTCATGGCACCTCATGGCACAGAACTCTCTGAGGATCCGAAAAAAAGAATTGTTGCTCTACGTAAAGACAGCCTAGACTATAAGAAGATTGCCAAGACCCTGAAATTGAGCTGCAGCACCGAGGCCAAGACCATACAGCGGTTTAATAGGACAGGTTCCACTCAGAATAGGCCTCACCATGGTCTACCAAAGAAGTTGAGTGCATGTGTTCAGCATCACATCCAGAGGTTGTCTTTGGGAAATAGACGTGTGAGTGCTGCCAGCATTGCTGCAGAGATTGAAGGGGTGGGGGGTTTGCCTGTCAGTGCTCAGAAGTTACACCTCACACTGCATCAAATTGGTCTGCATGGCTGACGTCACAGAAGGAAGCCTCTTCTAAAGATGATACACAAGAAAGCATGCAAACAGTTTGCTGAAAACAAGCAGACTAAGGACACGGATTTCTGGAACCATGTCCTGTCATCTGATGAGACAAAGATAAATGTACTTGGTTCAGATGGTGTCAAGCATGTGTCGCGGAAACCAGGTGAGGAGTACAAAGACAAGTGTGTCTTGCCTACAGTCAAGCATTGTGGTGGGAGTGTCATGGTCTGGGGCTGCATGAGTGCTGTCGGCACTGGGGAGCTACAGTTCATTCAGGGAACCATGAATGCCAACATGTACTGTGACATACTGAAGCAGAGCATTATCCCTTCCCTTTGGAGACTATTCCAACATGTTAACGACCGCAAACACACCTCCAAGATGACCACTGCCTTGCTAAAGAAGCTAAAGTTAAAGGTGATGGACTGGCCAAGGATGTCTCCAGACCTAAACCCTATTGAGCATCTGTGGGGCATCCTCAAACAGAAAGTAGAGGAGCGCAAGGTCTTTAACATCCACCAGCTCCGTGATGTTGTCATGGAGGAGTGGAAGAGGACTCCAGTGGCAACCTGTGGAGCTCTGGTGAACTCCATGCCCAAGAGGGTTAAGGCAGTACTGGAAAATAATGGTGGCCACACAAAATTTTGACACTTTGGGCCCTATTTGGACATTTTAATTTAGGGGTGTACTCACTTTTATTGCCAGTGGTTTAGACATTAATGGTTATGTGTTGAGTTATTTTGAGGGGACAGCAAATTCACACTGTTATACGAGCTGTACACTCACTAATTTAGCAAAGTGTAATTTCTTCAGTGTTGTCACATGAAAAGATATAATAAAATATTTACAAAAACGTGAGGCGTGTACTCACTTTTGTGAGATACTGTATTTAAAATAAATGGACATACGTCCGTTGTATACACCTATTGAGACAACTCACTTGTGCGCTTGCAAAGTTTGCGCTTACTGCATTCGGCAGAACGCAACCAAGATGCAGGGTGAGGGACAGCCAGCTGTTAAGCTTAAAAACTATTTTGAGCCACAAAAATTAATGTTTCAGCCAGTTTGTTTTTTGAGATATTGGAATTCAAATTCAGATTATGTAACATCAAGCCCCACCCACCTTGCACCCAATGTTATTAAACTTTAAAAAACAAAGATAGTATTCGTTTGCACTGCATCTGTGCTGATTTGTGCTGCAAAAACAAACGTAATGTGCCGGTTTGGTTTCAGAGATATTGCGCATTATAGTTGATGAAACCTCTCCCACTTTGCACCACATGTTATTACATTTTAAAAACAATTATACAATTTGTTTTTGCTGCGTTTGTGCTGATTTGTACCACAAAAACAAATTTTGTTTGTTCAGTTTTTGAGATATTGGACATTTAATGTTAGATTATTTAACCTAAAGCCCCACCCACTTTGCACTATGTTATTACATTTAAAAAACAAATAGACCATATTTATTCTGCATAAACAAGCATAGTGGTATATTGTATTTTTTCATATAGCACTCTCATTTTGTATCAGAAAGAATGATTATGGGACTCATTTATGCTTTTAGCCTGAGCTACCCTGAAAACCTAAAATATACCTTTGAAGTTTTTCAAAAGATCTTTTTGGAGCTAGATGTGGGGAATCTATCTTCAAAAATTCACACTATAAAATGCAAATTACTTTCCTAAAAGGCTTAAAAAAGTTAATACATTCTGTATTCTATGTTCTTTACAGATATACTGTATGTGACATGTGTGTGTTTCAGTTTGATTTGTTAGCTGAGAAAGAGGCTTTTTTTAATTTTTTTTTATACATGTTTACATTTATATTTGATGCTGCTTTAATAATATTACATTTGTAACACTTTATAAATAACAAATGTTAATTTATTTTGAAAGTCTGTTTCATGAGACTATTCCTTAAAAAAAAAAAAAAAATTATTGTGTTATGTTTATATAAAAACCTTCAAACATATATCAAATACATTTGGAAAACAAGTTTTACCAACTTACGCATTGCGTAAATTGACGGTGCTATATAAGTAAATAAGTTAATGTATGTGTTCCTAACTTAAACTTTTCTAGAAACTGGAAAAGTTGGGTTGGCTTTACTTAAACCTATGGTCTATAAACTGGAAAAATTGAGTTGGCTTTACTTAAAACTATAGTTTCAGACAAGTTAAGGTAGTATTCCTAACTTAAAACACTATGGTCTATAAACTGAAAAAAATTAGTTGGCTTTACTTAAAACAACAAACTTGAAAACATGAAAAGTCTTATGAGTCAGACAAAAATAAGTTTAGTTGACAGTACTTAAAAAGCTGATGCAAATAGTTGCCTCAATTTTTTTGAGTAGACCCAGCACAATATTTTTTACAGTGTATCAGTGAGTTTTGCTTACATGGTCTCGCAGACCAATAAACCATAACTTAAAAAAAAAGCATAGTCAAAGGAAAGCTTAATTTTGACTCCCCTGCCCCCAATATGGTGACTGGAGAACTTTCAGGAAATAAGCCACACTATTCTAGCAGTAGTTTGTTGTTTCTAGTTACATTTTGCAAGACGATAATGTAATAAGCTTCGTTATCAAATGCTAGTGTGTAAACTCACCAATGCAGTTTCTCCCAGAGGAATCTGATTCATAGCCACTGTTGCAGTTACAACGAAAACCTCCACGCAGATTTTCACAAATGCCATTGGAACAGATATCAGGGTCCAAAGCACATTCGTTGATGTCTACAATCAGAAAGTGATATTTACATTTATGCTTTTTTTCAATTAGGAAGAACAAGATATTTTTATATCAACTTCTATATCAACATTAATCAGAGCCAGATCACTTTTTGTGTGCAGGTAAAATATGTCGTACAGGGTTGTAAGTAATCTTTCGTTTTTTAACACTACAAAGGTATAATGACATATAAAATAAGTTACCTCTTCCATCCACAGTGATGCCAATTCCGCTGCTGCATAACCCTTGAAATTCCGCTATATTTTAAAATAAGTGAAAAGATTTAATACACCTGTAAATACAAAATAAGCACTCATTTTTTTTATTTGCCAGTCACACATCTTTAAAATTTAAAGGCGAATCTAGAAACATTTGCCTGCCTAAATTTGCCTGCATTCACAGCCATTTTCTCCATAGATGTGTTTTTTTTTTAATATAACATCCTTCTTGGCAGCAGGGTTAAATGTGAATCTTATATAAAGTTCATCTGATAGTCTGCAAATATGTATGGTTGATGAGGGTGAAGGTGAAAGCAATGCATACTCAATCTATAAAAATCAATTAATTATTATTTAAGCAGGAAATATCACAAACAGGACTGGGCTTGGTGCATTTTTTGGAATAAAACAATACGGCAACTCAGAACATTAAAAAACGTAAAATCCAGATGTGCGGCAAATGCGACCTGAACTATGAATTCGGGGCAGTGAATTTTTTATGGAGAATGACAAATGAATGTGCAGCAAATGATTAGTGAACCAATATTTTGCAGTGCAATAAATATGGCCCTTAGAGATAAGTATTTTATTTGTAGACTGCATATCTCTGCATTGATGTTACTGATGTTAAGTTAGCTACTCAAGATGCAAGATCTATGGGGTGTCAGGGGGCTTAATGCATTACTTGATAAGCAGTAAAATTCATGTTCAGTAAAGTACTTATTGCTGGTCAATGAAAGTCACTCTACAATATATAAAGTGGACAATTCCACTTTTCATTTACCTATAACACAAGCTGACTGTATACAGTTTTGAGAAACAAGCCAGTCTTAAAGGGAATTTGCAAGGGTAGAAATAGGAGTGCTGCCATTACTGACCATTTTTGAAGATGTGAATCCCAGGACTGTCATTCTTATCTTTCTCTTGCTACTTGGTAAATTGGTAACTTAGAAATATGCAGTGTAGATGAATATGACACCCCTGTTAGGGTAACCTTCAAAACCAAGTTGTTAATGGCAGCACTCAAATTTCTACCTTTCTCTACTCTATCTATCTCCAAAAAGAAAAAAAAATGAAATTGTGTAAGTGATGTAAGTGTCATGTGCGTTGAGCGTGATTGTTCAAATATGTTGTGATAAAAAAACATGTGCATAAGAATTCTTCTTACCAAAATCCAGTTCTACCAATTGATTTTATTGTCAATTTTTGTTTTATTTTATGATTTGATTTTTAGAAAATGTATACAGTTTTGTAAGATGGAAACAATGGAAAATTGTGCATTATGTGTCTATAGGTATTCTTATTTGTAAACATTTTAGGAGCAGCCTAACCTACATTTTTTATCAAACCCCGGACCTGTGTGAAAAATTAGACTGTTGGAAATTACAAGTTTTCTTCTGTGTATAATGTACTATTAGTCATTATCAATGGTAAGAATTCCCTTAAAATAGAACTGAGGCCAGGCTATGGACATTAAAATATGTACATATTATTAACAAAAAGTGAATAAACTTTAAAACAATCCCTATTTCTACCTAATCTCCAAAGTATAACAATCTAACAATTGTGATCCCTTTCTCCGCTTATGCAGAGCAGACACAGCCGCTCTTCTCTATGGGCAGTTGGATGTAAACGGACTGCCTGTTCATTTACACCCAACTGCCATCCAATCCACCAGACAGATGGGGATTGCCAGCAGTCTGTTTTTAGTGAATAAGATCGGATCAGATCCAGTCTCCATAGAGGAGACTGAAGGGTCCAATCGGGTCCGCCTGTTTTTCCACCCATGTGAAAGGGTCCTAATCTGTAATGTAAACACAAAGCAGGTGTATAAGCAGAGTGAGAGAGAAAATTGCTGAGACCGCACATCAGTATCTATTTTGTGAACTTGAGGATAAATTGCTTCACAGTGCCTGCAGCTACAGAGATCAGTAAGTATTTCTTTAAAGCTCTTGAGGTGATTGTAGCCGTATTAGTGCAATTGTGACAGAGAAAATTGAGTACTGTCCGTGATACTTTTTTTATTTGCGCTAACATATCATTTTTCATGGACGAGCTTTTGGGGTGTGTCCCCTTCTTCAAGGTCCAAGCAGTACTGATTCATAAAAGTTTTAGCAGAGGGTAAAATGTTAAAACAAAACAAAAAAAATCTCTGAGGGAAAGGAAAAAGAAAAAGAAAATACAAATCAATGTGTATGGCAATGGTAATAAAGCTATCAGCAAGTGAGATAAGACAGAGGGAAATCTATACACTGGAGGAGGATGATAGTCACAGAGGGGGGGGGTCATAAAACTGTAGTATAGTGGGTGAGGAAACCAATATCTAAATTTAGGCGATTGTTTTTTGTGTCAAAAAGTAGTATTATTCTTAGCTCAAATGTTTTCCTTTCCTGGATAGTTCTGAAATTCCCTTTAAGAACTAAAACATTGAAGTCTTCTATAGTGTGGTCCAGTTGTGAGAAATGATGTCCCACAGGTGTGCAGAAACTGTCTTCCTTACGTTCCTTGATGGGATGTCTGTGCAAATTCATCCTCACTTGTAACTTCTGTCCTGTTTCACCAACATAAGATCCTTTGCTACACCTGTGCATTGGATGGGGTACACCACATTACTGGAGGTACAGCTGTATGATCCCATGATATTGAAGGTCCCATTTGTGTGTGTGACACTTTTGGATTGATCTGGTTGCACAGTTTGCAGCGTTTTTTATTGCAGGGTTTGCTTCCATTATTTGTGACTTTATAATCAGAGTGAAGTTTCCTGCTGATTAGTTTATGTCTGAGGTTGGGTGGTTGTCTGAAAGCCAGACTTATTACGATGTAAATACTCGTAGGGATGAGTAACTCTCTCCCTTTCTTTTTGTACATATCCTCCCCATTGAGGGGTCAACATTGGATCATACTGGTCTACTCATGTTTTGTTTTTTATAGATTTGCGTACACCTGCCCCTAAAGAGTGGTATTATCCATGCAACGTGTCAGCCTAATTTGGATGCACTTACTCTCATGCAGATGCCCCTACTCAATACATTATCTTGAGTTCTCCATCCACCATGGAATTTTAAGTGTTTTTACTACATCCAGGATTCGTTCCATACCACACAGTGGTCGGCTGGTTGCTACTAATGTTTGTTTCTATATATGGTCTGTAATATGTGATTGTCAATTTTATTTATTGCTGCATGTATCATGTCATTTTGCCATTCCTTGTTTCACCAATAGAAACATGTTTTTGATATCTACTAATCTTCTAGCCATGTGTACTCACCTCATTTAAAGTCCCAACCCCCCTCCCCCTTTTTTCTCTCAGCTTAGTACAATCTTCCGGACACTGGTTGATTGCAACTCAGTAGTCATTAAAACCACCTGGCAAGTGCCCTTTGTCAGCGCCTGTAACTAGGAACCCTAAAATATATTACATTTTCGCTTGTTGTCAGAGAAAAGACTGTTAAAATAAGCAATACTTAATACAGTAAATCAAATTAACATTGTAGAAGCACAGACAATGCTTACCAGAGTTTCGTGGAGGGCAAGGATGGCATGGTTCTCCAAATCCATAGTCTGGATTGGCACAGCAACACTCAGATTTGGTCACAGCTCCAGGAAATGGGCGGACACAAAGTCCTTTCTTGATGGCTCCATAGCAAGTGCTACGCATGTGTGTGTCTAAAGAAACAGGGAAACAGCATCTGTTAGAACTCAGCATATTAAAACCATTACACAATAAAAACATCTTAAGAGCATATGTCCTTACCATTACAGCAACCAGAATATAGAAGCATGAGGTGAAATAAGAAAATACACATCTGTAATGTTGTGTAATGTACACAGAAATATTCCTTAAGTATTAAGAAATAGTTTCTGACATATTCAGTGTTTTTTTTAATATCAATTAGGTTGTTAATTTTGATGCTTTTCATATAGAATGGAATTAAAATGCAGATAATAAACTATATACCACACAAATGCTATACTTACCCACACAAACACGACCATCTACCCCAACAGCCAACCCCAGTGGACATTCGCAGCGGAAAGATCCTTCAGTATTAATACAATGGCCATTCATACAAACGCCTGGAGTAAGGCACTCATCAATATCTATGGAATTAAATGTAAAATAACTTATTACAAAATACAGACTAATCAGAAGGAAGGCCAGCAATAAGGTACAATAAACACAACTTCTGCACAAAGCTTTGTTTAGGATAATATACATACCAGTGCAGTAACGACCACTGGCTGCAAGCACAAATCCTGGTTTACATATGCACTTAAAGCTGCCATCTTCATTTATACACATTCCATTTAAACACATATTTGTAGTAGCACATTCATCATGATCTGAAAATATACAAAATAGCATGGTATTAAGCACTTATATTAAGCTATGGCAATCTCAATCACCAGGGGTAAGGAATGTTTTCAGAGTACTAATGTTAAAATAGTTAACAATTAGATATAAAGATAGCCATAGCCATTACAGTTGTTCTCCTCATCAACCACTTCTGAACATTTGCAAAAAGTTGTGCATTAAATTGAAACCAACTGCTGATAAGCCTATCTACCATTGTCTAGCCAAAATATACAGTATTCTAAAGTAAAACATTTAATAATTATCAATACCTGGGGCACATGTGTAAATGTGTTAGCAGTGGTTTCCCAGTGCTGGTACCAGCTACACAAATGAATTAAAAAGAGACAAATTCTTTTTATAATTAACAAAAAGTCTATATCATCAAACACAAACATACACAATAAGATACTAATATTCTCATTATCATTCTAAGTATAGTGATCCTGGAAGTTGTTGCTGGGGCAGTACAAACTTCCATCTGTGTGGGCACAGATTCAGATTCTTTCTGGTGATTCATGTTAGTTTATATTTAAAATATCCTCACACAGTCTGCCATGGTGCCTGTGCCTAATTAGGTGTGTCTATATCCATTTTTTATCTATATAAGAAACCAAGATCTGCTCATTTTAAAGAAGAAGCATTAGCGAATGCTAGACTATTTTCAAAATTTCTAACTTTTCATCCTACCAAGGACAGTAAATCAAACAATCCCCTGAAGAAACCATTTTGTCTGGATGCCTTGCTTTTCTTGTCATTTCTAATGTGCACTGCTGAATTTAAGGTTTTTAAATTTACCTAGGCTAGCCATTTTTTTAAATATGATTTCATCAAAAAGTTAAAATGGAGCTAAGCCATCCTATCTGCCTCTATTTTTTAGCTGCCATGGTGCTACCATGTGATCAGATATGACACCAGCCATTTGATGGCCTGACAGATCAGTAGGTAGCTGACATAAGCACACTTGTAATTGTAACAAGTATCATTCATGACATGCCTTAAATTTAACTGTTTTGGAAAACAGTTGAGTTGGTTGGTTTAATTTTTTTTTAACTGTGTGAGATAGTTATATTTTATTAGTCTCCATGATCTGTGATACAGTTGGCAGAGACATTTCCATGATCAGAGTTCAAATTTTGATGAACATGCTTTTCAAATGAGTAAACATTATTGAAGCTTTGTGAAGGAACTGGACCAAATTCCACTTATGACTTTGATATGATCTGTCTACAGAAGGCTTAAAACATCATTAGGGTTGTCTTAATAGCCGCCATGATGTCTAGAGATAATGACCAATATCTAATAGAGTCTTTAAAAAGACTTTTACTTAAATAATAAAGTAATTTAAATTATAGTAAAAAGTATCTCATTATAAAAATGATTTCCATAGCTTCAGCCAAAGTGTCCAAATGTCTTTGATAACAATTATAAGCCAGACATCCATGTTATTCTAGGACCAAATATTGCACAGGCATTAAGCAATTGATAAAGAGAATTTCCGACTGTACATGGTGACTCCTCAACAATTGTTTGCTACGTGACATAGAAAAATATGTAAACAGCTGTTTCTAACACAGCCCAGATGTCTGATTGAC
The DNA here is from genome assembly GCF_042186555.1 of Aquarana catesbeiana. Taxonomy (NCBI): domain Eukaryota; kingdom Metazoa; phylum Chordata; class Amphibia; order Anura; family Ranidae; genus Aquarana; species Aquarana catesbeiana. The sequence goes on from NC_133324.1 coordinate 217,044,576, forward strand.
TGCAGGGACTGGGGTGCATATTTTCTTTAATGGCTAAGTTGTGCTGTTGTGTGGCGGTTTAACCTATTTTAGTCGTCATGAATTACATACAACAAATACTATTTCCAGAACTTTTACCTGCACAGTTCTTTCCATCAGGAGTTAGCTCAAAACCAGCATTGCAGATACACTGAAAGCTCCCCTCTGTGTTAACACATCTTCCATTTTTGCAGAGGATGCCATTTTGAATACACTCATCAATATCTAGGTTTTAAGAAAAACACACTGTTCAGCTCTGCAAAATTGGTGAAAAGCCTAGCAAAACATTAATCACACTATGAAATAAATATAAAAAATGATTATTCAAAAACATAAGGATTCATGCAAAGAGAAAGGATGTTTTTGTCAGTCATCGTCAGTCATGTTACATCAGGTTACAATCATTCCCTTTTTTATTTAGTTGTCTTGTGTTTTGGCTCTTAAAAATGTAACTACCATTAAAGTATGATGCAAATAACTATAGCTTACTTGACATAAACCAGCCTCTTTGGCTAAACCCAACCCAGGGGCTGTTGTTAGGCTTTTTTAGTTATGTTGCATTCATATGAATATTCCAAAAATATCTAACAATAAAATACATTGATGGAAGAGCATAGTCTTTGTACACATTGTGCTAGATTACAAATTAGTGAGCTGAGCTATGGTGAAGCAGATCTCATTTTAGTGTTAGCATCCTCTCTCCTAGTGACCAGTTCAAATAAGTGCCAATTTTGTGTATCTGTGTTTCTTGTTCAATAATATTTATTGACATTTAAGAAGGAGTAGCAAAGACACATGACTTACACAAGTACTGTAAACAGGATTGGAATTAAATAGGGGAGGGGGTGTCACCAAGCTTGGCTTAAAGTGCATCATAGAGGTTGTTGTTATAGTTCCAATAACCAGCAGTCAAAATTGCATGGAAGTTAATTGGAGACCCATCCCAGACATTATGAAGTTTGGACATATTGCCCTGAAGTCTGGCAGTGAGCTTCTCATGAGGTAGGGTCCACTTTATTCTAGTTCAGAGCTAATAAACATCTGTTTCTTTTAGTGAACTTTCTAATACTGACAATGAAATTCTAATTATTGAAAAAACTAAACATCTGTGAAAGAATGTGTCATGAATTGATGCTGCCATTGTCAAGGTTCCTGTCTGTATATTGGTTTGGGGACAGTCCCCTTTCTTAGTGCTTTAAAAAATGGGCAAATGCAGCTTGCTTCCGATATCCTTCTAACCTACATTTAACTTTATGCTTACCTGTATGTTACTTTCCTGTAAGGTGCATTAACTACTTGTCTACCAGGCACTAACACCCCCTTCCTCCCCAAGCCATTTTTCAGCTTGCAGCGCTGTCACACTTTGAATGACAATTGTGTGGTCATGCTACACTGCACCCAAACAAATTTTTACATCATTTTCTTCACACGAATATAGCTTTCTTTTGGTGGTATTTAATCACTGCTGGGTTTTTTTTTTTTTTTTTAAAAAGACCAAACATTTTGAAAAAAAATGTTTTTCACTTTTTTCTGTCAGTAAATTTTGTAACTAAGTAATTTTTCACCTTCACTGATGTGCGCTGATGAGGAGGCACTGATGGGCACTGATAGGCTGAACTGGTGGGCATTGATGAGGTGGCACCTATGGGCACTGATGAGGCTGCACTTATGGGCACTGATGAGGTGGCACTGATGAGGAGGCACTAATATGCCTCACTTATGGGCACTGATATGTGGAAATGATGAGCACTGTTAGGTGGCACTGATGGGCACTGTTAGGCAGCACTGGTGGGCACTGATAGGCAGCACTGGTGAGCACTAATAGGCAGCACTAGTGGGCACTGATAGGCAGCGATGGTGGGCACTGATAGGCGGCACAGATAGGCGCTACTGATGGGCACTGATGGGCACAGCCGATGACATGTTTAAAGAGCTGCAGATGCGGCTCTTTCCACAGATCGGGGTCGTGCCGTGTCCTAGCAACACGGCAGGGCCACGATTGCTACGCACCCCCGCAGGCATGCAAGAGCAGCTGTTCTGAGATGCCGTCATACAACGGCGTCCCAGAACAAGAGCCGCTGTCATTTGACAGTGGCGGGCCGAAACCAGTTAAAGAGTCCCTGCCAAATTCTAAAAAATTCACCTGAAAGTATCCTGCAACAGAAGAAGCATTACACTCCCCTCTCCTGCAGCCAGTGTCCTCTGCTTCCCTTCATTCCAATGCTACACAAAATATATTAAATACTAAAGAGGTGCTGAAAAGATGTTTTAATGCCCTAAGACCATCATCTTTTCTATAGGCTGGCCTTCATGATAAAACTAGACTTAAATAACTGTAGTGGGACCAGTAACACTGTAGTAAAAACCAAGGCAAAATACTGACCAAAAGTACATTTAGCAGATTTTCAGTATAATGTCTGGAAATGGTCAAAAATACATGAATATTTTAACATTCGCTAGCACATGTAAAAATCTAAGATTCAGTAGGCTACCTTATATGCCTCAAAGCTATTTAATATTTACAGGTGGAAAAAACAACTATTTGTATACTTAATTAGTAGAAAATATTGCTGTCTTCAGGTAGAGAGCCTTTCCTGACAGTGATTTTATGTATGCTATTTAGTCAGCAAAGGTTTCTTCTCCTAAGTAGTGCAATAATTGTGGCAGGATCATAACATTTTAGGTTTCCTCATTGAGCTCATAGAGAAACACAGACATGTAAAGGGGAGCTATAAACTGGATTGATATATAGATTTAAAAAAATGACAAAGACTTCTCAAAGCACTATGGGTTTCTAAAGAGTGTGCACAAGTAATTTCTCTTTAAGGAGACTGTCTCTCGTTGCAGGCTTTGGGGCAGTGGAGTGCCCCGGGTGCCACACATTGAGGGGGTGTCAGGCCAGCTATCCAGCTAGGCCAGCTATAAGGGACAGGACAAGGCAGGGCGGGTGCTCTGTAGCTGCACTGGCTCTCTATATTCGTGCGAGTCAGTCAGCTGCTGCTCTGTGTTATTCAGCTCACAGTCAGGCTCCTTACTGCCACCTCTGGCTGCTTCCTGTATGTGCACCCTTTGTGTGTACTGCAAGTAGAATATTTTGTATTGCAGCTCCTCTCGTGTCTCACAGGGACATGTAGAAACAGAACCTGGGACTAGAAAGACCACCTTACAAGTGGGGGCTGTGAGTACAAGTGAAGGGAGGAGGCTGTGTACGGGGGGCAGCTGAGTGTGTACAGGCATGTGTGTGTGTGTGGGGGGGGCAGCTGAGTGTGTACAGGTGTGTGTGTGTGTGTGTGGGGGAGCTGAGTGTGTACAGGTGTGTATGTGGGGGGGGGCAGCTGAGTGGGTACAAGTGTGTGTAGGGGGGCAGCTGAGTGTGTACAGATGTGTGTGTGTGTGGGGGGGGCAGCTGAGTGTGTACAGATGTGTAGGTGGGGGGGCAGCTGAGTGTGTACAGGTGTGTGTGTGGGGGGGCAGCTGAGTGTGTACAGGTGTGTAGGTGGGGGGCAGCTGAGTGTGTACAGGTGTGTGTGTGGGGGGGGGCAGCTGAGTGTGTACAGGTTTGTGTGTGGGGGCAGCTGAGCATGTACAGGTTTGTGTGTGGGGGCAGCTGAGTGTGTACAGGTGTGTGTGTGGGGGCAGCTGAGCATGTACAGGTTTGTGTGTGGGGGCAGCTGAGTGTGTACAGGTGCATGTGTGTGCGGGGGCAGCTGAGCATGTACAGGTGTATGTGTGTGTGTGGGGGGAGGTGTGTTGGGGGCTGAGTGCTTGGAGGTGTGAGGGGGCTGAGTGCATAGTGGTGTGAGGGGGGCTGAGTGCGTAGAGGGATGAGGGGGCTGAGTGAGTAGAGGGGTGAGGGGGGCTGAGTACGTAGAGGGGTGAGGGGGGCTGAGTGCATAGAGGGGTGAGGGGGGTGAGTGTGTACAGGCATGATCAGTGAAGTGGGGTGCCAGATGGGGGGGTGCAAGGTATAGGATCTGCCCCGGGTGCCAAATGCTCTAGGTACACCCCTGCTCTGGGGCAATCTGATAAGGGAGGAGTCACTATGTTGACTAAGGCAGGCCATGGGGCAGTTCCTGTGGCTTCACTTGCTGGTTACTTTTGAAATAATTTAACAAGTACAGAGCCATTCTCTGCTCAGAGCTGTCAAAAAAAAGGCAGCTGGCAAAGTTTATCACAACATTGCTCAGTGCTGAGATAAAAAGAAACATCGTAGCATTTGGTTCTTTTAGCTCAAAGGGATGGAGTCGGTGAGGTCAGTTTAACCACTTAAAGACTAACCTTTTTTCTGACACTTGTTGCTTACAAGTTAAAATCAGTATTTTGTGCTAGAAAATATAATACTATATATTTTAGCAGAGACTCTAGAGAATAAAATGGCTGTCGTTGCAATATTTTATGTCACACTGTATTTGCGCAGCGGTCTTTCAAAAGCATTTTTTTTGGGCAAAAATACACTTCAATGAATTAAAAAAAAAACTAAACAGTAAAGTCAGTCCAATTTGTTTGTATAATGTGAAAGACGATGTTACACCAAGAATCGTGATCTTTATTCTAAGCAAAGTAATTGTGAGTCTCATTTTATCCAGAATTGTGCAGCTCTACCTGGAATATATAAAAGATTAATATGCAATATTTATATTTACCCTGACCAAAAACACTTAAAAGAAAACTACAATATTAAGTCCTGTTCACAAAAAAATAAATAAATCAGGAAAATATTTACAAAACTGCTATACACTTCCTTTAACTACCAAGAAAAGAAAATTAAAAAGTGAAATATTTTGTGATCAGTAATGGCATCTCCTTAATTTTAAATTATACGTTGGAAGAAGCTTCCTGAATTCAGTGAAAGGGAAAATCATAATACTGTACTTACCAATGCATGCCTGCTTGGTAGGAGTCCTCTGAAAACCAGAATGGCACTTACAATAATAGGATCCAGGTGTGTTAACACAGTCTCCATTGGTACATGGGTTTGATGTACACTCATCAACATCTGTTTGTAGTAACAAAAAGTCATAACACTCAGCTGGTTTAAAGTGTATAATTTAAGAACAAGTCATTACTGGTCACATTATCTTTTCAGTAAATGTATCTCTTACTGATTTTGCTAGGCTTTTAATTTTTTTTAACTGTTCAAACAGGTCAAAGTAAAACAACTACTATCTGTGAATGTGGTAACATGCACTGTACATTCCAGGGTACTTGGATAATAAAATAATTCATTCAGGGTACTAATAAAATAATTGTACTTTCAAGACAGCTATGAAGCAATTCATGTACACATTTGCAGGCCTAATAAACCTATTAATTACATCCTATTAATACACACTATAGGAAACTGGGAGTGAGCCTTGAAAAAATGCTTACATGAGCTCAATCCAGCATATTTGTACATTTACATATTTACAATGTCCATGTTGTGATAATACATTTGATGTGAATCCATGTCAATACTTAAAGGAGTTGTAAAGGCAGTTTTTTTTTATTATCTTAATGCATTCTAATGCATTCCCTTCCGGGACTCTCCTCCTGATTGGCTGAGACACAGCAGTGGCACCATTGTCTCCCACAGCTGTCAATCAAGGTCAGTTAGCCAATCAGGAGAGACAGGGGACAGGGCCGGGCCTGGGCTCTGTGTCTGAATGGCCACACAGAGCTGTGACTCAGCTCGGGTGCCCCCATAGCAAACTGCTTGCTGTGGGGGCACTCATCAGGAGGGAGGGGCCAGGAGCAGCAAAGAGGGACCCGAGAAGAGGAAGATCTGGGCTGCTCTGTGCAAAACCAACTGCACAGAGGAGGTAAGAATAACATGTTTGTTGTTTATTTATTTTTTTAAACAAGACTTTAAAATCAATTTCGCAGTTTGGGAACAACATCCTATGGACAGATGAGACCAAGATCAACTTGTACCAGAGGGATGGGAAGAGAAGAGTATGGAGAAGGAAAGGAACTGCTCATGATCCAAAGCATACCACCTCATCAGTGATACATGGCGGTGGTAGTGTCATGGCGTGGGCATGTATGGCTGCCAATGGAACTGGTTCTCTTGTATTTATTGGTGATGTGACTGCTGACAAAAGCAGCAGGATGAATTCTGAAGTGTTTCGGGCAATATTATCTGCTCATATTCAGCAAAATGCTTAAGAACTCATTGGACAGTGCTTCACAGTGCAGATGGACAATGACCCGAAGCATACTGCGAAAGCAACCAAAGAGTTTTTAAGGGAAAGAAGTGGAATGTTATGCAATGGCCAAGTCATTCACCTGACCTGAATCTGACTGAGCATGCATTTCACTTGCTGAAGACAAAACTGAAGGGAAAATGCCCCAAGAACAAGCAGGAACTGAAGACAGTTGCAGTAGAGGCCTGGCATAGCATCACCAGGAATGAAACCCAGCGTCTGGTGATGTCTATGTGTTCCAGACTTCAGGCTTTAATTGACTACAAAGGATTTGCAACCAAGTATCAAAAAGTGAAAGTTTGATGGATGATTGTTAACCTGTCCCATTACTTTTGGTCCCTTAAAAAGTGGGAGGTACATATACAAACTGTTTTAATTCCTACATCGTTCATCTGATTTGGATGTAAATACTCCTCAAATTAAAGCTGAAAGTCTGCAGGTTGTGGTGGTGTATAGAGCCAAAAAGATTAGAATTGTGTCAATGTCCCAATATTTATGGACCTGACTGTATATTTAGACATGATTTGATATACTTTTAAATCTGCCTTTTAGCTAAATTGAATTTTAGCAAAAAAAAAAAATATATATAAGAAAAAATAGAAAGTGACTCTAAGATAACCTTGGCTGCACAATCTGGGGCTTAGCTGCTCATTAAAGTTACTATAATTATTATAATATTATTTTGGCATTCTTAGGGTCGGTTCACACTAGGACGACTTGTCAGGCGACCTAGTCGCCTGATAAGTGGCGTCCCGTTCTGTTCAATGGAACCACGTCGCTCCGACTTAGAAAAAGGTTCCTGTACTACTTTGGGGGCGACTTGAGGCGATTTGAGGCGACTTGCATAGACTTCTATATAGAAGTAGTTTTGCAAGTCGCCGCCCCTGTCGTGTCCAGGTCGCCTTGGAGCAGTCGCGCTGCAAGTCGCGCTGCTTCAGTGTGAACCAGGGCTTACTGGTCATTGTTTACAGATTACACAGCTGTTGAAAATGTATATATAGTTTTCACTACAAGTATTTCTGCAATATTTTAAAAAAGAATATTTTAAATATTTTAATATTTTAGGTTGGCAGTTTAGGCCCCTTTCACACTGGGGTGGGGGCGGCATCAGCGGTAAAGCGCCGCTATTGTTAGCGGCGCTTTACCGTCGGTATTCGGCCGCTAGCGGGGGCAGTTTTACCCCCGCTAGCGGCCGAGAAAGGGTTAAAAACTACCACGGTATAGCCGCGGTGCCCCATTGATTTCAATGGGCAGGAGCGGTGAAGAAGCGGTACACACACCGCTCCTTCACCGCTCCAAAGATGCTGCTAGCAGGACTTTTTTTACCATCCTGCTAGCGCACCGCTCCAGTGTGAAAGCCCCTCGGGGCTTTCACACTGTAGACAAAGCAGCGGCACTTTCAGGTTAGTTTGCAGGCGCCTCAGTGTGAAAGGGCTCTTAGTGAGTTTTCCTTTACCACCCGCTACAAGGGAGAATTCATACGAGCACATTACCACTACATTGACTGATTGTACAAGGCATTTGTAACAATTCATATCGGCAGTTATTTCTAAAAAGACTGCCATTAGTTACAGTTAGTAGGGATTCACTGCTGCGAAAATATTTTACTGAGGAAAAAGCCAGTTGAGTAGACTCCATCCTCTAATAAAGCCCAGTATAGTGCATACATACCATTACATTCTGTGGGAGTATCTTGCTTATATCCCATGTTGCATTCACATCGGTAACTGTTAAGGTTAGGTATACACCGTCCATTTAAGCAAAGATTTGGGTATTGCTTGCATATATCTATTGTCTGATTTAATGTTGCTATGATAAAAATAGAAAATATTTAATTACTGATTTGTTAATAGCATATTTCACATAAAAGTGAACATGACATTAATTATAGTGTTATCATTTTATAATACTATCTTTTTTCATTTGTGTTAGTATTATCAGTATTAATTGTTATATTCAGTGATATATATAGTACTTCAGATAGTTATACCTCAAATTATAAATTAAAGAAAAGATACAAAATGAATGTACCATTAAAAGATACTTCTATTGAGACAATACGAAGGCTTCCATTGGGGAAATATTAATTCTCTGGCTGTCATATCGATTCAAAGGTTTCATTACTTTCCTATTTGTCTACCTGGAATAAGTATGCAAATTAGGAGTTTGATTTCACATGAAGCCATGGGGCCAATTGAAACAGCTACCTTGGAAGGCACTCAGAAAGGCATAGTGAGATGGGGGGGGGGGGGGGGGGGGGACGTCACTGAGGCCAGAGTATCCATATAAGACACTTCATCCTCAGTGTAGCTCAATAATGCTGAGCCTACTAAAATTACAGGCTCAGAGTTACTGAGCTGCCTGCCTGGCCAATGCCTCTGTTGCACAGGCAGTCGCAGCACCCAAGTCCCCAAGTGACTAGGAACTTGTTGAAAGTGAAGATTCAGTGTTGCTGAGCACAGCACTGTAGGTGTATCAGAAAGCTTCTGAATGGTCAGTAAACTCTGTTGTGATGCTAAGTCTGCTTTTTTTATGGGCTCAGCATCACTGATCACACAAACAGCTTTACTGCCGAAGGCAACCTTCTTTGCCATAGGATGGAAACATTTGTCCCCACATTGGTCCTGGTTCCAGGTGAGTGTCTTAAAATACTAAAGTCAGACAGCCAGGCAGTTAGAATTTCCAGAAGGTAGTCAGCTATGGCAGCCACAGGATTTTACTCAGTACAGGTTTTCCTCAAATCTCAAAAGGGCACATGTTAGCATTACCAAATCACATTATTATTTGGAGTAAATTGTACCTCTTGTTTGTTATAACCTGTTATGTACCTCTTGTTTGCTATAAATTATAAAACATGCTTTTCCCCAGCATTAAACTTAGAACAAGCCTCTAGTCTCTGATAACCAAGTATTACAAATTCTAGTGTTCTTAGCAGTTTTATAAAAGGATCAAGTAGCCCACCGTTATGTACACAGTCAAGTACAAACTATGATATAAAACAGTTTTTTTTTTATACACATTCAGAAGATTATTTGCATTATTTATCTGTAAGGAACATTTAAGAGTACGTCATTCCCCTATTGTACAATTTTAAAAAAGTTTAGTAAGAATCCCTATGCTAATAAACTGAATTTATATTCCTAATTATCAGTCAGAGCCATTATAGTGCACTAAACCTATTAGCACAGACTGGTCTATGTAAGTAAATCCTTATCATGGACACATTAGTAAGACATCTTTGCTGAGCTTTGTTGATCTCTTAATAATAACTTGCAATGGGCCAGGCAAGATGCATATAAAGTCAGATTAGGGTAAGGGTATTGCTTTGATATTGTAAGTGTTAGTCAGTACTGCAATCGATATTTTTACATTTTATATCATATAAAATAAGTACTAACTATGCCAAGCCTCTTATAGATTACAAATGTTGGTGCATATTAGATTGTATAGCGCAATTATAGATAATGATAACTAACTGAAGACATATAGAGGTGTGAGAGTTTTGACTTTCTTTTCACTTGCACGGTAAGGAGTACAATTACTAACTCTTTTAAACACAATACTTCTTAGTAGACTACTAATCATCACCAGAAGTACCAATCATCATTATCAGAAGTAAAAGTTAAGCAGCCTTAATGTAAACATTTTAAATTGCTACCACATCTTACACAATTGGCTCACTGCACTCAGTGTGTGCACATTTAAAAATAATTAAAGTGTTATTACTTAGAAAAGTGTAATTAGCGATCATACACATGTTATCAATATTAGTGATAATAAGAAATAGTATAACATTAATGATAATAATTTCTTTGTTCACAATCTCTATAAATGACATAAGGATAGAGACATTTCATCTCCCCATAACATTTACATTTAAACTAGAATGACCACACAGAATTTCTGAATTCATATTTAGAACCAAACAGTAACTCACCAACACCTCTTCCTGCTCCTGTTCCAGTACCAGTTCCATCAATTCCTGTTCCACCTACACTGGGATGAAAACCATTTCTACCTGGTAAAGGAGGGATATATCCATTTCCACCAGGTCCAAACACATTTGGTCCAAATACTCCTGGGCCATCTATTCTGGGACCCCCAAATGGAACCCCATCAATGCAAAGCCTCCGATATTCATCTGAAAAAAAAATGACTGGGTGTTTTAGTGTTTTTAAACCAAGGAAGGTTCAACTTTCTTTTAGAAAAAAAAAGCAAAAACCCTTTACTGCCATATGTGTGGCTCTGGTCTTAATATTCCTAAAGATTAATTATTTTGAAATGTGTCCTTGGACAGTTCAACCACTCAATGATTTTTTTTTTTTTAGTTTTGTTTTTAGCCAACGTAGTGCCAACCAAACAAATGTATTGATGGCACTAAAATAAAAACCATTAAGTCCAGCCAATCCACAAAAAATAAGCACAACTAGTTTGTGAGGATATACTTTACCAGTGGGGACATTTTCCCATTATGAAGGTTACTTTACAAGTAGACTTTCTGAATAAAAGTGGCTTGCATTTTTTACCCCTGGTTTACTAGATTACTATGAAATAGGTAAAATTATTTATTAAAGAAAGAAGAAAACCCAAGCAGAAAGAAAACAAATAGCTTCAGAATTTGTTACTGACCTGAACCTCTGACTGGACACAGTTCAGGAATGGATCCCAAAGCCCAACATCGTCCTGCTTCACAGCAGCATTGCATTTTGGTAAATCTGCCTGACAGCTCCTGTGCACAATGTCCATTTACAAGACTGGAGTAGCATGTACCTGACCTCTGATCTATGCAAAAACAAAACACAGCATATACTTAATTACAAATCACACATCTTCATATGGATGACTCATTCTAATGTTCCAGCAGTTTCATCATTACTATCAGCAGTAAGTGGACCAGGTCAAGATTGGGATTCCAGCTACAATACCTTGATTTACCAATTGATTATCATGAAAAGATGTAAGTTACTGGGGTACACATTATCATAATTCAACACAGTAATGAGGTCAGGAATATGTCACTTAACCACTTCGGCCCCGGAAGATTTTACCCCCTTCCTGACCAAAGCACTTTTTACAATTTGGCACTGCATCGTTTTTAACTGACAATTGTGCGGTCGTTTAACGCTGTACCCAAATTTGCACCCTTTTCCCCCAAAAAATAGAGCTTTCTTTTGGTGGTATTTGATCACCTCTGAGGTTTTTATTTTTTGCGCTATAAACAAAAAAAGAGCGACAATTTTGAAAAAAAAAAACAATATTTTTCACTTTTTGCTATAATAATATCCCCAAAAATCTTTATCAGTTTAGGCCAATATATATTCTTCTATATATTTTTGGTAAAAAAAAATCACAATAAGCGTGTATTGATTGGTTTGCGCAAAAGTTATAGTGTTTACAAACTATGGGAAAGATTTATGGCATTTTTATGGCATTTTTATTATTATTATTTTTTTTTACTAGTAATGGCGGTGATCTGCAATTTTTAGCAGTACTGAGACATTGCAACGGACAGATCAGAGACTTTTGACACATTTTTGGGACCATTGCCATTTATACAGCGATCAGTGCTATAAAAATGCACTGATTACTGTGTAAATGTCACTGGCAGGGAAGGGGTTAACACTAGGGACGATCAAGGGGTTAATTGTGTGTTCCCTCAGTGTGTTCTAACTGTGGGGGGATAGGATTGACTAGGAGAGGAGACATATCATTTTTCCTACTTAGTAGGAACAAATAATATGGCTCCTCTTCCCTGACAGCACAGGGAATTGTGTGTTTACACACACAAATCCCTGTGCTGGCTGTCGTGCATGCGATCTCGTGTGGCCGGTGGTGCATGTGCCCTCTGGTGGCCGCTAAAGGAATGGAAGTACCCGTACGGGATTTCGCCCAGGGGAGCCATTCTGCCACAGTATATCTGCGTGAGCCGGTCGGGAACCGGTTAAAGGAAGCTAAAATATTCATACAGTTTGTATTTCCACAGATAACACCTACTTCAAAACCAAATAGCCTGTTCACTCTGCAAGGGAAGTTACAGTTTGCAAAAAATCTGCCCCAGAATTAAGTGAATGTAGTGAAGTTTCACTCTTCAAAGAATACCCAATCATGAAAAAAATAAAACAGCATTTTTGCATGCACATGGTCAGATGATAAATTCTGCACAGCTTTACTAAGCTCTGGATATTCCCTTACAAAGTGAAAAGCCTATCTGCATTTAGCATATAAACCCCAAAACGTATGTGAGGGAAGTAAAGGTTAGTCTCCCCAGTCAGACAAAGACAGCATGAAAAAGGGATTTTAAGCATTCCCTAAAACAAATTTGATTTTAAACATACTTTAAACCCTATACAATATATATGGCAGTTACAGCTGTCCAACACCTTTTAGGTTGCTGTAAAAACAAGTTTGTTATACTGCTGTCATGTCATTATATTAACATAGTAATTAAGAATGATAAGAATTCTACTAATAGAATAATAATATTTTGTTTGGCACGTGGTGGCCTAGTGATTAGTACTGAAAATTGTAGTGCTGCTGTGTTCCATTCACACAAGTACTCCATCTACATAGGGTTTAATGCTTGTAATGGATTATTCTTCTCATCTAAAAACATACCAATAAGTGAGTTCACGTCCTCCCAAACTGGCTATGAGTGACAAAAGGCTAAACTAGTAAGGTCCACCAGGGCAGGGATAAATTATCCATGTTTCCTGTATTCCTATGGAATATTTATCTGCTATATAAATTAAGTAGAATTAAATATAAAAGGACACCTTTAGACATTGGAGCTTACTCCCTTCCGTCTGGATTTCGCCCTCAACATTCCACAGAAACTGCTCTCATAAAACTAACAAATGATCTACTAACTCTCAAAACTAAGGGACGCGATTCTGTTCTCCTACTCCTGGACCTCTCTGATGCCTTCGATACGGTTGACCACCCCCTCCTCCTCAAAAAACTCCACGCCTTTGGTCTCCCTGACTGTACTCTTCGCTGGTTCTCTACTTACTTATCCGACCGGACCTTTAGCGTTACTTACAATGCTACTTCCTCCTCTCCTCTTCCTTTCTCTGTTGGGGTCCCCCAAGATTCTGTTCTTGGACCTCTCCTATTTTCAATCTACACCTGTTCCCTGGGTCAGCTGATAGCCTCCCAAGGCTTCCAATATGGTCTGTATGCTGACGACACTCAAATCTATTTTCTCTACCCCTCAACTCACTCCTTCAGTTTCTTCACGTATCACTAATTTACTATCAGATATATCAGTCTGGATGTCGCACCACTTCCTCAAACTTAATCTATTCAAAACCGAATGTATCATTTTTCCTCCCCCACGTGCCTCTTCCTCTGATCTCTCTGTAAAATCGATATCAGCCCATCCCCACATGACAAGGTCCTAGGAGTAGTCCTGGACTCTGAACTCTCCTTTAACCACTTCAAAACCGGCCACTGTATATAAACGTCCTGTACTTGGGGGGGATATCTGAATGATGCCTGTAGCTACAGACATCATTCAGATATCATTATTTTCAGCCGGCGATTCTGTGCACGATAAGAATGATCATAGCGGCAGTTCCGCCGCTTGATCGTTCTTATAGGCGACGGGAGGGGACACCCCCCCTCCCGCCGCCATCCGGTGCTTCTCTGGGCTCTCCCGTGCCATCGGGAGCCCGGAGAATGAATCGGCCGGCGCCGGATGAGGACGATAAGAGATTTCTGGTGACCAGATGGTCACCAGTCATCTTTATGACCGTCGGAGGCCCGGGCGCGATGTTATGACGTCACGCCAGGGTACCCGGAAATAACCGAAACCGCGATCGTGGTTGTCAGCATGAGATCGGTAAAAAATGTTTTTCCGATCTCATGCTTTCCAGCCTGGAGGAGAGATGTGGGGTCTTATTGACCCCGCATCTCTCCATAAAAAGGATCTGTCACATAGATTCCTATTACAAGGGATGTTTACATTCCTTGTAATAGGAATAAAAGTAATCAAAAAAAAAGTGTAAAAATAAAAAAAATTAAGTAAAATAAAAAATAAAATAAAAAAAAAAAAAAAATTTTAAAACTCCCCTGTCCCCGGTAGCTCGCGCTCAGAAGCGAACGTACACGTAAGTCCCGCCCACATATGTAAACGCCGCTCAAACCACACATGTGAGGCATCGCCGCGTGCGTTGGAGCATGTACAACAATTCTAGCACTAGACCTCCTCTGTAACGCTAAACTGGTAACCTGTAAAATGTTTTAAAGCGTCGCCTATGGAAATTTTTAAGTTATGAAGTTTGGTGCCATTCTATAATTGTGCGCAATTTTAAAGCATGACATGTCAGGTGTCTATTTACTCGGCGTAACATCATTTTTCACATTATACAAAAAAATTGGGCTAACTTTACTGTTTTGTTATTTTTTAATTCATGAAACCGTTTTTTTTCCAAAAAAAGAAAAAAGGCGTTTAAAAAATTATTGCGCAAATACTGTGCAAGATAAAAAGTTGCAATGAGCACCATTTTATTCCCTAGGGTGTCTGCTAAAAAAACATATATAATGTTTGGGGGTTCTGAGTAATTTTCTAGCAAAAAAATTATGATTTTTACATGTAGGAGAGAAGTGTCAGAATTGGCCCGGTATTGAGGTGGTTAAGCTCCACGTCCAATCACTGTCCAAATCTTGCCGCCTCAACCTCCGCAACATCTCCAAAATACGCCCCTTTCTAACCAATGGCACAACAAAGCTGATAATTTACTCCCTGGTCATCTCTCGCCTTGATTACTGCAACTCCCTCCTCACTGGCTTACCTCTGCATACTCTATCCCCCCTTCAGTCCATCATGAATGCTGCTGCTAGACTCATCCACCTTACCAACGGCTCTGTCTCTGCTACTCCTCTCTGTCAATCCCTCTACTGGCTTCCGCTCACCCAATGAATTAAATTCAAAATACTAACAACTACCTACAAAGCCATCCAAAACTCTGCCTCCAGCTACATCCCTGACCTAGTCTCAAAATACCAACCTACTCATTCTTTTCGTTCTTCTCAAGACCTCCTGCTCTCTAGCTCTCTCATCACCTCCTCCCATGCTCGTCTCCAGGACTTTTCCAGAGCCTCTCCAAGCTTATGGAACTCCTTACCCCAGTCTGTTCATCTGTCTCCTACTCTATTAGCTTTCAGGCGATCCCTGAAAACCCTCCTCTTCAGAGAAGCCTATCCTACCCAGACCTAATAACTGTATTTTAATTTTGTCCTGTGGATCTGATCATCTCCCACAGCTACTACTCTTTGTTCTACTTGACCCTCCCTTCTAGATTGTAAGCTCTAACAAGCAGGTCCCTCTGATCCCTCCTGTATTAAATTGTATTGTAATTGTACTGTCTTCCCCGATGTTGTAAAGCACTGAGCAAACTGTTGTGGCTATATAAACCCTGTATAATAATAATAATAATAATATAATACTCATTTGATATTTATAGCTTAACTCAAAAGTAGGCAAAAGCTAGTAGTGTATAGCCTATATGGATCATTATTATTATTATTGTTATGATATATTGCCTGGCCTAGCAGTTGTAGGGCATTACACAGTACAAAAATACTTTTCTTTCTTTAACTACTAACCTGCTGATGCACTTAAGAAAAAAATATGTGATTTCATTAACATGGAATTCATTTACCATTTTTTCTCACATTAATGTATGAATTTTCACATTAATGTAAGATAATTTGAACTATAGAACCAACTATACCAAAAAGCCATACAGCCAAAATGACAAAGTACAGTTAGGCATATTTTAAACCAAGTGAAGTAATAAAGGGTTTGCCTGCACTTTTTAGATTGCTTTATATAAATCCCAGTGTCAGTATATACTAACATATCTTGGCTTCAGAGATCTCCATCTGTCAGCACAGGGACACCACAAACAAAGGTGGATGTTAATCTTCAGCATCTGAACCCTTGCATACTACAAACTCTTTCTGGTTTACATCCAAACCAAACCCATTAGATGAGAGTGAGCTTTCAACAGAGTAGTGTGTAACAGCAGCCCCCGGCCAAACAAATACAACCAAGGCAAAAAAATAATGATTCTTGCTCTTGTTTCTCAATCCCTTTGACCTAATTAGTAATAAAAAATATCAGGGTTCATTCAAAATGTTCCTTTAAGTTGTTTATACACGTTTAATGCACTTGTATATTGGATAAATCATGAAGAATGAGGATATTCTCATCTGTGGAACCTCAAGTGACCTGAACAGTGATGAAGTACAGGGAAACAATGCAAGGTTTATCTAAGGACACAATGTGATAAGTAGACATAAACAGTTTATAAGTTACTATACATATAGGATATGTCTAGTTCAGGATTTCAAAATTAAGGATTACTCAGAGACAATAGATTTATCATGTGAAAAAAATGCTTGTATGTGTCTGTAATTGCAATTACTGCAGTATATTTCATACACCTTAAGTATATTAAATAATTTCATAGTAAATATTCTTCTCTAAAGAATTTATATTTATAAAGTCCTGTCACAAAAAAAAGCAGCCATTCTCCCACTCCCAAAGGCACAGTAGTTCTTGAATTAAGGAGCTTTTATTCACAGGTATATTAATCTAGATGATAGATTTACTGACACATTTCATTTAACCTGGCAAGACTTCCCTCCATATAAACTGTAGTTTACTTCTACACTTGCCAATGTGTTACTGAGGCTATTCAAATATTTACCAAAACTCTGAAGAGTTAACCACACTATCAACATTGTTGATATGTCTCAGGTTTTTTTATTCACTATTGTTTAATTAAAGATTTTTTTTTAGCAAAAAAATATATGTATAAAATGAAAAGTGAGGACTAATGGATGGTTATAATTAAATTAGTTATTAACAGAAAACCATGGCAAAACACAATAGAATAGCTTCAAAAAGTCCCCCAAAATGGGACAATATAGGGATAATTTGTTTTTAGTATGTTTTTAGCACATATCACTTATTTGATATTCAATAACGGCCTATCACATTTATATGTTTATTAATTATCCAGTCAGCAGGGTGGGAGGTTGATCTTAGCGCACTAATACATTTGATTTTCACTTTTAGATACAGTGTCAGAACACTATTAGTTTGGTTGCAGCTTATATCATTTAGTTATTTCTCACTATTTACATCACTTTAACTATTCATATCAGCGCTTTAGTATCTATTTATAAAAACTACAAAATATTGTGTTGTTTTCAAAATTGTCACTCTTTTTTTGTTTATATCGCAAAAAATAAAAACCGCAGAGGTGATCAAATACCACCAAAAGAAAGCTCTATTTGTTAGGAAGTGGTTAAGACACTTCAAAACCCTAATTTACATAGTAAACATGTTCATACATGGGCAGCTCTTGATGCTGTGTTCATTTACCAAGTGAGAGCATAAAATGCTACCATAGTCATGATAATGTCCAACTAGGTGATCCACTGGCAGAGGATTATGCCAATGTCTCTAGTATTTGCCTATGGGGCTCAAAGATGACCTCATACACAGAAAGTAATTGGCAAGCATGGTAGATAATGTCCTTATTAGTTAGTATTTTGATCAAGCATTGTGGATTTTTTGAAGCCTGTTCTGTAACAGTGTCAGTTGTTTATAGATGACATAAGAACTGTCATATCCAGTTCCTTTCCATTAAGGTCATCCATATAAACCACCTGCTATGTCTAAGCTAAAAACTGTGCATTGAAGGGTTTAACCCTGAAGCAATAACAAAGAATTACAAGTGCAGACAGTGACTTGTGGCAAACCCATGGTGTTATGATCTAGACATGCAAATGTCTGATTACCAATTTAATTGAAGATCTATCCATGTATGACAAAACTAGGGCATGAAATAACTTTTACATGAACCATTTGAATTTTGTAAGAAGTAAATACAGATCAGTTACCACTTTTACTTTATCCTTACTGTAAAAAAGTATAATATACTATCTTTCTTACCAATACAGTGTAAGCCATCAACAGATGTGAGATATCCACGAGGACAAATGCAATAATAGCTACCAATTGTGTTGGAACATTCTCCTCCATTACAAATACCAGGGATAGTGCTGCATTCATCAATGTCTGTTGGGTTAAAGAAGACATATGGTTACATGGGATTCATTATGTCTTTGAAATATTCAGCAAAATAACATAATTTATACACATAAAATGATACAACTACATATAATAGAAGTACTAGGGCTTTGTTTTTTTTATGCAAACACAACTGCCTCTGTTATTTCTTTAAAGAGAAACTCTGGCAAAGTTGTTTAGCTCTTGATATGTTAACTGATGTTGTTTAAGTTGATAGCAAATTAGGTATTCACCTAATCCATATAATTAGAATATGCTGTTTTTACCCTGCTCCTCTAAAGATGATCTCCATATAAATCAGAATATTGGGTCTGAGGGAGGTAAGTGTACAACTGTCAATTGCATTTACCTCTGTTGTTGTACCCCTGTTGATGGTTCTGTAAAATTCAGCTCACAGCAGCCTGTCCTGCTTAGTTTTAGTTTTACAAAACTACTGTTCTTTTTATTAGACTATTTATAATTAGTATGGGCTTTCCCTTACTTCAAAATGATCAGCCCTTTTCGTTGCAATTATATAAATTTCAAAAATCAAAAGGTATTTGAAATCAATATTTTTGGATGCTCTAGGGAGTGGTTAAAACGCATATCAGGTTTTTTTGCTATCTCTTTGGAGAGATTTTACACCACTTCCTGTCCTGAAAATACAACAGTAAGACTGGGCTAGTGTCCCCACTAGAAGATTTTACCTCTAATTCCTGATACAGGTACAAAATGTTGGATTTCCATTCACTAAATTTGTATCTGTTTTTAAACTATTTAGAATTTTTACAACAACCAGAATTGTCAGAGTCATCATTCCATGGCATACATTGTGGCTGATCTTGGATGAATATAATATTAACAAGTAAATGTAGAGGGTAGTAACAGGGTGTTTAAACATAATGAATCCTTCCAAAATTTTATGGGGGTTTGTCCAGGGCTTTACACAGCATTGAGGTGATACATATAAAGCTCCCAACTGAAAGAAGGAGGAAGATAGAAGGGACTCAATGGGGGGATGAGTCGTGACTTCCTGGGAGCACCACATCACCTATGGATTCAGGCTGGGGAGTTATGAAAGGTAGTTTTATGTATGCTGGCTAGTCACTATCCATGAAATGCTGGCATCAGTCAAAGCAATGATCACTCTTGGGGCTTGTCAAGCTCCTGCTATAGAGATTTTGTCTGCCAGTTTTATAAAGAAATTCAAAAGTGAGAGTATTTAGGGAGGCCAGGGGTAGGATTGTTTGAGAGTTTGATTTTTTTAAAATTTCCATTCCATAGATTTCTTTTTATTTTTGAATAATAAATCATTTTTACAACAACCAAAAGTGTCAGTCATCACATAATTTCATATTGTACAATGTGACTGAGCTGTAATACATATAATATCAGCAAGCAAGCAAAAGAAAGTAGTTCCATAACTCCCAAGAGGGAGTCTAAACATTCATCACTCTATCCCGGGGTTAGGCAACCCCCGGCACTGGTGCCGCAAGTGGCACTGGAAGCCTCTTTTGCCGGAATTCGACTCCCTCCCCATCAGCAGAGCAGCGCAGGGAAGTGTCATTGAGACACTAATGCATTCCAGTTTCAGCGTTCCCCACACCGCACCTGCACTGAGGGGGAGGCACTGTGCCCCCACACATTGTAAAAGATGGGAAACATTGTTTGGTTCTCTAACTTTGCTGTAGCTGCGATTGTCAGCTTTTGTGATGGGGAAGAGATTGGGTGCAGTTCTGCTAGGGTGGGGGGGCGGCACCTATTTTCAGGAGGAGAAGGACTGTCATTGGCCACTGCTAAACTCAATCACAGTCCTGCTAGCCCCGTCCACCATCTGGGAGGAAGATGATTTGCTTGGTTGCCACTACCAATCTCAGAAAGAAGGGATTTCACTGATTGAGAAAACCACAATCAGGTGACAGTTTGTAGAATTACTGTTGAGCTTTAGGGAACTTTGTTGAAATTATTCCTGAACCTTTGCGTCACTTACTACTGAACCCCTGCACTCTGTGTCCCTTTAAGCCACAGCCAGTATTCAGTGCAATGAAAGTCACACCAAACTTTTGCTGCAGCGCACTTTTTCTCAGCTGCGGAGGCCCAACTTATAATCCTGCACACAGGCCCACTGCTTTTAGAAAATGCCCCTGACCTGAGCTCATTATTGCGCATCCATTTCAGATGCTTGTATGTGACATCACATACATCACATACAAGCACGTGGGCTGGAGGTGAGAGGTGGATCAGCAGGATGAGTGTGCCAGGACAGGTAGATGTGTCTCATCTCTGCTTCCTTTCGCCACTCTGCATATCACGCATATCATAGATGAGAAGAGGGTACAGTGGTGGAGCAGATGAGTAGGAGGGGTTCAGAGGTGACACAGAGGAGCAGGAGGGTACAGCGGTGGAAGAGATGTGCAGGGAGGTACAGTGATGGAAGAGATGAGAAGAGGGTTCAGCAGTGGGTCAGAAGAGCAGGGTGGTTACAGTGGTGGGACAGATGAGCAGGGGGGTTCCGTGTTGGGGCAGATGAGAAGGGGGTTCAGTGGTGGTACAGAAAATCAGGGGGTAGAGCAGTGGGACAGATGTGAAATGAGTTGTATTGGTGGGACAGATGAGCAGGGGGTTACAGTGGTGGGGCAGGAGAGCAGGGGGAACAGAAGTGAGACAGATGTGCAGGAGGTAAATTGGTGGGGTAGATGAGAAAGCAGGTTACAGTGGTGGGGCAGATGAGCAGATGGGTTCAGTGTTAGGACAGATGAGAAGGTGATTCAGTAGTTAGACAGACAAGCATGGGGATATGGCAGTGGGGCAGATGTGCAGGGAGGTACAGTGGTGGAGCAGATGAGAAAAGAGTACATTGATTGGGCAAGGGGGTACAGTAGTGGTGGGGCATATGTGCAGGGGGTACAGTGATGGGGCAGATAAGAAGGGGGTTACAGTGGTGAGAAAGATGAGCAGGGGGGGTTCAGTGTTGGGGCAGATGTGAAAGGAGGTGCATTGGTGGGACAGATGAGCAGAGGGTTACAGTGGTAGGGCAGAGGAGCAGTGGGTACAGGGGGTACAGTGGCGGGGCAGAGAAGAAAGGAGGTACATTAGTGGAACACATGAGCAGGGGGTTACAGTGGTGAGGCAGAAGAGTATGGGGAACAGAGGTAGGACAGATGTGCAGGAGGTACAGTGGTGGGGCAGATGAACAGATAAGTTCAGTGTTAGGACAGATGAGAAGATGGTTCAGCGGTGAGACAGAAGAGCATGGGGGTACATAGGTGGAGTAGATGTGCAGGGTAGTACAGTGGTGGGGCAGAAGGGCAGGGGGTTACAGTGGTGGGACAGATGAACAGGGGGTACAGAGGTGGGGCAGATGTGCAGGGTAGTACAGTGGTGGGGCAGATGTGCAGGGTGTTACAGTGATGGGACAGATGAGCAGGGGGTACAGTGGTGGGGTAGATGTGCAGGGTAGTACAGTGGTGGGGCAGATGTGCAGGGGATTACAGTGGTGGGACAGATGAGCAGGGGGGTACAGTGGTGGGGCAGATGAACAGATAAGTTCAGTGTTAGGACAGATGAGAAGATGGTTCAGCAGTGAGACAGAAGAGCATGTTGGTACAGAGGTGGAGCAGATGTGCAGGGAGGTACAGTGGTGGGGCAGATGTACAGGGGGTTACAGTGGTGGGACAGATGAACAGGGGGTACAGAGGTGGGGCGGATGTGCAGGGTAGTACAGTGGTGGGGCAGATGTGCAGGGGGTTACAGTGGTGGGACAGATGAGCAGGGGGGTACAGTGGTGGGGCAGATGTGCAGGGGGTTACAGTGGTGGGGCAGATGTTCAGGGGGTTATAGTGGTGGGGCAGATGTGCAGGGGAGGACAGTGATCTGAGGTGTGGAGTTGCAGGAATTGGGGCTGATCTGAGGCGTGAGAGTGCAGGATGTTAATTTCTCACTACTACTAGTGGTTTACAGCATTTACTTTATAAAAAATCCTTTTTGTGATTCTGAGTGTGAAGTTGACATTTTTTTGTTATAAAATCAGCACGCTCAATTTCTTTGAAAACATTTTTTGGCGCAAAAGGTTGCCTACCCCTGCTCTATCCAAACATTAAAAAAAAAGTTTTGGCTTTGGATACATTTTAAGTAACGC
This sequence comes from Aquarana catesbeiana, assembly GCF_042186555.1. Classification (NCBI taxonomy): domain Eukaryota; kingdom Metazoa; phylum Chordata; class Amphibia; order Anura; family Ranidae; genus Aquarana; species Aquarana catesbeiana. The sequence goes on from NC_133324.1 coordinate 217,067,002, forward strand.
AGAAGTTAGGAGTCCATTCTTTTGAACAAGTAGAATCACCACCCCCCTCCAAGGGAAGTGTTCCACTGGCATCCCGTGATCTGTAAGTGTGTATGACTGTACAACTGCCTTTCTTATAAAAACATTACTTTATTCCCCTGAAGAACTGTATGGTCTACCAAATAAATAGTACTGTTTACAATTGCCATGTTTGTGCCTATGCACACCTACAAGTATTTTATGTTTAACATCCTTAACAGACATTATATCGATCTTTGAACTCCATTTAATTCTTTTTTCTTTTAAGAAATGTTATACTTTTTCTCTTATGGGCAGGCTTAATCAAATCTTGTGGGTACAGTATCTGTCTACTGTGGAATATGCTTATTCTAGTGCCGCATGATTCCAATTTTCAAATAAAAATGTTCTTTGAAATTGAGCTGGTTTGTGGGATATAAAAGAAAACACTTTCAATAAAGCTAATAGTTGTAAATTCCAAAATGTTTCAATGTCCAGGAATTCCTAAACCATTGCATGAACTGACCACATTAAGTTCAGAAATATAATTTTGTTGAAGGAAATGCCTGTTCAGTTAATCCCAAGGAATGAAACTGCTCAGGAAATGTTACAAAATTCACATCCCAGCATTACTTACAACTAATCAAAGCCATTTACTATGACTGAAATATGACACTAGGGCGCCAGCTATTCCTCTAATTTAAAGGTTATATACACATTTAACTGGCAGCAAAGCACTTCAGTGCAAAATGATGGTGCAATGGTGGCCTTAACTATAGCCATATACCTTTCACATCAACCAACTCTTTTGTCAACATGTAAAGAAAATTTCCTGTTGATCCTGTCAGAAAACTAGTAATCTACTAACTCCCTGGGTGAACTGACAACTCTGCCTTTGCTCTAATCAAACCCCAAGCATAGCCCCCCTCCTCAATTATTATGGGGATATACTGTTTTTTTTTGTGCAGACACAAAAAAAAGTTGAACTGAATAAAAAAATGAAATTCGTTATGTTATAAGGAACATTTAAAATGTAAATTGTGAGTAAGCAATGCCCTAAAAAAAGTGCTGTACCTTTCGTCTGCAATTACTCCTTAAGAATAGGAATTTGGAGGATACCTTTCCAATGTGGTGGAAATCCCCTCTTAGAGCGTTGTTACAGACACAAGCATCCTCATTGGAAGGATTCCCCTCCATTCCTGTATTTGTAGTGCTAGGCGCATGTCACATGCTCCTGTGCCTGTCAAAGCTGCTCCTGGCACAACCCCTTGTCTCTGCCCTAGTAGGTCATTGTCTTTGCTGCACAGCTTCCTTTCTTGCTTACAGTTTTCTTACTTGCCACTGTTTTACCACTCTTTTGCCTGTCCTGGTCCATTGTGCCTAGATGCTACTTTTAGTGAAGTATGTCCAAGTAATGTTATAATCAGCCTTGCCCAGGTATTGTTTCTGTTCATGCAAGCCCTAAGATTACTCATGACAAGTTCTGATGTCGCCCATGTTCTAGTTTGTTCACTTGCTAATCCTAGTGAGTAATTCTATGAACCCCTTAAGTAATCAGCACTTGAGTTTCGTGGGAGATTTTTACACTCTTCTTGGAAGCATGAGGAAGCCTTGTTTTGGCCCTGCAGGCTAGGTCCTTCGTGGGCAATGCTTTGTTGTGGACGATGGACTTGGTTCATTCTGACCTTGTTGGACTTGTGATAATTAAATGCAGGTGATCAGGACTGAAAAAGGAGGTGGCCCTCCTTAATGGAGACGCAGACAGAAATGAAAGCTGGCCATACATGGGTCCATTTTTTTCAGTCAGCCAACAGATCAAATAAAAAAAAAAAAATGACCCAAATCCCCCATTCACATATTTGATGTGTATATGGGAATCCTCCCAGCTTTGTCATTGTATTCGGACAGCGGGACTCCCCTGCCATAGAATACATTTATCAGAGCTGCAGACAATTGACTGCAAGCGCTGATTGAATGTAAATTTTTCAGCAGGACTGTTCATAACTCCTCACTACTCTATTTTAATGTAAAATTGAAATAAAAATTTGGCTTTAGACTGACTTTAAGAGATAATTTTCCAATATAAAATGGCACATTTTTTATAGCTATTAAAAATAAACAAATAGACAAGCACAGTACACTTTTCCCCAACTCTCTTCCACCTTGGTTATTTAAGGGTTTGTTATAATTCCACATATACATTACAGTACATGAGTCTCTTTTGGGTGTCATGTATGAACCTAGACCAAGGTAGGATATATCCCTGCATTTAATGATGTATTAGCACCCATAGAAACATCGGTATTGGTATGATGTGACTGCTACCGTATCCTTGCTTCTCCAGAGGTGAGGGAGTTAGCATGCTTAGAAATCTCTCTTTTGCTCAGCAGTAGGGTCAAAACATTTAGGAAAATGTAAACAGCCAAATTAAAGGATAGGGTTAATATGATTAGATCATTGTGTATGGATGTTGCCATTGTTCTCTTCAAGTCAAATTAAAATCCAGAGCCTCACGGTTTAAATAGACTTTCTATTCTGATAATGCACATCATCATATCCATTAACATAAAGTACTGCGAACATGTAAAGTGTTCAATCACATTACTGCATATCTACTATATTATTCATATTGAATTTCTGTTCAATTTCTGTTTATGCGTACAACGCCAACAGTAATTGCGAACAGCTGAGTGATTTTAAAATGAACTGGACTAGACATTAGCACATAGAAATACTCCTTTTGGCATCAGCTGTCTCCTCATAAATTGTGTTTGGGAAATAGCATATCAAACAAGATACAACTGTCACTGATGCTTTGTCTAAAAGAGGGATTAGATTCAAGTAGAGCACAGGATCAGGGTGAACCCAATTTGTTTGCAGTTAAGGGAAATGGTGACTTAATTCAGCAGCTCACTGTCATTGCAAGAAACTACCAATAATGCACTCAGTGGCTTTGCACTTAGATCCTGTTTCTTAGAATGGCCAACAACAGGGGTGTTATATGCCAGTCCCCAAACTATGAAAAACGGAGTTTCCAGCAGTCAAATTGAAAATCTGCTTAGCTGTCATAGGGCTAGGGTGCTGCTGATAAAGTGCGTAGGTAAAGATTAGTGTAGAACTTGTAGGCACTGGTCTCTTAAAGTAGGTATAAACCCTTACCAAATGTCCTTTAGGTAGCAAAATGCTGTGTATCCTGGGGGATTCGGAGGTTAGGAGAAGCGATAGATTTTTACATCTATACACTGGTGTGTGCCCTGCAGTTTCTTTGCAGTCTCTTTACATGCACTGTTTACAGTCATAACAGGCTGCATGTGTTTTTGACAGGGCATATTGGAAAAGCGATAGATTTTTACATCTATATATTGATGATGTGTGTCCTCCAGTTTCTTTGCAGTCTGTTTACATGTACTGTCTACAGTCATAAGAGGTTGCATGTGTTTTTGACAGGGCATATTGCTTTGCCCCTCCAGTGCTGAGTGGAACGTTGAGCTGAGGAGGGGCGGGAATGGTTGACTCAGTCTTCCAGTGGCTCAGTAAGAGGCTGAGCCAGGTGCCGGTCCAGGCTTTAGCCCACTGTTGGCTGAAAACAGGTCATAGGAGTGCAAATCTAACTGCACTCCTGTGATCCCAAAAGGAGTATAGCCAAAAATAGCCTTGGCTATACTTCCCCTTTAAAAGACAGCATAATATACCTGATCAATGTACACAGCACAGAAGCTTTTTTTTTTTTTTTTATATATAATGTGTTTTTAGAGGCAGGAGATTGGGAAACAGGGGCAGAGATTTGTCACTCCATAACAAAATGTGCCCAGACAAGGACCTTTCTATCCGTATCACCGATTGTAAAAGCTTATGTGATTTTAGTGGTTGGGTTTACATCTATGGTTGCCTTTTTATCAAGCTAGTACCCAATTTGTATTGCTGTGTTTTCTTCACAAGGGCAGGGGTGGCCTTATGAGGATAAAAAAAAACTAAAAATGATAATGAAAAAGTAAACCTTAAGCCCGGTTTCACACATGTGCGGTGCGAATTGAAGCTCAGGTTTCACTGGGGAGATAAAAATCTCCTGTTCAAAGGCTCTTCTGTGTTTTAGCTCAGGATCAGTGAGCAGGGAGAGGGGGAGGGAGAGGGGGGGGAGAGGGGGAGGTGTAGTAAGGAGAAGGAGAAAATCCATGTTCAGAACGCAATGCATCTGCGAAGCAGATGCTTTGCCATAGAAGAAAAGGGGCTCGTAATTCGCACCACAATGCCCAGAAAACGCACACGTTTTTTGTGCAATGCGCAGTGCGAATGCAACGCACATATGTGAACCAGATGCATTCATATGAATGTATTTTAAAATGTCCTGCGAATTAGATGCAGTGTAAGCCGCATCTAATTTGCATAGGTGTGAACCCGGGCTTAAATTAAAAATACTTTTTAAATCTGCTACCTCTGCATGCAGAACCGCTGCCTGATCTTTTTTTTTCTATTGGGAAAGGGTGGGCAGCTCATGATTGTAGGGTTATGCACTAAATGTTTCTGCTGCCTGTCCTTCCCCCTGGCTGTAAGATTCCCCCCCTCCACTATTTACTGCTGCCTGCCCTTCCCCTTGTCCTTCCCCTTGTTTTATGGAAGTATGGGTGGCATATGGCCATAGGTTTACCCCCTGTAGATATTCCACTTGCTGGTGGAGGGCAGGGATAGCCTTCTGTGTGATTGAATAGTACCTGTCATATGGCCTTTTGGGGAAAATAATGGTGGCTGAGTACCTGACATTGTGGTTTAGCACAGACCACAAACCCACATTAACAGGGTGTTTTAGCAAAGCTGGCATTTTTTTATGCACTCTTGAGAAGATGGAAAAGGGCATATGAGTAGCAACTTAAATGTGGGCTGTTCTGCGCCCTTGAGAAGGAGGAAGGAGAGGAAAAGAGATGCATGAGCAGCACTAGAAAGGAAAGTGGCTGCTCTACATCCTTGAGGAGGATGAAAAAGAATCATTAGTGGCACCCTAACAGAAGGTTGAGGTGAAAAAGGGCACATAAGCAGCAATATTTAATTAAAGTGTCTGCAATGTACCCTTAAGGAGGAGGAGGAAGAGGAAAAAGGAGCATTGCAAGTGGCTGCTTTGGGCGTGGGAGGAGTAAGCCATGGGATGTGTGGTGCAACGCATTAGGGCGAGACTCTGAGTGATGTGAGTGAGCTGGGTGCCGGAAGCCAGATGCAATCCCGATCTGTCACTGTACAGTACATGCTTGGAAAGTGTTGTGTTAATGTGAGTGTATAGAAAAAAAGGGGGAGAAAATGGCGCAAAAACCAACCAAACATGGAGAGCAATAAAAATTATATATACAAAATAATGACTATGACTTTCAGTGGTGGAAAACTTGTGGTGTCAAAACATTATATATATATATATATATATATATATATATATATATATATATATATATATATATATATATATATACACATATATAGAGTTGGAAAGGATGATATGTATATAAAAAAGAGAGTCCCAAATAACAATTAAAAGTTCAATGCAGAGTTCAATAAAAATGATGATAATCACCAGAGGCAGCTCCCTTGAGAGTAGAAGCAATAACTCTGAAAGGCAATATGGAAAAGAAACAAGGTGCACCAATCTAAGTGCAGTATAAGATGCAACTTTAATGGATAAATAAAAAAAGGTGGCCAAAGGGCTACTCACAAATACTCAATAAGAGTTAGGCATGTATACATATGTAGATGGTCCGTAGGCAAAGACCGCAGCTGTTTACAGTAAGGGGGTCTCAGGGGTGAGAAGGACGCTGTCTAAAGGATGTTCAGAGGCAGTCCGTGGTCTCCAATCCTCGGCTGGTGGTTATGCTACCATGGAGGGAGCAGAGGAGGGTGTCAGCGAGGGCTGTACATAGTCCGTCTTTGACGCTGGAAGCCAGAACCAGAAAAGGACCAGTGTGGAGTGCACAGCTCACTGGAAGCTAGACAACGGAAATGGCATCTGGACGTTAGATAGATGACGCGTTTCAGTGCATCTGCATTTTCCTCAATGTGAGTGTATGTATGTTTTATTCTTTGAAATAAACCCAAATGGAAATTTCTACTCTATGGTGGGTGTTATGTTATCTTGAGCACCCACAGTTTCCATAATCAAAGCGAAGTGGCTTAAAGGGGCAGCACCTGACTGATGAAAATAGGAGGTGAAGCTGATCCTGGGAGACCAGTTTGTGACCCCAAGAATGGGGAAGTGTGGCTTTTTTGAAGATCAGAGTCCACCTGCAGCACAGGAGGTGTTGGGATTTTACTATTTGTTAAGATATTAACAGTATTACGAGTTGCAGCACTGGGATTCTGGTCACAGGGGAAGAAAATTTTGATTACTTCATTTACAAATTATGAACTGATCTGTGGTTTTTGTTGGACTTTATATCACTTTTAACTTTATGACAATACTTGGATTCCTGCAGCACTGGGATTGTGGTTACACTTTCTATACTTAAATTATATATAATTTTAATTATAGTTTTATATATATATATATATATATATATATATATATATATATATATATATATATATATATATATATACATATACATATATGTGTAATGTTTTACCATTGTTCTTGAATATTTACAGCACTGGGATTTTGGTTTTTGGTCCTAATTCAATTTCATGGTGATTACACCGATACACGAATTATATATCAAGAAAAGAAAACTTCATTACCTCCTGAACAATTTACTACTTGCGGGGAGAAAAAAAATCTTAGCTTCACAGAATATCTCCAAACAACCTTTCTGATATATGCAACAATAAATAAAGATTTGAGGAAGGGGGGGCACCTTATGCCCGCAGGATTGCATGGGGACAAAGTGGTGTATAAGCCTAGAACGACCTTTTTTAAAAAAGGTGGAACCCAGTTTGCATTGCTGTCCCTGCCTGTGTTTTCTTGACCAGGACAGGGGGAGCCTTACAAGGTAAAATGAAAAAAGATAATTATAAAATCTGTACATACAGTTTAAAAAAGAGATTGTGTTTTAAGTGTTTGCTGCCTTACACGGCATACAGGCTCCACCCCTTTTCCCATCTTTTTGTTACCAACTATATTATGGAATTATTATAAAAATGAAAACCCACAACAGTTTTAGTAGGCATCATGTTATTTAAAGATTTCTCCAGTCTTAGACCATACAAATCCTACAGAAGGGTCCATAAAGCAATGAACTTCTTTTACACCCATCCTCTTCTGTGAGGTCGTAAGTGACTTAGCATAACTAAACAGGAAGAAATATAAAAATCTCAAATTTGTAAATATTGCTCTTTGGCACTACATCCTTCTATTCCATGTATGCATATACTGTATATGTACAGGTAGATAGATAAATATATCTAAAGCTGAGGATAATTTAACTGCCATTTTTTTGCATGTGTTGTAGTTATTACTATTATCAAATAGCCCACTTAATAAAGGATTACCAAAAAAGGACAATAGAGGAATTATCTAAAAGAGAGGTTAAGGCCAGGCAAAGTTAACTGAGGCTAAGCTGACAAAAACTCAACGCAAAATGTAGATGACCTTTAAAATCCTAAAAATACAACAGACGTCTAAAAAATAGTTTCAATAGTGGGAGTGCAACTTAAAATTCTGGAAATACTTGGCTTTTCAAAGGGCTGCAGGTGTATTAAACTGTATCAAGTTCAATCCGCAGTGCACCATAAGCTTAAATGAAACAGACACCCTGGAACAAAGCTTTGGAAAGACATAATTTGACTTTCTGTACCCAGAAAAAAAGCATGCCTGTTATAAATGAACTTTGCTATAATCACCCTTGCCTGTATACTTAACAGATTTCAGCTGTATTCATGCAAAATTGTTGGCATTAGTGAAGTGAGATGTTTATACCGTGTACACCAGCTCTGTTTGCAGAGTGCTGGCTTGGACCACACTTGCTGAATGCGTACACGAGCCCAGATTGAGCAAGGGCCAGAGTTACGCTGCAGGTCATTTAAGGGGATGCAGCTATTAAATACTGTACACTTTGTTCCTTTATGAAGAAAAGTTTAGCAACATGTAGAGCAATGGAACAATGGGAAGGTGGAAGAAATTAATATTATTGTTCACTCTTGCCTTAAAGCAGACCAAGGGGCTGATATAAAAAGCAGTGGTATGGGCATACTGCGTTACAGTAATGTGCTTTATAGATGTGCTTAGCATTTAGGAGCCTGAAGCTTGCAGAGTACATTAAAGGCTCTTGGATGACAAGCTAAAAATAAGTACTAAATCTAATTACTATGTAAAAAACAAGCAAAAAAAGTCCTTTATCATCTCTGACTAAGCAAAATCCTCCTTATTTGTGTCTTACATGATCCCACTCCCAGACATTGCAGTCTGCAGTCAGAGGTTTTCAGTATCTGAGGCAGTGCTGTTAATTCAGAAAGCAGTGGGCAAAGTGTAGACATGTGCTGACTGACAACCTTCAAACTTGTAAATCAACAGTGACAATGTTAAAAGCTATGTCCCCAACAACATTTTTTTTATCCCCTGGTTGTGCAACCAAGCATACTGTAGCCTACATGAGAATGGCAAATCTTCTTATCTCTTACAGGAAGCTGCATTAGGTTGACTTCACTGGCAGGAACAACAGATATTTGTTGGACTTTGCCGGGGTAGTAAAAAAAAATGGAAGCGTAGGTGCACCTATAATTAAGTGCTGCAGCACAGGTTTTTAGTATAAAGCCATAGTGCTACTGTACGCATCTCATTGTTTGCAGATAGCTGCTTCTGCCTCCTTCATAGATGATGGATACTGCGATGGGCTACTGTCTTCTGACATTGTAAGAGTTAATAGCAGGCACTTTTACTGTGCAGTCGCTCACTTGCCACCTTCCCACCAAACACTTACTCGCCTTCTTCCTGAGTGGAGTCCTTATCTTTCTGGCTGTTGGTAACAGAAACTGCCAGTCCACTTGGAGTTTGTTTTTTTTTTTTGCTTGAGGAGTAAATTTCTATGTAGTATGGGGGCTTTTTTTGCACTGTCCTGCTGGTCTGGAAACTATCCCTGTTCTATTGGGTTGTACCTTTGTGTCCTTCCTCCCCTTTCTTTTCCATTATCGCCATTGGATATGAACCTTTTCACTCCCTGATTTGGTACCTCATATGGTCATTTGCCTTAGGTCCCTGGATTAGTACACTGTCATTCATGGAGATTTTGTGGCATGGATCTTGAAGAAGTGCACAGTTGCGAAACAAGCCAATCTTTAGTACTATATTTGAATTCATGTATTCTAGGAGATTGTGACCATCTCACATATGTAAAGTCATGGAACTATAGTATATTCAACAATGTTGTTGTATATTGATTGTGTAGTTTTAATTGCTTTTAAGGACTTATTTTATATGAGAGATATAATAAAGCTGTATGTTGAGCTGTTTTAAAATGGCAGTGTATTTGTTGTCTCCATGCGAAACAACAAAAGTCCCATTGTTACCCCTCTTCTCCTTTTTGATTTAGTTTAGGAGGTTTGGAGGTGGTTTTCCTTCTTTACTGTCTGTTTTTAAGGAATGGTACCCATGGAGATGAATGTGAATTAGACATGAATCCATCCTTTCACTTCTCACTCACCACATTCTGCCTTCACCATTTACTTTGATTTTATTACTACTCTTCTACAATTCATTGCATTCTGGGAACATGTTTACCTGTTTGGCTGACGGCTTTGTGTGAATCATTTGTTAAGGAAGCAGTAGGTGCCAGGACCTGCTGCATCCATAGCAACCAGTGATATCACCAGATGGGGAATCCCAAGCAATGTAAACAAAGGGGCAAGGATAGTGGCTGACATCACTGACAAAATATGGTCACATATTTGGACAATGACATTGACCAAATATGTTCATGGCCATATTTTGTCAATGAAATCAACTGGTAGTTCCTGCCCCTTACCAAGATAAATAATTCACAGCAAGTGTCGCAATGGATTTAGATGCATCCATTGGTCAGTTTGTTTTTTCTTTCAGTGGGCAGTGGGCATTGCTCATCATGATTGATGAGGATCTGAATCAACGGATGATGTGATTGACAATCAATTTACGTTGTTGGGCTTTTCTTGAGTTTTTTTTTTTCTTTTAGGGACTTGTCAAAATGTGTGCATCTTTATTTACACTTTTTGTGTGTGAAAGAGTAGGTGTACCTTGTACCCCTTAGTCATTTACCCAGGGATGAGACTGGTATCTGGGAGCCCCCTCAATTTTAAAGGGGGATTTCAGGTTCTGATAAGCACCCCACCTGCAGGACCCAACAACCCTGGCCTTTCTCCTCATCACCATGAGTCCCACTGTGTTTTGCAAGAGGTTCACCCTCTGGCAAGGCGCTCAGATAAGGGTCTGGTACTGATTTGGGGGAGGGGTGGTGTGCTTTTTTCTTGTTTTTGTGTAGATCTTTCGGTCTGGTATGGAATTTGAGGGGACCCCACGCCATTTTTTTTTAGTGGGGACCACCTTATCATCCATACCTGACCCTCATCATGAAGAGAGCCTGGTCAAATGACCTGATAAAGTCACGTAACATATTCTCCTCCAATCTCTGAGATCTTTCTGCTGCTGTAAGCAAAAGAACTCCATGCAGTGCCACAGGCTACACATCACGGCCCACATTTTAAGAATGGACTGCAGCATGCATAGGCAAGCAAAGCATAATGAAGAGCAGATGTCAAAATCCACGTTCTACGATCAATGAGCCCCAAAGACACAGGTAAGCTTATTCTTTAAACAGTCAGGTTTGGACAGGCAGGAAAACCCAATTATTTCCAGTGACTCAGAGGCAGCCATCACTGCATTTGCTTATAGATGTTTCTAAATTTTGATAAATAGGCTACTTGCATTCGGTCCAAAAACAAATGTGTACATTTGAAGTTTTCAAGATATTAGAAATTGCAGGAGTTTCCAGTACAGTGATAAAGTTATTTTTATGCAAATACTCTATATCAATGAAAATAGCACTCCAATATTTATAGAGCTGCGTCTTCTCATTATGGGAACATCTCACATCAAATTTTTTCTTTTACCTTTAGATAGAGTAGAGAATCTATTCACATGAATTCTGAATGAACAGACAAAAATGGCTGCTATTATTGCATGGATAATTGCACTATTAGTCAGAAAAAACTGAAAGATTATTTTAAAAGATGCCTTCTTAAGCCCTGTTACACACGGGCAAAATGTAGGGGGACATTTGAAGGTACAAAAAATACTGGCCCACATTCTGCCCATGTGTATGTCAGTCTGTCCGACAGAAGCCAGCTGTTCATCCAGCTTCTGTCGGACGTGCATGCTAGAAAACCAGCAGCTGACCGACTCCCATTTAGCGCTCTCAGTCAATGGCAGAGAACGCTAATTGGGGGTTCTGGCGGGGGGGGGGCATCCCCCTATCAGAACACAACAGCTTAGCGAGGGAGATCACTAGACTAACCTTGCATGGCTGGTACAGCGGCTCCCGACCAGAGCTGTCAGTTTTTTTCATGCAACCCCATGGTGTTGTAGTGTTGTAGTGCAACACTACACAAACTGTAGTGTGTACCAGGCTTTAATGTCATTGTGTTGTTAAATTAAAGTGGAAGTCCAGGATCACTCTAACTAAACTTAAACCTGTTCCCACCCACCTCCTAATTCCTACTCGAATTACCCTGTGAAAGGAAATTGCTTATACTAACCTAATCTGAGGGCTTTCTGGTCATATGATTGTCTTATAGAGGCTGGTTTGCAGGGAAGAGGAGGGACAGCCAACAAAGGATACCCCATAGTAAGCCTATGATTGACATCACCACATGGGCACTGAAGCTGTGTATGTCAATCTCTCCTCTCTGAAGTCTCTGAAGCCGGTTGCTGGGGAGTTTAAGTGGTCGGACTGGAGCACCCCAAGAACAGGTAAGTATAAGCATCTTTCCTTTATGAGGTAGTTAGAATAGGATTTAAAGGAGGAGTGGATACAGATTTAGGCGGCTTAGTTAGATCAATTCTGGACTGCCATTTTAAACTGTCACAAAGGTTTCTTACCTTCACATTTCTGAGATGTTTCACTCTGCTTATGACCAACAGGACATCTGCACTCATAAGATCCATCTGTGTTGATGCAGGTTCCTCCTTGACACAGTCCTGGAATTGCTTGGCATTCATCAACATCTAAAATGTAGGGTATACGTGTAAATAAAAACAACAAAACTTATGGTTGCACAGAAGAAAACTAGAATCATTTATATGCACAGAACTATTTTCATATTTCTGTAGTATGCTGGGTATTTGCCACTAAGTTGCTATTCCTTTAATGAAGAACTAGTTTAGGATCATTGTCTTTTCTCCTGACAGTGTAAGTAAAGTGTAGGAATGAGATTCGAATTCGAGTCAAACTCATGTTCGACTCGAACATTGGCTGTTCGCAAGTTCGCCGAACAGCGAACAATTTGGGGTGTTCGCGGCAAATTCGAATGCCGCGGAACACCCTTTAAAAATCTATGGGAGAAATCAAAAGTGCTAATTTTAAAGGCTTATATGCAAGTTATTGTCATAAAAAGTGTTTGGGGACCTGGGTCCTGCCCCAGGGGACATGGATCAATGCAAAAAAAGTTTTAAAAACGGCCGTTTTTTCAGGAGCAGTGATTTTAGTAATGCTTAAAGTCAAACAATAAAAGTGTAATATCCCTTTAAATTTTGTAGCTGGGGGGTGTCTATAGTATGCCTGTAAAGGGGCGCATGTTTCCCATGTTTAGAACAGTCTGACAGCAAAATTACATTTCAAAGGAAAAAAGCCATTTAAAACTACTCACGGCTATTGCATTGCCGGTTCGACAATACACATAGAAGTTCCTTGATAAAAACAGCATGGGAATTCCCCAGGGGAACCCCGAACCAAAATAAAAAAAAAAAAATGACGTGGGGGTCCCCCTAAAGTCCATAGCAGGCCCTTCAGGTCTGGAATGGATATTAAGGGGAACCCCGGCCAAAATAAAAAAAAAATGACGTGGGGGTCCCCCTAAATTCCATACCAGACCCTTCAGGTCTGGTATGGATTTTAAGGGGAACCCCGCGCCAAAAAAAAAAAAAACGGCGTGGGGTCCCCCCAAAGATCCATACCAGACCCTTATCCGAGCACGCAACCTGACAGGCCGCAGGAAAAGAGGGGGGGACAAGAGAGCGCCCCCCCTCCTAAACTGTACCAGGCCACATGCCCTCAACATTGGGAGGGTGCTTTGGGGTAGCCCCAAAACACCTTGTCCCCATGTTGATGAGGACAAGGGCCTCATCCCCACAACCCTGTCCGGTGGTTGTGGGGGTCTGCGGGCGGGGGGCTTATCGGAATCTGGAAGCCCTCTTTAACAAGGGGACCCCCAGATCCCAGCCCCCCCGTGTGAAATGGTAGGGGGGTACAAAAGTACCCCTACGATTTCACTAAAAAACTATCAAAAATGTTAAAAATGACAAGAGACAGTTTTTGACAAATCCTTTATTTAAATGCTTCTTCTTTCTTCTTTCTTCTATCTTCCTTCATCTTCTTCTTCTTCTTCTGGTTCTTCTGGCTCTTCTGGTTCTTCCTCCGGCGTTCTCGTCCAGCATCTCCTCTGTGGCATCTTCTATCTTCTTCTCCTCGGGCCGCTCCGCACCCATGGCATGGGGGGAGGCTCCCGCTCTTCTCTTCATCTTCTTCTCTTCTTCATCTTCTTCTTCATCTTCTTCTTCATCTTCTTCTTTTCTTCTCTTCTTCTCTTCTTCATCTTCTTCTTCGGACCACTCCGCATCCATGCTGGCATGGAGGGAGGCTCCCGCTGTGTGACAGCGTCTCCTCTTCTGACGGTTCTTAAATAATGGGGGGTGGGGCCACCCGGTGACCCCGCCCCCCTCTGACGCACGGGACATGACGGGACTTCCCTGTGGCATTCCCCGTGACATCACAGGGAAGTCCCGTCAAGTCACCGTGCGTCAGAGGGGGGCGGGGTCACCGGGTGGCCCCCCCCCGTTATCTAAGAACCGTCAGACGAGGAGACGCCGTCACATAGCGGGAGCCTCCCTCCATGCCAGCATGGATGCGAAGCTGCCCGGAGAAGAAAATGAAGAAGAGAAGAAGAGAAGAAGATGAAGCAGAGAAGAAGATGAAGAAGATGATGAAGAAGAGAAAAAGATGAAGAGAAGAGCGGGAGCCTCCCCCCATGCCATGGGTGTGGAGTGGCCCGAGGAGAAGAAGATAAAAGACGCCGCAGAGGAGATGCTGGATGAGAATGCCAGAGGAAGAACCAGAAGAGCCAGAAGAACCAGAAGAAGAAGATGAAGGAAGATAGAAGAAAGAAGAAAGAAGAAGCATTTAAATAAAGGAATTGTCAAAAACTGTCTCTTGTCATTTTTAACATTTTTGACAGTTTTTTAGTGAAATGGTAGGGGTACTTCTGTACCCCCTTACCATTTCACACAGGGGGGGTGGGATCTGGGGGTCCCCTTGTTAAAGGGGGCTTCCAGATTCCGATAAGCCCCCCGCCCGCAGACCCCCACAACCACCGGCCAGGGTTGTGGGGATGAGGCCCTTGTTGGCTACCCCAAAGCACCCTCCCAATGTTGAGGGCATGTGGCCTGGTACGGTTCAGGAGGGGGGGCTGCTCTCTCATCCCCCCCTCTTTTCCTGCGGCCTGCCAGGTTGCGTGCTTGGATAAGGGTCTGATATGGATCTTTGGGGGTACCCCACGCCGTTTTTTTTTTGGCGTGGGGTTCCCCTTAAAATCCATACCAGACCTGAAGGGTTTGGTATGGAATTTAGGGGGACCCCCACGTCATTTTTTTTTTTTAATTTTGGTTTGGGGTTCCCCTGTGGGGAATTCCCATGCCGTTTTTATCAATGAACTTCTATGTGTATTGTCGGACCGGCAATGCAATAGCCGCAAGTAGTTTTAAATGGCTTTTTTCCTTTGAAATGTCATTTTCCTGTCAGACTGTTCTAAACACGGGAAACATGCGCCCCTTTACAGGCATACTATAGACACCCCCCAGCTACGAAATTTAAGGGGATATTACACTTTTATTGTTTGACTTTAAGCATTATTAAAATCACTGCTCCTGAAAAAACGGCCGTTTTTAAAAGTTTTTTTTGCATTGATCCATATCCCCTGGGGCAGGACCCAGGTCCCCAAACACTTTTTATGACAATAACTTGCATATAAGCCTTTAAAATTAGCACTTTTGATTATTCATGTTCGTGTCCCATAGACTTTAACGGTGTTCGCGTGTTCGAACAAACTTTTTTCCTGTTCGCATGTTCTAGTGCGAACCGAACTGGGGGGTGTTCGGCTCATCCCTAGTAAAGTGTATAAAACACATAAAAAATACAAAGACAACTATTATGCCTCTTATGTTTTCACTGCCCCTCTCTGTCTCTCCTAGGACAGGATAAGCCTAACTGAATCACATAGGGATTAATTAAAGTAGCTGAAGTGTAGTATTCTGGAGATCCTTATGATCCTATTGTTATATTGTAATTTTTAATGATGACATTCATTAATTCAATACAAAATCTCTCAAGTGATCAAGTGATCAGTGGCCTTCAATTTACTTGTTCTGCTGCATATTGGTTCCTGTATTCCCACAAAACAATATTGGTCAAGCAGTGGTGTGGAAAAGCCTAAAGCTTGCCAACACTAGACTGGTATTTTGAGGGGGGGATCACATGGCATACAGACTCTTTTATGACCATAGCATGAGTCATGTACAATACTGAAGAGGACCATGGTTTTATAGCTCAAAAATCTATGTAAAATGTTTATTAATAGATAGAAAAGTGGGCTACTTGAGCAAATAAGATGAATAACCAGCTGAAAAGATTACAAGCTGTTAACTTATGGCACTAATATTCCAATATTTCTGTATAATAATGCATCTATGCAGTTAGATTAATCAGCTAAAAATGCAAGCTAAACATGCATTTTAGTAATTAGTCACTAAAAGGGACTTTTTTGTTTTGTAAGGGACAGCACTGGAGTGTGGAGAGGGTAAGTGGAAATTTTCCCTATTAGGAGGACCATTGGCACCTTTAAAGGACAAAAATAATAACAAAAAATACCTTTAATACTTTAAAACATAATTAGCAGGATTAACAATCACAATCAATGGGGTGCAGGAAATTTTAGAATACAGTGGAGAATCATTATTTATGTCTGTTATAGCCTTTGACCAATCCACCTCCTGCCTATTACTCTATCGCTTAGTTATTTCTTTGTTCTTTGTTGAAGTATTCAGGCCATGTACAAAGTAAACAAGTAGAAAGAAGACATCTCAGCAGATGACAATTCAGTCCAGTATTAAAATATTTGTAATGATTGCTTCATCTGGTTCCATGTTTATTTCAAATTGTGTGAATACACACTGTCAAAACCCCCCCCCCAAAAATCCAAAAGGAAAATAATAATAATAAAAAAAACTCAAGAAAACACCACACTGTTAAAATTGTATACATATAGGAGTAGCACTAATATAGCAAGACTTGCAAAAGGCAATACATATAAAGAGCTAATTCTAGGTATTCAACTAAACTGCAACTCTTTGTGGCAACCCATATCAGCACATTATACTGTTCACCTAACTACACCAAAGTACAGTTTGTGTGGTGCTCAAGATGGACACCACCTCTAGATTTTGTTATAGTATACAATTTTGATTGGGTTTTATGGGTTTAGGTGTCATAAAAATCAATACAAGTGCATACGGTTATTCGAAGATAGAAAGGTGATAAGTATGGGGCTTGTGTGTAGGGAGGGTACGCATTGACGTCACCACGCTTTCGGAGTCAGAGAACGGGCTCCGTTTTGTTTGTATGCCGGCAGGCTTTTCGTACACGCAACTCTGCAAATTTTAATGTAAGTGACTACTTGTTTTTTAAATAAAATATCTGGAGGATTTTACACTATGGCAAGTCTTTCTTTCCTCTGAGTTATCCGGGTTTTCCTTTGCAAAATGGTGATACGTGGACATCTTATGTGAGCCTGGAGTTTTACCCCCCCACCGGAACACCGGGAGTGCCAGCAAGCTAAAAGGCTTTGGCTGGGCTAAAGCCTCTCGC
This sequence comes from Aquarana catesbeiana, assembly GCF_042186555.1. Classification (NCBI taxonomy): domain Eukaryota; kingdom Metazoa; phylum Chordata; class Amphibia; order Anura; family Ranidae; genus Aquarana; species Aquarana catesbeiana. Next base: position 217,084,071 of record NC_133324.1, read on the forward strand.
CCTTTTATGCTTGCCATCTGGTAAGCAGGATCAACTACTACGGTGGATTGACACTATTGCTTTTAAGTGCACGGTGGTGGTGTTTTTACTCTGGAAGGATTCTTAAAGATTTCTTTTTTGATGTTATCTATATGGACTATTATTTAACTCTTAGCGCAGCTTATTTACAGGTCTTTAGAATTTTGTGTGTAGGGACCAGCATGAAAGTTACTTAAAGTTCAACTCCAGTAAGTTGGAATTAATAACTATAGGCTTCTGTCTGCCCACTAAGCAGCTTTCTTACATTATTTCAATATACAGTGGCATTACAGTACTCTAAAACAGGAGAAAAAAATATGGTCAAATGACAATCCAAGCCTCTTTTTTTTCCTGCTCAGCGTCAACCAGTGAAAGGGAGCCAACATGTCACACTGCTATGCCACTCTGGGACTACATATCCCAGAAGTCTGTAAATGGTGAATGGCTGTGAATGGTGGTGAGTGATTTCAAACCTTACCTCTCTTATCAGCAAACAGATGTTGCTTGCATAGCAATGTGCATGCTGGTAGGCAATGAATGATTTACTCAGACATTGTTACGACACCTCCTGTAGTCAAAGGGGTGTGTCTATGAAAGTGAACTGCTCACAGCTGTTTTTTTGTGCTACCGAGCTGAAAACAGACCTGAAATGCTCTGACTGCCATGCGTTTGACTAAAATTCCCTTGCTAGCAGCTGCAGAGTGGGACCCTTGCTCTCTGTGAGGAAGCAGTGCAGAGGTCAGAAAAGCCCGGAGCAAAAGTAAGAAATACATAGGCGTAGGGCTGACATGACAGGGTTAACAGGGGATGGTAATAGGAGAAGGGTGGTATGTTGGTGCCGAGGGGGAGGGGGCATAGAGGTGTTAAATAATGTCCCCGCCCAGATGAGTCATCACAGCGTGGGGGAAAGTTCAGAGAGGTACAGCATGGCTGATGTGGAGAGGATTTTGGCCCAGCTGCGGGAAGAGGTGGTGGTGCGGGGGGCGTCATGGCTGCAGGACACATTGGGGACTGTTCTACAATGCCCGGAGTCGTTGTCAGGTACGCTGGGACGGAGGTCCAGACCACCGTAGCGGTTCTCCCCGGACCATCATGCGGGACCGCAGTGGAGGGCGGGTGGCAGTGATGCTGGGACCCTGTCGGGTCCGGCAGCGAAACGGGCGGCGGTATTGGCCAGGGGGAGCACGGTTATATATCCAGGACAGCAGGGGGGATCTTTGAGGGCACAACACCAGGGCCCAATGGCAACAGCGCGGCCTACGAGGTTAAGGGAAAGTGTGAGTGCGGGCCCCGCCCCCACCCCTAGGAGGAGCCAGGACATCCAGCACAGAGGGCAATGGCGGCGGTTCCTGGGCCTTCCAATACAGCGGCAGGGGACCGGAGGAGGATCGATCATGGGCAGCAGTCAGGATTGGCGCCCAGGACAGCGGAGGCTGGCGGGACTGAGGAATTATGTAATGGTCCTGGCAAGGCTGTCCAGAAATCTTCAAAAGGCTATGCTGCACGGAGGCAAGGTTGGATGTCGGCAACTCCAGCGGCAACCAGGGCTGTCTTGCCTGGTGGGCTGTCATCTGAGGAGGAGATGGAATTGGAGCTGCGGTCCCCAGGAGAACAGTCCGGGTCAGAAGAGGAGGCGGGTCCACTTACTGGGAGTGTGCGGTCGGAGGAGAACGGACGGTCGGCTGATGGGTCTATACCTGTGCAGCCAGGTAAGTTACCTTTATCCATACCTATTGTGGGAGTGTCTGGTTCTGTAGGGGTTGGTGGTAGCTTAGGTGGGACCGACATAAGTGCAAGGGTTGTGGCAACACCCGGGGGGCTGCTGGGTTATTGGGTTTTTTGGCGGGTATAAAGGAATTGGTACAGAAATTTGAAAATGCGGAAAGAGTTGCCGCTGGGCCAGCGTCGGCTTGGGTCTCGCCAGTTGGGGGTGCCGGGGAAGCCAATGCAACTGGAGGGAGCTCAGTGGTGCCGGCGGCTGCGACTGACATTCCTTTGCCCGCTGAGGTGTCAACAGTGAGTAGTTCCCCGCAGGGGACGTCCAAAGGTGCCGAGGGGAGGCAGGACATTATCAGGTTGGGCGATGCAATACAGGGACCTGTAAGTTTGGAGTTGCGTGCTGGTACAAGCACGAGTTTTCTGGGTGTGGAGGGTCTCATCTGACGTCCAGATGTTTTAAACAAGGAAAAGGCTGCGCTGGGGAGGCTGGAAACAAGAGGGAGGACTCCAGTGATGGTGGACAGAATGCGACCGTTTCTCGGTAGGTATCCAGATAGGGAGGCGGTGCAGTTGTTAGATTCGGGTTTTATGGTGGGTTTTAGGATTCCGTGTACTTTGGAGGTCATTCCCCTGTTCCGCCCAATTTGAGGTCAGCCATGCAACATCCGGAGGTGGTTTCTGAGAAACTAAATAAGAAGGTTGCTTTGGGGAGAATGGGGGGCCCGTTCCCATCACCTCCTTTTGCCGATTTGGTCGTATCCCCGTTGGGGGTGGTGCCAAAGAAGGAACACAACAAGTTCAGGCTCATTCATCACCTGTCTTTTTCGAAGGGAGGATCAGTTAATGACGCAATTGATCAAGCAGCTTGCTCGGTGTCTTATACATCGTTTGATGCTGCGCTGGTGTGGGTGCGGCATTACGGCAAGGGAGCATTGATGGCTAAGGCAGATGTGGAGTCAGCTTTTCGGCTACTTCCGGTTCAACCGGATAGTTTCTGGTTGCTGGGATGCCATTGGAATGACCAATTCTACGTTGACCAATGCTTGCCGATGGGTTGCTCCATATCTTGTGCGTTATTTGAGCAATTCAGCTCTTTTGTTAAATGGGTGGTTCGGGATGTGTCAGGCATGAATTCAGTCATTCATTATTTGGACGATTTTCTTTGCATAGGACCAGCTTATTCCAAAATCTGCGCAGTGCTCCTGGCAACGTTGGAGCACATAGCGGATAGGTTTGGCATTCCATTGGCGCCCGAGAAGATGGAGGGACTTAGCACGGTCATCATGTTCCTGGGCATTGTCCTGGACTCGGTGGCAATGGAATGCAGGTTACCAGAGGATAAGTTGGCGGATCTAAAAAAGGAAATTGCAGGTATGATTGGATTGCACAAAGTTCAGCTTCGAGGGCTGCAATCGCTATTGAGTAAGCTGAATTTTGCATGCCGAATTCTGCCAATGGGGAGGGTTTTCTGCTGCAGGCTTGCGGCAAGTACAGCTGGAATTACGTCCTCAAGACACTATGTACGTTTGGGGAAAGAGCACAGGGAAGACTTGAGGGTATGTCATACCTTCTTGGAGTCCTTTAATGGACGGGCACTATGGATGTCAGGACCGGTTAGCAATTTTGACCTTGAACTGTTTACTGATGCGGCCGGTTACACAGGTTATGGGGCATTCTTTCAGGGGCAGTGGAGCGCAGGTCCATGGCCACAGGCATGGATTGAAGCGGACTTTAAGAACCTGGTGTTGCTGGAACTGTTTCCGGTGGTGCTAGCGGTGGAATTGTGGGGAGCGGCGTTTAGGGACCGGAAGGTGTGTTTTCATGGGGACAATTTGGATTACTGCATTGTCTCCGCCAGTGATTTGGTTTCTGCAACACTTAGTTTTGAGATGTTTGCCACTGAATGTTTTCATTCATGCAGTACACCTCCTGGGTGTCGAAAATGTTATCGCTGACGCGCTGTCTCACGGAGCAGCAAGGGATGCCTTGTTTCGAATGGTTGTGGGGGATAGCATTGGCCTCGTCGCTGGATGGATCAGGAAGTCGGTAAGTGAGGTGACATGGTCAGCATACTCGAAAGTATGGCGGGAGTGGCTGGCGTTTGTGCAAGGGGTGGGTGAAGAGTCAGTTGGTGGTGCAGTGAGGCTCCTGGTTTTGTATTATATTCCATGGAGGAGGGAGTGTCCGCATCGGCATTGCATAAGAAGTTAGCGGGTTTACCTTTTCTGTTCAAATTACAAGGCCAACCTGACTTCACAAAGGATTTCTGGGTACGGCAGACGCTGAAAGGTTATCGGCGATCGGTGGTTTGTACGGACGCCAGGAGACCGATAACCTTTGAGATTTTGATGGGTATTATAGCACAGTTGGAGGGGTTTGTTCCTCTGACTATGAGTTTATCATGTTCAAGGCTGCATTTTTGCTGGCCTTTTTTGGGGCATTTCGGATAGGGGAGTTGGTTAGTCCGTCCAAGAAAGTGCACGGGGGGATTGGGAATCAGGAGGTGAAGTGTGGAAGTGGAGGTTTGTTGTTATTTTTCTGTAGGTCGATGACGGATCAAACGGGAAAAGGGAGGTTGGTGCATGTTTTTCCAGTGCCGGGTTCGAGGCTGTGCCCAGTGGAGGCAGTTAAGGGATTTATGGGTATCTGCCCGAATGTGGGCTGGTCCTTTTTGGTGCATTTGGATGGGGTCCCTTTATCACGTTATCAATTTGTGGCCGTATTTAGAAAATGTTTAAGGGCCTTGGGTTTGGATGAGAGGGAATTTTTGTCTCATTCTTTTTGGATAGGGGTTGCGACAGAGGCGGCTAGAAATGGGATGGATGCAGAGGCAGTAAAACGAATTGGGCGGTGGGAATTGCGGAGGTTTCAGATATATGTTAGGCCCCACCTAGTTGTGGGACTGTGAAATGTTCAGTTGGGGAGGAATTTTTCAGTTTGAATGGGTAGGTTAGAGTATATTAGTGGTCATGGTATTGTTTTTGTTAACTTCTAATTACAGGTTCGGAGGCAGGTCTGGTCTGGATAATGGGCCATTCCTTTGTGTGCTGGGGGGCCAGGAGGGGAGATGTGAGATATGAAGGTAGGCAGTTGGGTTTTACTAGGCAGGAGGCCTGCATCAAGTGGTTCGGAGTCCCGGGCATGTTGTGGGGTAGGTTGGTTTCTGAGGTGCATCGTTATGCGCATAGGGACAGGGCGCCTGATTTCTTAGTTTTGGACTTAGGGGGCAAAGATTTGGGGGTGAGATCTATGGTAGATGTCTCACGAGACATCAAATTTGATGTTTGGCGATTAATACAGGATTTTCCGAAGATGGTCATCGTTTGGTTGGACATGGTGGCTCGGACAACATGGAGGATGGCCAGGTCGGTGGACGGTGTTAATAGGGCACGGAGGAAGATTAATAGGGAAGTGAGTAAGTTCATAGTGAGGAATGGGGGGTTGGCCATTAGGCACTTGGAGTTAGAGTTTGAGACTTGGAGGTACCTGAGGAGAGATGGCGTTCATCTGAACGATGTGGGTATTGATCTGTGGGCATTGGGCTTGCAAGACGGTATCCAGAGAGCTCTTCAGGTGTGGAGGTGCACCCAAGGGTAAGGTTGTTACCTTTGGGTGCTGTGGTCGGCATTTTGGTCTTTGCAGGGGAAGGAAGATATGGCACAAGGAGGATTTCAGGAATTATCGTTGGTATGGGTCCTGATGGTGGTTTCCGGCTAACGGAGGTTAGACGGGAAGTGTTAATGGGGGCACTGCGGTCAGTGGTTGTCTCTGAGCCAGCTTGTCGGAGCAAAAGCCCGGAGCAAAAGTAAGAAATACATAGGCGTGGGGCTGACATGACAGGGTTAACAGGGGATGGTAATAGGAAAAGGGGTGGTATGTTGGTGCCGAGGGGGAGGGGGCATAGAGGTGTTAAATAATTTCCCCGCCCAGATGAGTCATCACAGCATGGGGGATAGTTCCCGCCCACCCTCCCTAATTGGTTAAAGTTGAACTTGGTAGGTGGTTGTTTTCTTTTTCTTTTCATGACAGGTTTGTGGATGGTGGATGTCGTGGCAGTGGCGGGCGTTTTGGTCTTTGCAGGGGAAGGAAGATATGGCACAAGGAGGATTTCTGGAACTATCGTTGGTATGGGTCCTGATGGTGGTTTCCGACTAACGGAGGTTAGACGGGAAGTGTTAATGGGGGCACTGTGGTCAGTGGTTGTCTCTGAGCCAGCTTGTTGGCTTGAGGCCTATTATTACATTAAAATAAGGGCCTCAGTGCAATATTGTTCTTTTACAGATGTTTACGAATTTCCTGCAAAGACCAACGCTAGATAGATGAGGAGTTGAATAACAGATGTTTTTGTTATGTTCTTTATGTTCATTTGAAGAGATATGTATTTGTTAATAAAGTAGGCTGCTATGGCTTTTTCTTACTCCAATCTTGGTCTGGTCTCAAATGTTAAGAATAAGGTTAAGAGGTTGGGGTTCAGGTAATTGGGGAAAATCACATCTGCTATACAACAGTCATGGCACACCCCTACTCAATCAAACCTAAAGCTCAACAATCAGCAGAGCTCATGCTCCTGGCTGATTGGAAAGCTCTGGATCTGACTCAGCAAGGGGGGTGTCTAACCATTGCTTCCCCAGAGAGAGTAAAGCTGACCATAGATGGACTGAAATTCGAGTGGTTCTGCAGGGACCGGCCAAATTTCAATTCATCTATGGTCTATTATTAGCTCCACTCCTCTCGAACAGGACTACTGGTATATTTTCATTCAATCAGCCCCTGCAGCCAATCGGCTTGCTGTTCAAAAAAAATGACCCATCTATGACTAGCTTAAGACTTACTTCCACTCTGCAGAATGCTGGTAGAGAACAGGCTTTTCTACACTCCTTTGCATATCTTTTATTTTGCTGCACCTGAATGTATTAAGCTAATTTGGGCCTTGTTAAAACTGGTACTCCTGCATTTTGCTTTCCTAAATGCATGAAACGTTATTTGGGAATTATGCATTCAGATTTTCCTGCTTTAATCACTTGCTGACCGTCTCACACCCATACACGTCGGTAAAGTGGAGCAGATGCGAAAAATCACATACCCGTACGTCGCTGCGTCATCGGTGGCTAGCGGACTCGATGTCCTCCGGTGGCCCGTGATCGTGCACGGAGAGGCAGAACGGGGAGATGTCTATGTAAACATGGAATTTCCCTGTTCTGCCTAGCAACATGACAGTGATCTACTGTCATGTTCTAGTGAGCCCATCAACCACACAGTTAGAACACACCCAGGGAACACACTTAACCCCTTGATCGCCCCCTAGTGTTCAACCCCTTCCCTGCCAGTGACATTTACACAGTAATCAGTGCATTTTTATAGCACTGATCGCTGTATAAAGGCCAATGGTCCCAAAATAGTGTCAAAAGTGTCCAATCTGTCTGCTGCAATGTCGCAGTCACAATAAAAATCGCAGATCGCCGCCCTTACTAATAAAAAAATTTATAATAAAAATGCCATAAATCTATCCCATATTTTGTAGACGCAATAACTTTTGCGCAAACCAATCGATATACGCTTATTGTGATTTTTTTTTTACCAAAAATATGTAGAAGAATACATATCGGCCTAAACTGAGGAAGAAATTGGTTTTTTATATATTTTTTTGGGATATTTATTATAAAATTTTATAAAATTGCCTTTTTTTCAAAATGTTCACTCTTTTTTTGTTTATAGCGCAAAAAATAAAAACTGCAAAGGTGATCAAATACCACCAAAAGATAGCTCTATTTGCGGAAAAAAAGGACTTCAATTTTGTTAGGGTACAACATTGCACGACCCTGCAATTGTCAGTCAAAGCAACGCAGTGCCGTATCGCAAAAAAGGGCTTGGTCAGAAGGAGGTAAATCCTTCCGGGGTTAAAGCAGATTTATCCAAGTTTAGAAGCGTTTATACACGTTTAGAGTTTCTAATTGGATTCTGGATGCAAAGAGTTCTATTTTCTCTAAACACAGCTAAACTGACAGCACCTAAATGCAGGTAAATGCTTAATTTGTTTGGTATTTTTGTCCTATAAACACATATAAACACAGATTTGACAGCATGAATGAGACCCTACAGTCATTGTAATCCCTTGCATATACCCAGTGAAGTGATAAACCTCAGATGATACAAAGAGATTTAACAAATCCTCCTTCACAATTTGTACCTTTTTATCTGCGCCCATCTGTCCTGTACAGCCTTCTACAACACACAGATGAAAGGTTTTTTATTACAGTAACAGAAAGCAGGATCTGACATCAAACACACTGCAGAGCTAGACAACAGAGCTTAGGGGATCTGAGAGATGAATGGAGGAAATTGGCACACCCCTCTTCAGAGGCTTATGCCCGTACACACGATCGGATTTTCCAACAACAAATGTTGGATGTGAGCTTGTTGGCGGAAACTCCGACCGCGTGTATGCTCCATCGAACATTTGTTGTCGGACTTTACAATCGTATGTACACAAGTCTGCTGGACAAAAGTCCACGCATGCTCAGAATCAAGTAAAAGCCAGAGATATAACTAGCATTCTTAATGGAGCTATTATGTACGTCTTGTACGTCACTATGCTCGTAATTGTTGGTCAACATTTGTGTGACCGTGTGTATGCAAGACAAGTTGGAGCCAACATCCTTCGAACAAAAATGCATGGTTTTGTTGTCGAAAAGTCTGATTGTGTGTTCGGGGCATAAGAGAAACAGAGCTGAGGGTATGAGTCGTGTGCTGGGGGGGTGGGGGGGGGTGCAGGCTATTTTCTAGGAGGCTGTGTGTCAGCTTAATCTTAGGATCTTAGGAGTGACTCAGATAGCACAGAGAAGAGAGGTCAGAGAGGAACCAGATCCAGGATCAGTGCTATGGATATGCAATTTAGAGGGCTGTGCTTTGTTCATCTTTTATGTCTGAAATTTACAAGCACTTTAAACTGAAAGTTCAGTTGGGCTTTAAAAGGATGCATAAACTTATAGAGAATCAGTGCAGTGGAACTGAGTATTGGCCTGTATTAATGAAAGGTAATATTCAGGAGTATACAGTATAAACACATGTTTTATCTCCATTTTAATAAAGTGTTTTATTATGCTAGTTGTGCGCTTCCCTATGTGTTCCATTTTGTCATCCAGGCTACTGCATCCTCTTTGTTCCTAGGGATAGCTGCAGACCAACTACTGCGATTCTCTTTGCTCTTAGGGATAGCTACAGACCAACTACTGCGATTGCTAACTGATTCTTAAGCTAAATTTAAGGACCTCCAAATGCAATAGGTAAAAGGTGCTTTTTCTTATTGGTTTCCATATCCGGGAATGACGTGATTTGGCTCTAAATACAACCATAGCCTCATCCTGCTTTCATTGTCTGACTGCTGAGATAAATTAATATTGGGAATCATATCTGAAAAAAACACCACCATAAAAAAACAACTAGCTACATTTGTTTATGCATTAGAAGTTGACTGTTGAAAAATCAATATTTGAACCTAATGGGTAATATGGGTCCATTGAAAAATCACACCCATTGCTTAGATGAGTGTTTCATGTTTTTTAGATAAATGACAGTTATTCATATGATCAGATATCATATCATATGATCAGATGTCTATATTTTACCAAACTTCAGCTTTTAAGTGGATATATAATTTGTATAAAATCCATTCATTCTCACTAATAACTTTTTTGTTTTAAACATTACTGTGTAGAGGATAAAGCTGTGTTATGAAAAAAATAAAAAACATTGGAAAGATAGTTTATCAGCAGCTAGAGTGACAGTTACTTTCACAGTCAAACGTACTGATTTATGCTCTATAGAGGAAATAAATGTATTGAATAAACAGTACACATTAACCTGAAGCTATTTACCTTGGCAGGCTCCACTGCGTATGTTGGGAATGAAGCCACGGCGGCAGGGTTGTGGTTGAGCAGGGCACATCTCACATGGGTGCCCCCAGGCACGTCCGATGGTCGCACAGCAGAGAGTTTTTGTGCAGACGATACCAGTCACCTGACCCTGACACATCTGATTGGTGATTTGAGTGAAGCAGGGCCCTGTTCTGTAGTCTGAAAACCAAAACATAGAAAGAAAACACTGTAAGCACCAAATGATGAATAAATCTAAAATTCAGCATAAATACAAGATCAACAGAAACAACCACAAACTAAAAACCTGGTCTGGATGATACCATTCACAGCATTAACCTATTTCCACATAAAAAGTGCTCTTCTTACTTCATAACACTAGTCTAACAGAAAAATACTTTCCTGTTTCTGTTCTGAATGAAGATTAAAGTGGCACATCATGCAATTAGTGAAATCATTGGTTGAAATACGTACACATTTTGTAATGTATCTGACAAAGGTTATGTACATTTGTTTAGCCAGTCATTTGTACACTATTCACGGCCATCAAGATTACTGTACACATGCATAACCACAAACAAAAATACATAAATAAATAAATAAATAAATAAATAAATAAATAAATAGGTAAAACATAAGACCTTATCAGAACCTGTAAAACCCTAGTTCTTCTAGAGGAAGACAAAAAAACTCTTATGCCCCGTACACACGGTTGGATTTTCCAACAGAAAATGTTCGACCGGAGCTTGTTGTCAGAAATTCCGACCGTGTGTAGGCTCCATCGGACATTTTCCATCGGAAATTCCATCACACAAAATTTGAGATCTGGAGCTTAAATTTTCCGACAACAAAACCCGTTGTCGTAAATTCCGATCGTGTGTACACAATTTCAACGCACAAAGTTCCATGCATGAATCGGAATCAAGCAGAAGAGCCGCACTGGCTATTGAACTTTCTTTTTCTTGGCTCGTCGTAAGTTTTGTACGTCACCGTGTTCTTGGCGTTCGGAATTTCCAGCAAGATTTGTGTGACCGTGTGTATGCAAGACAAGTTTGAGCCAACATCCGTCTGAAAAAATCCATGGATTTTGCTGTCAGAATGTCCGATCGTGTGTACGGGGCATTACAAAGCATGGCTCGGTGCGCTACATTAATCCTTTCTATTTGCAGAGGTTAACCGTCTTTTCTTTCAGCATAAGAAGTACCCTCATGTCCTCATGTCCATTGCAGTGACCTTAAAGCAGAACTAAAACTTGCCTATACTTACTCTTCCCTCTTCCCCTCAGGGACGTGGCATCCCTGAGCTCCCTCACTGGAACCAACATATTCACTTAGTCTTTTCTGCATATGGCATCTTTATTCATCTTAATTGGCAGGCCATGGGTGATGTAACTCCTGTGCATGGCCACAGGAGTTTATTTATGCCAGAAGCCAAGATTGTACACTGACCTGTGCATACATTCTGCAGAAGTTTGCAAATATGCAGGTAACATTGCAAAGGAGGCAACATGTTATCTCTTCTGCAATAAAAAGCCAGTCTGCTTGAATTTTTTAAATAACTATGTTCCACTTTAAAGTGATATTTCCTCAGAGTGTCCTAAAAGGGCAATTTTTATATTTATACAAGGCCATTAAATCTTCCTGTATCTCTTCAGTTCCGTTAATCTTCCCTCATAATTAAAGCGGTAGTAAACGTAATCTTTCCTCATAATTAAAGCGGTAGTAAACATAATCTTTCCTCATAAATATAGCGGTAATAAACTTTTGAAAGAAAAATCATTTCCTCCTGCAAGGTAATATCATAAATTTATAATATGCCATTCCTTCAGAGTGCATGCGCTGGTGACATCACCTGCTGCAGAAACACTGAACGTGCACGTTTATGAGATATTCCTTGTACCTACAGCTAAGCTTACCTGTGGGTACCAGTGTTTACTACCACTTTAAAAACCTACATGCCCTTTATTCATTTAATTCTTTGCACCCTGTCCAGTTCCAGTTGTGAACTGGTCTCAAAATTGAACAGCATATTTTAGATAAGGCTAGGTTCACACTTATACAGGTGTGGGAATGCGTGTAAATTGGACATGTTGCTGCACCCACAGGAAAAATGAGCTGCTCTTTAGCAAATGCGCTGAGGTGACATTAATTATTAATGGCACCCTCACCCATCTAAAAACACAACGCATTTTCAGGTGCAACAATCCTCATGATGTAAAGGCACCATGCAGTTTCCGTGCAGATGTGTTTTTGAAACTTTTATCTACGCTTCCCCGTGAGTACTGTGGCCCATTCAAAAGGATGGGTTGCTGTGCTTGCGGAAACGTGGCATGCAGGGAATTCTTAAATTTGTGAAGGACAAAATTATACATAAACAATCAATGATTGGTTATTAATTTATTTTCAGCTTATATTGGTTGATGTGTTAGCTGCTTAAGTTCATCTTGTAGCGCAATTTAAATTTTAATGATATTAATGCTTAGATGTGAACCTAGTCTAATGTGTAGAATATATCCCTACTCCACACTTTAAATATTAAAAAATACACCAAACAAAAAATGCACAAACCAAAAATGGTAAACTATTATATAACCCAAACTAATCCTGCTGCAGTATTACCCCACAAAAATTTCACTTTGAGAATACTTGGCCTTTTATGTTGAATATATGCACAGATATTTACTATATGACCATTTGAGATTGTTGTGATTGTTGCATTTATAGTGCTGCACAGTGGTGATTGATATTGGTATTCACATAGTGTAATCTATTATTAAAGTGATTGTAAAGGGATTTTTTTAAAATAATTTAATAATTAGTATGTCATACTTACCTGCTCTGTGCAATGGTTTTGCGCAGAGCAGCCCTGATCCTCCTCTTCTCATGTTCCACGCTGGTTCTCCTGGCTCCTACCCCCTGCCGAGTGCCCCCATAGCAAGCTACTTGCTATGGGGGCACTCATGCAGGTTTGCTTCCCTAGCCAGCTCTGGGTGTCCATAGACACAGACACAGAGCATAGCTCTGCTTTGCCCCTAATCCTTCATCACTGGCTGTGATTGACATCAGAGGGAGCCAATGGCTCCTGCTGCTGTGTCTGAACCAATGAGGGAGGAGAGAGAGAGACGATGCTCTCGTCCACTTTACTGGATTGAGATTGGGCTCAGGTAGTGTAAGGGGGGCTGGGGGGGGGCTGCTGCTACACATTCAGAAGGCTTTTTACCTTAATGCAGAGAATGCATTAAGTTAAAAAAAACTTTCTAGCTTTATAACTACTTTCATGTTATGAATAGAGGCAAAATGATGTGTCTCTACTTCTGGAGTCTATAACTTTCTGGTTCTAGTTGACAGGACAGAGGTCATGATGATACATTGTCTAGTGAGTAGGCAGACAATGGACAGGTAACAAAGGAAGTAGAATTACCCAACCAGGGAATAATTGCGTGGAAAGTGGCAGATGTACTGTATTTACATTACAAAATTACAGAATTACAAATTATTTAGCAGATAATTAGTAAAAATATGGATTTAGACTTAGTGTATTTTGCTCCTTATTTGCAGTTCCACTTTACATAATATATAATGTAATATATAGACAGCACTTTCTTTCTTTCTTTGAAGTCTTTATTAATCAGCCATGCATTGTGCTGCAATTTAGAATACCTATATACCTATCTTTAGATCAAGGTACTACTGATATAAATAATATGCACCAATGTCACATTAACAGTCCAAAAGTAAAAAAGTTATATTTTAACAGTGTCAGCTGTTGTGTCAGAAAAATGTGAAGCTGCTTAGCTATGTTATCGATGCATGGAGGTCAGTAAGAAGACTCCCTCACTTGATCTGGCTCAATGATTATGTTGATCCAGATGTAAGCAAGCAAAATTAGCAGACTTTGTGCCAATAAATACAAAATTATCTGTAACCTAGGTATGGCCATATACTGGAATAAATTAAAGCCTTTATGTACTAGCATGTACAAAGAAACCAAAGATGTTGTAGAATTAGATAATCGAAGTGGTATGATGATATTACAGATACAATCCTAATTCATTCAAATGCACACATGGGCAAATGCTCATAACTGCAAACCTGAATATGCCTGCAGACCTAATTTAACATCTTGCTGCTAATGAGTTTCTGGAAGGACCCTGTAGGCTTGTGGCTGTAGATGAGAGTAATCAAAATTTCACCCCACAAGCCATAGAAAGAATCCACCAGACCTGGGCACTTCAAAATTCTCAGGGAAAAAGAGGTTATCCTATATTGGTGACAATACACTGCCTTTGGTCACCACTAATTTTCTTAGGCCAGAGGGAATATGGTTTATCTCTCATAATATCCAAAGTATAGCCATGTAGAGATGAGACGTATTTCTTCTAAAAGTAAGAGCTTTGAGCTGCATGCAGATACAAAATGGTATGTCCTGGACTTTTAGAATCACCTAGGGATCCACTAAATGATCTTATGGACCCTGCTTACAGCAGCCATATTGTGTTTGGCTTTGCTGTGATCAAGATAATGCACTGGTGTTAGAGAGCCTAATTCAGGCCCAGCTATAATATATGGAAAAAACTTACAACTAAGTTTTAGGGCCTTGCAGGGTCCCTTTCTCAATGCAACATTGTGTCACTATGTCAAAAAAAAAGGTGACCCTGCAAGGCCCCTAAATTTCAGTTTCTTATGCCATATGTGACACATTCTTCACAAAACACATGCGAAAAACTTTCATTTGGAATGTTGGCATGGCACCATTTGTGGCATTCACTTTGAGTGTCCATCATTAAAAGACCAAGCAGTGTGAGGTGTGCAGATTTTATTTGGACTTTATAGAGCTACACAGACCTTGCTTGCAGTTTGTGTGCTGTTTTTCAGCAGCAGCTAAGGAACTGTCTATACGCACCTCTGACAGCCGTAAGAACTGATGATCAAGGACCAGTTCTTCCACACATGTCCTAATAAAGTCCAACAGTTTGTACTGGACAGAAAGCCCAAGATGATAGATCAAGCAGGTGAAATCACTGATTCCTCTGTGGCTAGCAAAATGTATGACTATTGCATCCAGCTGGAAAGAAGGAAAATCAATCGGACCCTCTTCTTCTGTCAGCCAAAAACCCAAAGCACCCAGACCTCCTGGAGCCAAGTCTGAAGCTGTGGAAAGTTGTAAATGTTTTGTTTGCAAAATAGTCAGTCATCTCAACATGTCTTTCCCCAAGATTAATTGCGATCTTCAACCCAGCAGTACCCACAACCTGTGTTTCGATCAGCCAGGGGGCTGCGAGAATAATGAGAGAAGTGGGGATAACATCCACTATCCCAACAAATGGGTTATTGGGTACTGATCTGAGGTGGTTCTTAGCTGTTTGATGACTTAATGCATTGAGGAATTCTGAGGAGGGTAATTAGGTGAATCACTGTGTGCCGGGGCCCAGAGTGGGTCTCTGGAGCCAAGGCCTGGAGTGTAATTTAAAGGTATGATGAACTCTGAAATTGATCATATCATGTCTGATGTAAAGTGTAATGAAATGTCAAATGAAGATACACCCTCACCACACTAGTAATCTGTAGCGCCCACTGATCTTCTTTGGACTGACCACTGCCCAACTCTACAGAGCAGCTATCTAGGAGAAGGGGCCATTCCAACCAGGTCCGTCCCCTTCCCCTAGGAACCTGGGTCAGAGAGCCTGAGAGTTCTTGAAGGCTGTTAAAATTGACACCAACCTAATGGAACACATTTCAACAGACTGCTGGCTGGGGATAACAGGATAAGGGTGTACTAGGGTCAAGGCAGACTATACAGAGTGGCCTTCTCCTCTAAGCCAACTGGCCAACAGGTGGCAGACCGTTGGTTGCACCCCACATGTACTGGGAGAAGCTGTTGTGGATTACTCATGAGATTGCTCTCTCCAGGCACTTAGATACAAAAAACCAAGACCCACCTTGATTGCAACCTTTACTGGCCACACATGGAAACATTGCTAACTATCACCATTCCTGTGATACATGTCAGCAAGTAGACATGTGCAATTATTTTTGTTCCGAATTTGTTTTTTAATGAATTTAGACAAATTAATTAATTTGGAAATATCCGAATTAACCAAAACCCGTTGAGCGAATTTTTCCGAATATTCGTAGATTCGTAAATTCGTAAATTCGTACATTTGTAAATTCTTAAATTCGTACATTCGTAAATTTGTAAATTTGTAAATTAAAAAATTCTGAAATCTGAAATAATAATTAACTAATAATAACCTAACTATTACTAAACATTAAATTATAGGTATTGGAATTTCCTTTCAAATTTGGCTCTTAATGAATGTAACGAATACAAATTTATCCGAAGTTGCAAATTATCAGAAATAACGAATGCCGTATCTAAACGAATGGAACGTAATGAATTAATAATAATAATAATAATAAATAACAATAATAATAATAAAACCTTTTTATTATTATTATTATTTATTATAAATTTGTTCCGTTCCATTTGTCTAGATGTGGCATTCGTTATTTCGGATAATTCATAACTTCCGATAAATTTGTATTTGTTACATGCACTAACAGCCAAATTTGAAAGGAAATTCCCATACCTATAATTTAATAATGAGTTATTCCAGATTTTCGAATTTTCGGGTTTTCGGATTCTCAAATTTTGAATTTCCAAATTTCCAAATTTTTGAATGTACGAATGTACGAATTTTCGAATTTACGAATGTACGACTTTATGAATTTACGAATGTAGGAATTTACAAATTCACAAATGTACGAATTTACAAATTGCGATCATAACGAACCACCCGAAAAAAAAAAATAAAGAAATAAAATGAATGAAACGAAAACTAACACATTTTTTGGCAGTGCATATGTCTATCAGCAAGTAGGCAGGATGGGAGGTAAAGACAGGGCCCCACTGATGCCTTTGACCAATATTGAAGGGCCCTAACAAAAGGTGGCAGTTGACTTTTTTCTGCTCTTAACCACATTCAGCAGTAAAGGGAAATGCTTCATCCTCATTGAAGGTAGCATCCGAGCTCCATCTGGGCAGACAAGGTTGCAAAAGTGCTTGTGGGCATATCCACACAGGTTGGTTTTCACCATGAGATGCTCACTGATCATGGCAGGGAGGTCATTTCATATTGGAGGGATCACACTGTCTGCTGTCACCACCCATTTTCTCAGATCAGAGAGAATATGTTTCATCTCCCATAAGATCCAAAATATTAGTGGTAGGGAGATGACCATTCTTTCTTTCAGAGAGCATGAGCTGCATGCAAATAAAAAATGGTATTTCCCAGACTTACAATACCATCTAGAGGGTGACTAAATATGTTTACCTTTGCTGTGATCACAATGAGGCAAAAAAAAAATTCCTCACACAGTGTACCACCTCCAAAGGTGATCGGCCAAATGTCATTCCCACTATGAAAAATTAGGTAGTATGAAAATAAACCACATATTTCATCTGGAGCTTTATTCAACAACGAGATGGTCAATGAATTTCCAGCGTGTACCAGCCAACAGGATAAAATAATACTGTTCAAACAGTAAAGTTAATTTCTGTTTTTTTCCCTTTTTTTATTTTAAAGCAAATAGCCAATATTTCTGTATGTCCAATTCTTTCTTGTTTCTTGTTGTTCTTTCTTGTTTCTTGTATTATTATTTTTGCATGTACTTTATATACAGTACAGCTCACATTCATGGCTTCTGCTCAGAACCAATGGGATAAGCTAACGATCATAAGACCACAGTGAGAGACAACCAAAGCAGTCATGTGTTCAGGAAGCCACTCCACCTCCCGGAATAGTTGGGCTGTCAGCATCTCTTCTAGAGAGACTGCCATATTTTATTTTTAGTGCCTGTATATTCAGTTAGAAGTTTGCTGCTAATCTGTGTGAAAATGCATCTACCCTGAATCGTGTGTCTGGTGTGTGTGTGTGGGCAGTGGAAAAGGTTACTATGTAAGGATTCCAGCTCACAGGATATCTTGGTTAATCTTAGAAGCATGTGGGAATCACGTAGCTGCTACATAATCGTTGGAGTGCACCAGATTGTATACAAGACTTCTATGTTCAGTCAGCTAGATTTTGGGTGAGTGGTGGCTGTTGGTATTGGTGGCTGTGATAACATTAGTGTTAGTGTGTGTGTGCTGTTCTCAGTTGCTAGCTGTGTCCAAATTAGGCAACCTTGGGTTCTTGTGAAAATTCGCCAGCATGCCAGATGATTTTTGAAGCCCATCGCCCAGTCATCCATGACCTTGTACCTTCTGTACATGAGAGATGCCATAACCTAATTTACATTTCATCATTAGGTCATTTAATATCTCCCAATGACTGTGCTTACTGTTATAGAATATGTTCAGGGTGGGATTGGCATGTAGATTATTTCTGCTTGATGTTTTGTGGGAATCAACATACTTTACTAAAGAGTAGCATAATTGTTACACTAACTCATTTTTTTTTTTATCAACATTAAACAATTTGTAATATTTATTCTATTTATATATTCTATTTTTATATATACATGTATATATGTATATATATAAATGCATCTATACATATATACAGTATATATGCATATATCAGATGTCCAAAATAAACCTGGGCATTTTAACTTTATTCCCCATGCTCCTTTCAGTGATGGGAGCCAAATGAAATTTCCAAAACTTCCAGGTATGGAGGAATAGAAAAAAAGAAAACTGTAGTGCTAAATGTTAAACAGTAGTGTGATCATTAAAAAACAAGTGGGATAATGGGATCAGATAAAAAGGTATAAGTCCAAAAACTATTACCCAGTCTTATATAATAAAGCCCTGAGTTATCAGCGATTTAGGGAATCAGGGAATTGGAAGCCACTTAAGGAATATTTCTCTTGTGCAAGGGTCAGCTGTACAACATTTAGAACATCTGCCACAAACCTTGGAAAAGGTCCAGCCTCAGAACAGGAAAACCGAGAGTGCAGAGCATTGTTAGTGATTATCCCTCTTTACATGTCCCAGTGACTGTCGTCACCTAGACAAAATGTGATGGGAAACATAAAGTTGTAAAGTTTTCACCAAAACAAGAGGTAAGCAGAACAATGGCTGTAAGCAGTCTGCCCAGCTTTGACTTACATGGCTGAACATGCAGCTTGGGCCCGTGTTTACAAACAGGGCTACCAGGGCTGACTCTGTAGTATTCACTGTCCAAGCCCACAGAGACTTATTTCTCTGCAACACGTGTACACGTGCTGATCCAAGTCCATCTTACCACATCTCCCTGATTAATGTCTATATTAACCCCATATACCCAGAGCACCTATCATACAGGTCTCTGTAGTTTACCGTGGTCCAGATTTGGTCTCTACTTTTTCCCCAGGTATTGGCTGTGTACATTAAATCACAGCTTCAATCTCAGTACATCACAGAGAGGCTGAATCCTTTTTACTTTGAAATAAATGTGAGCATTTGACAACAGTGGCAAAATACAGTTCAGATAATAAGTAACATTCCAATAACAGAAATACTTCACAAGTTTAGCTAGGTGGCATTGCAGTACTCATAGTTAAATACACAACTTAACTAGTTGTACTATTGATGTCCCATTAGGGGGTCTGAGCCCTCCTGTGCACCACCCTCTGACTCTAAGCTCCTCCCATCCCTTAAGAAATAGAATTGCCTCAGTCCCCACCTATAGGGTGGGTTTACAGTTACAGTACTTTGAAAAAGTATTCACACCCCTTAAAATTTTTCACATTTTGTCATGTTACAACCAAAAACGTAAATGTATTTTATTGTGATTTTATGTGATAGACCAACACAAAATGGCACATAATTGTGAAGTGGAAGGAAAATAATAAATAGTTTTCAGATTTTTTTACATAATAAATATGTAAAAAGCGTGGCCTGCATTTGTATTCAGCCCATACTTTGTAGAACCTTTTCTGCAATTACAACTACAAGTCTTTTTGGGTATGTCTCTACTAGCTTTGCACATCTAGAGAGTGAAATTTTTGCCCATTCTTCTTTGCAAAATAGCTCAAGCTCTGTCAGATTGGATGGAGAGCGTCTGTAAACAGGAATTTTTAAGTCTTGCCACAGATTCTCAATTGAATTTAGGTCTGGACTTTGACTGGGTAATTCTAATTGCGCGTACACATGGTCGGACTTGCCAACGGGATAACCTCCGTCTGCATTTCCGATGGAAGAATTTAGAACATGTTCTATATCTAAGTCCATCGAAAATTCCGACAAAAAAAGGACAAAAAAGTGCGATGGGGCATACACACAGTTGGAATATCCGACCAAAAGCTCCCATCGGACTTTTTCTGTCGGAAATTCCGACCATGTGTACGCGGCATAACACATGAATATGCTTTGATCTAAACCATTCCATTGTAGCTCCGGCTGTATGTTTAGGGTCATTGTCCAGCTGGAAGGTGAACCTCTGCCCCAGTCTCCAGTCATTTGCAGACTCTAATGCCGATCAGAAACTCCGTCAGAAAAAACTTGGATGGTTTTTCCGATGGAATTCTGCTCAAGCTTGCCTTGCATACACACGGTCACACAAAAGTTCTCTGAACTTTTGACCATGAAGAACACGGTGACGTACAACACTATGATGAGCCGAGAAAATTAAGTACAATGCTTCCGAGCATGCATCAAATTGTTTCCAAGCATGCGTGATTTTTTGCGCGTCCGAATTGCATACACACGAACGCATTTTTGGATAGGGACTTTTCCGACTGAAAAATAGAGAACCTGCTCTCAATCTTTTACTGGCTGGAATTCTGCCAGCAAAAGTCCGATGGAGCATACACATGGTTGGAGTTTCTGACCAAAAGCTCACATCTGACTTTTGCTGGCGGAATTTCTGATCGTGTGTACAGGGCATAACAGGTTTTCTTCTAAGATTGCCCTTTATTTGGCTCCATCCATCTTCCCATCAACTCTGACCAGCTTCCCTGTCCCTGCTGAAGAAAAGCATCCCTACAACATGATGCTCCTACCACCGTTTCACGGTGGGTGTAGTGTGTTCAGGGTGATGTGCAGTGTAAGTTTTCCATCACACATAGCGTTTTGTTTTTAAGCCAAAAAGTTAAAAGTTTGGTCTCATCTGACCAGAGCACCTTCTTCCACATGTTTGCTGTGTCCCCCACATGGCTTCTCGCAAAATTGCAAACGGGGCTTCTTGTGGCTTTTTTTCAACAATGACTTTCTTCTTGCCACTCTTCCATAAAGGCCAGATCAGTGAACTACACGACTAATAGTTGTCTGCCACCTGAGCTGTGGATCTCTGCAGCTCCTCCAGAGTTACCCTGGGCCTCTTGGCTGCTTCTCTGTTCAATGCTATCCTTGCCCGGCCTGTCTGTTTAGGTGGACGGCCATGTCTTGGTAGGTTTGCAGTTGTGCCATACTCTTTCCATTTTCGGATGATGGATAGAACAGGCTCCGTGAGATGTTCAAAGCTTGGGATATTTTTTTAGAACCTAACCTTGCTTTAAACTTCTCCACAACTTTATCCCTGATCTGTCTGTTGTGTTCCTTGGCCTTAATGATACTATTTGTTCACTAAAGTTCTCTAACAAACCTCTGAGGACTTCACAGAACAGCTGTATTTATACTGATTAAATTACACACAGGTGAACTCTATTTACTAATTAGGTGACTTCTGAAAGCAGTCAGTTCCAATAGAATTTAAGTTAGGGGTATCAAAGTAAAGAGGGCTGAATACAGGGTCCAGAGGTAGAGATAGTCAGCGTGGAAGATATTCCAGAGGGTAGTATTGGGGGCATTAGTGGTAGGTTGACCAAAGCACAAAAACACAAGGTAAGTATAGTAGCAAGTCCTAGTTGCAATCTCGAAACACCCAATACGAGGACAATATGCGACCGGTCTAAACTATGTGGCATGTTCACCAATGCCAGGAGCATGGCGGACAAGATGGGTGAACTAGAGATACTGTTGTACAAGGAGGATTTGGATTTTGTGGGAATTTCAGAGACCTGGTTCAACAGCTCTCATGATTGGCTGGCAAACATTCAAGGGTATACCCTTTACCGCAAGGATAGAGAGGGTAAAAAAGGGGGAGGGGTATGCCTATATATCAAGAATAATGTACAAGTGAATGTGAGAGATGACATCACTGAGGGAGCTAGGGAGGAGGTGGAATCCTTATGGGTAGAGCTCCAAAGGGATGAAGCTAAGGGGAAAATAATGCTGGGAGTATGCTATAGGCCCACTAACCTGAGGGAGGAAGTGGAGACAGATCTCCTATCACAATTTGAATTAGCAGCAAGGATGGGAAGTGTTATCATAATATCCAGACATAGACTGGGCGGAGGGAACCGCACATTCATTTAAGGCTCGCCAGTTCCTTAATGTCTTGCAGGACAATTTTATGGGTCAGATGGTAGACGCACCAACTAGAAATAAAACATTACTGGATCTACTGATTACCAACAATACAGACCTGATCACGGATGTGGAAATACGGGGCAATTTAGGTAACAGCGATCACAGGTCAATTAGTTTCAGTATAAATAACACAAATAGAAAACATAAAGGGAATACAAAGACACTGAATTTCAAAAGAGCCAACTTCCCTAAACTACAAACCTTGCTAAAAGGCATAAATTGGGATAAAGTATTAGGAACAAAGAATACGGAGGAGAGATGGGTTTGCTTTAAGAATATATTAAATAAGGGCATTAGCCAATGTATCCCATTGGGTAATAAATTTAAAAGGGCGAACAAAAGTCCTAGATGGCTTAACTCCAATGTAAAAATGCATATAAAGGAGAAGGCCTTCAAAAAATACAAGGTTGAGGGATCATCCTCAGCATTCAGACTTTATAAAGAATGCAACAAGAAATGTAAGGGTGCAATTAGGACAGCTAAGATAGAACATGAAAGACACATAGCGGAGGAGAGCAAAAAAAATCCCAAGAAATTCTTTAAGTATGTAAACAGTAAAAAAGGAAGGACTGACCATATTGGCCCCATAAAGAATGAGGAAGGACATCTGGTTACAAAGGATGGGGAGATGGCGAAGGTATTGAATTTATTCTTCTCCTCAGTTGTCACGAGTGAATCGGGGGGCTTCAGTAACCAAAACTGCAGTGTTTATCCTCATGACACAACACAGGAAGCACCTTCATGGTTAACAGAGGACAGAATTAAAATTAGACTTGAGAAACTTAACATTAATAAATCACCGGGACCTGATGGCTTGCATCCAAGGGTACTTAGGGAACTCAGTCAAATGATTGCCAGACTGTTGTTCCTAATTTTTACAGACAGTCTACTGACTGGAATGGTACCAGCTGATTGGAAAAAAGCCAATGTAGCACCAATATTTAAAAAGGGCCCAAAATACATCCCTGGGAATTACAGACCAGTTAGCCTAACATCAATAGTATGTAAACTCTTGGAGGGGAAGACAAGGGACTATATACAAGATTTTAGTAATGAGAACGATATCATTAGCAGTAATCAGCATGGATTCATGAAGAATCGTTCTTGCCAAGCCAATCTACTAGCCTTCTATGAGGAGGTGAGTTGCCATCTAGATAAAGGAAGGCCCGTAGATGTGGTGTATCTGGATTTTGCAAAAGCATTTGACACAGTTCCCCATAAACGTTTACTGTACAAAATAAGGTCTGCTGGCATGGACCATAGGGTGAGTACATGGATTGAAAACTGGCTACAAGGGCGAGTTCAGAGGGTGGTGATAAATGGGGAGTACTCGGAATGGTCAGGGGTGGGTAGTGGGGTTCCCCAGGGTTCTGTGCTGGGACCAATCCTATTTAATTTGTTCATAAACGACCTGGAGGATGGGATAAACAGTTCAATCTCTGTATTTGCAGACGATACTAAGCTAAGCAGGGCAACAACTTGTCCGCAGGATGTGGAAACCTTGCAAAAAGATCTGAACAAATGAATGGGGTGGGCAACTACATGACAGATGAGGTTCAATGTAGAAAAATGCAAAATAATGCATTTGGGTGGGAAAAATATGAATGCAATCTATACACTGGGGGGAGAACCTCTGGGGGAATCTAGAATGGAAAAGGACCTGGGGGTCCTAGTAGATGATAGGCTCAGCAATGGCATGCAATGCCAATCTGCTGCTAACAAAGCAAACAGAATATTGGCATGCATTAAAAAGGGGATCAACTCCAGAGATAAAACAATAATTCTCCCACTCTACAAGACTCTGGTCCGGCCGCACCTAGAGTATGCTGTCCAGTTCTGGGCACCAGTCCTCAGAAAGGATGTACTGGAAATGGAGTGAGTACAAAGAAGGGCAACAAAGCTAATAAAGGGTCTGGAGGATCTTAGTTATGAGAAAAGGTTGCGAGCACTGAACTTATTCTCTCTGGAGAAGAGACGCTTGAGAGGGGATATGATTTCAATATACAAATACCGTACTGGTGACCCTACAATAGAAATAAAGCTTTTTCACAGAAGAGAGTTTAACAAGACTCGTGGCCACTCATTAAAATTAGAAGAAAAAAGGTTTAACCTTAAACTATGTAGAGGGTTCTTTACTGTAAGAGCGGTAAGGATGTGGAATTTCCTTCCACAGGCAGTGGTCTCAGCGGGGAGCATCGATAGTTTCAAGAAACTATTAGATAAGCACGTAAATGAACGCAACATACAGGGGTATACAATGTAATACTGACACATAATCACACATAGGTTGGACTTGATGGACTTGTGTCTTTTTTCAACCTCGCCTACTATGTAACTATGTAACAAATGCACGCAACACTTTTCAGATATTTATTTGTAAAAAATTTGGAAAACCATTTATCATTTTCCTTCCACTTCACAATTACAGTATGTGCCACTTTGTGTTGGACTATCACATAAAATCCCAATAAAACACATTTACATTTTTTGTTGTAACATGACAAAATGTGAAAAATGTCAATGGGTATGATTACTTTTTCAAGGCACAGTAAAGGGGAAGCAACCCCTTCTTACTTACCTGTTTCAGTGGCAGCTGTCTAAGGCTGCTTTCACACTGGGGCGGTAGGGGGCGTCGGCGGTAAAAAAGCGATATTTTTAGCGCTGTTTTACCGTGGTATTCGGCCGCTAGCGGTGCGGTTTTAAGCCCCCGCCGGCGGCCGAAAAAGGGTTAAAACCACTCGTATAGCACGGCAGGAGCGGTTTACGAGTGGCTCCTTCACCGCTCCAAAGATGCGGCTGGCAGGAGATTTTTTTCTTCTCCTGCCAGCCCTCGGGCTTTTACACTGAACAAACAGCGGAGGCTGTTTTGGGGCAGTTTGCAGGCGGTATTTTTAGCGCAATAACGCCTGCAAACCCCCCCAGTGTGAAAGGGGTCTTAGAGAGGCTTTCACTTTGGAAAGATTTATTCTTACTTTTTGTTGTGTCTCTATGGCTGGAGTTGAAGGTAAGAAGGGTGCAGAGAGATATGTTTTCTGGCTAGGAAAGGTAATAGCTGACAAATCTTTATGCTAGCTCTTAGACAGCAGGTTTGTATGTAAAAGCTTAAATAGGTTGACGGGTTCCCTTTATAGAATTCTATTGAACTTTTACTGTGAGAAATAACAATAACACATTGCACTGCATAACATTATCTAGCAAATTAAATCTACATTTTTAGTGCCAAACTCAGTATTTCCCAAAGTGGAGTTATTATGTGATGATATGATGTTCATGTCATACTATATAGACATGACTTGCAGTTTGTCTGACTACTGCTACTACTACTATTACTACTACTAGTCAGTTGACAACAGATTTTCTTCTTATTAACAAGATCTTGAAGAAAGTAGCTGTAGACTGCTGAATAAAATCAGTTTCCACCACACTGTATTCCATTCCAAAAGTAAATATAATATTCTTTGCAGATGGAGAATTTTCCAACCATAAATATTCTAAAACGTGAACATCCATTTCATTTATGTGTTTATGCCAGCTCCAAGCAGACAGACTATATTAGAACAATTCTGTGATGTCTCAATCTTAATTAATATTGGAACTAAAAGCACCAAGAGGTTTAATTTAAATATAACAGAAAGAGAAAAGGAGAAAGCAAAGACTACAAAATGAATATCATTCTACTTTGAAACATAGACTAAATTGGGACACACTATCACTGTTCCTAGGACTCTAGCCAGGATGTAATGCACATGTGTCAAACACAAGGCCAGCGGGCCAAATCTGGCCCTCCAGGCCATTTCATGTAGCCCACGCACCTCTCCTGCAGCCGCAGGAGAGCTCCAGCCCTCCTCTGGTCCTCCTCCAGACCCTGCACTTTTGACTTCAACAATGCCCCCAGCTTCTTCCCAGCAGCAGAACAAGGTAAGGGTGGTGCACTGTGATGTAAGGGAGAAAAGGGGGGGGGTCTCTTGACTTCTAATGGTGGGGGGGCTCTTGACATCTGATGAAGGGGGGGTTCTCTAGACATCTAGTCTTAAACATGGCGCTAAATCAAAAATGTGCAATAATAAAATAAAATTGGTGTAAAAATTGTGATAAATAGTGCGTCATAAAAAGTTGATAGTGATGTAAAACAACCACGTAAATAGAGATTCTATAGGGAAAATCCAAATAATAATTGTATCTATAACATTTAATCTTCCATCATATTGTGTACCAAAGGTTATACTAAACCATTGCTACATCAAAAATATGGTATAAGTTTCCCCATTTCTAAATCCCTAATAAACCTCATACATCTATCCAAAAAAAGGGGGTTTTCATCAAATAAACCAAAAAGTGACTAAAACCAAGCGAAACTCAATATTGAGAGTACATTAATAAATACATTGTGCTAATGAGATAGACAAGGAAACAATAAATAATGATATAATAAAAATTATTAAAATTGCGTATTGACAGTGCAACTGTGTAATCTGTGCAATCAATGTAAAATATACACATATATAAATAAATATGACATGTGAAAGTCCACACAAGTGTGATAAAGTATTATAAGATTACAGTCCAATGAATATCAAAAAAGTGCTTAAACTAGTGCAAAGACCGTGTCCTCACGAAAAGGTCCCATAAATGGTACAATCCAAATTGTGACAATCTCCAGGAATGGTGAAAGTTTCGAGACACTGATGCCAGCAACAACTCCCCAGTGCAGCAAAAATGTGGTCCCCCCAGCCTCTCACCTTATGGCTGATCGATAATAGCCCAGTTAATAAGGTACAGATGATAAAACAGCTCCACGATCCTCCTCAAGATGACTCTCCTAAGGATCTCCTGTCCCAGCACAGCACTCCCTTCCCAGGACACCCCGGTCAATTAGCCAAGTAATATAAAAGAGGGGAAGGAGCACTCCATGGTGTAGTATTTAAAACCAGCACATTTATTGAATAAATATCCACTTACATTCACATAAACACACAAATGTGCTACGATTAAAGCTGATTCACGATCCCGGCCGTGATTGGGAAAAGCCGTACAAGACCCGCCTCACCTCCCTGACGCGTTGCGTGACCGTCACGTCACTTTTTCAAAGGGTACCCTTATAAATTATGTTACAAGAGCTAGAAACTAAGCCATTCAACTCTCCTGACAAACTTAATAAACAATGTAGATGATAAAGAACAGAGACATCAAAAGTAAAAAATTATAGATTGTGAATACATGGAGCATTACAACATTACAAAGAATTTGCTGAGCTTCTTCAGACCCCTTGACTTTTGTACCATCCAACTCCAACTGCCTGGGAGGTCCACTAAAAGACAAGAAAGTCTGCCATCCTACCTATGCGCTATTGGTTGCACTTACTTAGCAGGAACCTTTGCTCCAACTCAAGTGACTACTACATGAATCCAATGGTGAGACAAGTACTACCCTTATTAAAAGAAAAGTGTCATTGTCCCCTTCACATAACACTCAATTACTCTACTAAAGCTGTGCGTATTGTTAGGCAACCTACAACACTATTCACTTTCACTTTTTTTGCTGAGAAACCCAATAGAGATAGGTAGGTTAGTATCGGAACAAGGACTACTTATAACATTTCTGACTGAAGTTGACGAAAATGGGTAAGCAAAGTAAGTATTTTGGATATTTTGATAATTACATTAATTTGTAAGACACTGTTCACAAATCCTTATTATATAGTTACAAACTAACATGAGAGTCGGGGGCGTGGCGACCGGACTCTAAGATGGATGCTTAACCCTGGAGCTCTGCTCGATTACCAGAGATAATCTACAGCCATCAGAACCCAACAGCGCCATTCACAGCTCTAAAAACAAACATTCTAACGGCGAGATCCCGCTGAACGAATCGAGGATGCCCAGACATCGTAAAAATCCACAGCAACCGCAGAAGATGACGACAGCTCACGGCCCTCAACAAAATGGCAGAGGAGTGCTGGAAGGCAGGCCGGAGCAGAGGCCCGGAACGAACAGCGGCACAAACGGTCTCCCATCCGCTACTGCCCGATCCTCTAATCCACCCAGCGAGTTCTCCTTGGGCCCATCCAGCCCTTCTACGAGAAGCCCGGCCAAATCAAAGCCACGGAAGGACTCCCCAGTCAGATGACAGACGGATCCAGACATGGAGGTAAGCGGGCCCTGCAGCACGTCCACCTCCACTCAGAGCAGCACTGAGAGTGATCCTATAAAAGAGTTCCCCACAGCAGATAGACCGATTTCAGACACTCTGCTTAAAGATATGTTACTGTCCCTCAGATCCTCATTACATGCAGATATGGTCAGAGGGATAAATGAGTGCCAGAGGGAAGTGAAAGAAATTGGCCACAGAGTACACCTAGTAGAAAACAAAATGGAGGAATACACCTCAGCATATAATGTGATGGTGGAGGCCCATACAGCCCACGGGGAGGACATTACTTGGATGAAAGACAAATTGGCCGACCTCGAGGACAGGTCCAGGAAAAATAACCTCAAGATGAGGGGTATTCCAGAAGACGTCCCTCCTATTCAGCTCATGCAGTATGTCCAGACCCTATTCTCCACATTGGTACCAGAAGCATCAGCGCATGATCTTCTGGTGGACAGGATTCACAGAGTCCCTAAACCATTTTTCCTCCCGGATACTATCCCCAGAGATGTGTTACTAAGAATGCATTTTTTCCACATAAAAGACCGGGTCCTACAAGCTTCACGTAAGCCTGAAAATATCCCCCAGCAGTACGCAAACGTCAGGCTTCTCCCTGATCTCTCCAGACATACATTGCAATGTCGCCGTAACCTGCTGACAATAACAAAGGCCTTAAGGAATCACAAAATCCTCCATAAGTGGAAGTATCCTGCTACGCTTTCTATCACCCACAACAGGATTACTGTCACAGTATCTACCTTAGAAGAAGGGCTTACTGCTTTAAGGCGATGTAACATCATTCCTGACCAGCCAAACCCACAACCCCGTCAAGCGGGCCCACAATCATCCAAAACGAATGGCAAGTTGTGATGTTCTTACAAGCGTTCGAATAAGAAACCTACAGGTGAAAGCTCATAAACAGAACTCACAAGTGTGCAAGTTTATCTCCAAGGACGAGTTCAAAGTTCGAATCTCTCCTTCACCCCTATAACACTGTTAGCAGTTACATCTGCACAAGGATCCATTTTACGATCCATTTCTTACAACACCCATGTTAACTTTCTTTTTTCTTTTCAGTTTCTGTTTTTCTTATTTTCCATGTGATATACCCAGCTTAAAACAAACCGACCTCATCTCCTCTGTGGAACAAGACTTGCCAAAGATGATCTTCTTCAACAAACGGCAGCACTACCATCCAAATCTGCAGGCCGCAGTAAGTAGCTCTACTACACAGCTTCACGACATATTTCACACCTCCGATGACAATCATATGTCTCTCAATTAATGCCAGAGGACTAAACCACCCAGCCAAAAGGTTCTCTTTATGGAAAGAAGCCAACAAACAAAAAGCGGACATCTTATGCGTCCAAGAAACGCACTTTCAATGCGACAACACACCATATTGTGCACATAAGGACTATCCATACATTTACATGGCTTGCACACCACATCACAAAAAGGGAGGTGTTCTACTTGCCTTCAAAAACTCCCTCTCGTTTGTACCCAGAGACGTTGTTCTCGATGAAGGAGGCAGATACATCATAAGCACAGGAGACATCAACTCAACCCCATACACAATTGTCACGTTATATGCTCCAAATCCACACCAAATCAGATTCCTCAAAAAGATGCTTTATAAAGCAAACTCCATGAAATATGGCAATCTCTTGATCTGCGGAGACTTTAACGTGACACTGGATCCATCTATAGACACCTCCTCAGGTAAACCTAAGAGTGTACCACCCCTTCAATCACTACTCCACAAAGAGGAACTATTTGATACATGGAGATGTCTCCACGAAACAAGGAGAGGGACTATACATTCTTCTCTAGCAGACATTGCTCATACTCACGTATAGATTTGTTCCTAACAGACAAATGGCTCCTACAAAATGTGGAAATAACGAAAATACATGATATTACGTGGTGTGACCACTCTGCTATTTCTATGTCCATTAGGGATAGGGGAATCTCCTCCTCACCCCCCATCTGGCGCTGTAATACACGTATACTCCAGGAACCCAGATATCAAAAAGCCATATCTCAACACCTATAAAATTTTTTCTCAGATAATGCTGGATCAGTAATCGATCCGTATATCTTATGGAATTCACATAAGGCCTTCATGAGAGGCATCTTGATCCAACTAGGAGCAAGAGAAAAAAAAAGACAGACTCAGCAGCTTAATACTGTTCTGCAAGACATACACACTACAGAAATTCAAAATAAAAAAGATCATTCAACCCCTGTAACTAACAAACTAAAGTCCCTTAGAGAAACACTAAGGAATATACTATCACAACAATTTGACACACACCTCAGACGCCTTCAATTAAATCATTATGCAAACGCTAATAGGGCAGGTAAATATCTAGCAAACAGATTGAAGGCAGCTCGCACAAAAACAAGAATAGCTTATCTGACTCATCCTACCCTACCACACAAAATCATGAACCCACAGGATATTGCGAATCAGTTCGCAGAATACTACAGTTCACTCTATAACCTACATAGCGATCCCAACACACAGCAACCTACAGTAGAAAAAATAGAATAATTCTTAAAGAATATTAAGCTCCCAACTCTTTCTGAACACCATCTAGAAATCCTAAATGCACCAATTACAGTCCGGGAAATACAACGGACAATAAACACACTCCCTAACGGAAAATCCCCGGGACCTGATGTTTTTTCTAATGAATACCTCAAAACATTTGCTAATATTCTCTCTCCACACATGACAACAATATTTAATAAAGCTGCTGAGACCGCCACACTCCCACAAGATATGCTGAAAGCACACACCGGCTAATTTTCGCCCAATTTCCCTCCTTAATTCAGATACAAAGGTATATGCCAAACTACTGGCCAGGAGACTAATAGATATTATTACATCTCATACAGCGGGACCAGATGGGTTTTGTGAGGGGGAGACAGACCTCAGACGCAATCAGGAGAATTGTTAATGTGATACATTTTGCGGAAAAAAGTTGAACGCCTTCTCTGTTATTGTCGATTGACGCAGAGACGCAGAGAAGGCGTTCAACAGAGTCTACTGGACTTACATGGAAATGACTCTCACCAAGTTTGGCTTTAAGGGTTCTATACTACAAGCCATTATGGCTCTGTATTCGTGTCCCTCAGCACAAGTGTACTCTAATGGGTTTCTATCCAAAACCTTCAACATTACTAATGGAACTAGGCAGGTGTGTCCCCTATCTCCAACTATCTTTAATTTGATGATAGAACCTCTAGCTGAGACTATACGGTCTCACCCCTTGGTTACAGGCTTCCAGTTTGGCTCCAACACACACACCATCAATCTATTTGCAGATGATGTAATCCTGCTCTTGACCAACTCAATTACATCATTACAACAGGCCCACAAAAATCTTAATACATTTGGGGAAGTCTCATACTATAAAGTTAATTTCACTAAATCACTAATACTCGATGTTGGAGTACCACCCCCTATTCGTGCGGTGTTACAGTCACTATAACCTTACTCGTGGAGCAAAGGAGGTATTACATACCTCGGTATCACAATCACAAACAAAACCTCCACGCTCGCTAAAACTAACTTAATACCTATGGTAGCCAAACTGGAGGCCCAACTCAAGAATATGTCCAATACAGAAATGTCATGGCTCGGTAGAATTACGGCCTATAAAATGATGATATTACCGCAAATACTATATATATTCCGTACTCTGCCGATCCACATACCTCTGTACTATATCAACAATATAACTAAGCTAGCATGGAGGTATATATGGAACGGTAAAAAAGCAAGGTGTTCTCGAAATAATGTCTTATCCCATAGGAAAATAGGAGGGGCAGGGCTAGCGGACATAAATGATTACTTCTGGGCAGTTAGATTAGATCAAACCAAACACTGGTTCAAGACTAAAGAAACACCACTATGGGTGTAAATAGAGAAAGCACTAGCACCAACAAAAGACCTACCTTTACTATTACTAAGCGATCAGTGGATACCTTGAAACATGAAAACCTTATCTCCTCCAATGCAGATAACCTTGAAAGCATGGAGACTCTTACTATCTCAAAAACATAAGGACATGCAGGAAATAGGCTACAACATACCTTTGACACTCTTAGAGACCAAAATTCCACTACTAAAGGTCAAAAAACTGATACACAAGGGCATTACTTATATATCAGATCTGTACAATGGGCCAAAACTCAAATCTATCGATCAGATTATGACACAATATAGCCTTCCAAAAGATAGCAGACTCACATGTCTAGGGATCATACACTTTCTTAAATATCAATCGAAACCGAATATTACCCTTACAGGCCAAATATGGCACTTCTATGCAACAGAAGACAGCAAAACAAAAGGCATATCCTTTTTCTATAACCACGTAAGGGACAAACTCTCATTCATAAAAACAGCAATGGGAAAATGGGAGGAAGAACTCAGCATTACCTTCTCTACAGAACAATGGCAATTGTCTTTCAAGGAAATACACAAAACCTCTCACTGTGTTAAACACTGGGAACTGGCAATTAAGATGGCCAACAGATGGCATTACACTCCATATAGACTAGCTAAATACTTTCCCGGAACTTCACCACTCTGTTGGAGAGCATGTGGTCACATAGGTTCCTTACTCCATATGCTCTGGCACTGTCCAACAGTGAAAAGTATATGGAATCAAGTATTTAGACTTCTCTCATCTATAACCGGAATGATCACGTCCCCAGACCTGGCATTAGCAATCTTACACTTAAACATAGAGAAATTCCACACAGATTTTAGACATGTTATAACACACATTTTACTAGAGACGCGATCACTAATTCTACAAAATTGGAAATCCACTTCAGCCATAAACATATCAGACATCATTAAAGCTGTAAATAGGAATTATACTTTCGAACGTCTTATAGCGATAAACTCGCTAAAATGCGAAACATTCGACAATTACTGGTCTATATGGCCATATCAACTCTGAATATAAGTACATAAGAGGTTGTTCGTAGTATTAATACTACCAGTGTTACTACTATCTGTAATTACTGTTATAGTACTGTCATAAAGAGTTAATGAATATTACTCATAACTGTATATCAAACTAATATGTATATCACTAATATGTATATCACATTTAAAATCCTTTTCTTTTTTTTTTTTATTGTTCTGTACTATGTTTATTTTCTGAAATATTCAATAAAAACTATTGAAATAATAAAAAAAACTAACATGAGAGTCTATATGGAGTTTATTTGAGTGTTTCTGTCCTAAAGGAACTTACAACCGTGACCTTTAACAACTGTTATGCAGACAAAATTGTGTGCAATAATCCAAAACCAAGCGTTCAAACTCCAAATACAGTATCTCACAAAAGTGAGTACACCCCTCACATTTTTGTAAATATTTTATTGTATCTTTTCATGTGACAACACTGAGAAATTACACTTTGCTACAATGTAAAGTAGTGAGTGTACAGCTTGTATAACAATGTAAATTTGCTGTCCCCTCAAAATAACTCAACACATAGCCATTAATGTCTAAACCCCTGGCAACAAAAGTGAGTACACCCCTAAGTGAAAATGTCCAAATTGGGCCCAGAGTCTCAATAATTTGTGTGACCAACATTATTTTCCAGCACTGCCTTAACCCTCTTGGTCATGGAGTTCACCAGAGCTTCACAGGTTGCCACTGGAGTTCTCTTCCACTCCTCCATGATGACATCATGGAGCTGGTGGATGTTAGAGACCTTGCGCTCCTCCACCTTCCATTTGAGGATGCCCCACAGATGCTCAATAGGGTTTAGGTCTGGAGAAATGCTTGGCCAGTCCATCACCTTTACCCTCAGCTTCTTTAGCAAGGCAGTGGTCATCTTGGAGGTGTGTTTGGGGTCATTATCATGTTGGAATACTGCCCTGCGGCCCAGTCTCCGAAGGGAGGGGATCATGCTCTGCTTCAGAATGTCACAGTACATGTTGGCATTCATGGTTCCCTTAATGCACTGTAGCTCCCCAGTGCCAGCAGCACTCATGCAGCCCCAGACCATGACACTCCCACCACCATACTTGACTGTAGGCAAGACACACTTGGGGAACCCCAGATCCCGGCCTCCCCCACTGTGTGAAATGGTAATGGGGTACAAATGTACCCCTACCATTTCACAAAAAGAGTGTCAAAATGGTACAAATGACAAGACATGACTTGGGACAAGTCCTTTATTGAAAAATAAAAATGTCCCACGAAGTTCGTTCATCTCCATGGGAGGCACCCGCCATATGACGCGTCCTCACAGGTGAGTTTTTTTATAACTGAGGGCGGGGCCACCTGTTTACATAACCGGATGTCCCCGCCTCCCTCTGATGCCCCGGGAAAGTCATAGGGAAGTCCCCGTACGTCAGAGGGGGGTCATCCGGGAACACCGTGTGGCCCCATCCTCAGTTATAAAAGAACTGTCACCTGCGAGGACGCGTCATATGGCGGGTGCCTCCCATGGGGACGGGTCGGTCACAGCTTTTTTTTTTTCTTTTTCGGTCCGATGTTTGACTCTAACATCAGGCTCATCCCTAGCTGGCAGCACTCATACGTCTATTTCCCAAAGACAACCTCTGGATATGACGCTAAGCACGTGCACTCAACTTCTTTGGTCGACCATGGCCTGTTCTGAGTGGAACCTGTTCTGTTAAACCACTGTATGGTCTTGGCCACCGTGCTGCAGCTCAGTTTTAGGGTCTTGGCAATCTTCTTATAGTCTGGGTCATCTTTATGTAGTGCAACAATTATTTTTTTTCAGACCCTCAGAGAATTCTTTTCCATGAGGTGCCATGTTGAACTTCCAGTGACCAGTATGAGAGAGTAAGAGCAATAACACCAAATTTAACACACCTGCTCTCCATTCACACCTGAGACCTTGTAACACTAATGATTCACATGACACCGGGCCCAATTTGGACATTTTCACTTAGGGGTGCACTCACTTTTGTTGCCAGCGGTTTATACATTAATGGCTGAGTGTTGAGTTATTTTGAGGGGACAGCAAATTTACACTGTGATACAAGCTGTACGCTCATTACTTTACATTGTAGCAAAGTGTCATTTCTTCAGTGCTGTCACATGAAAAGATAGAATAAAATATTTACATAAATGTGAGTGGTGTACTTAATTTTGTGAGATACTGTATATACAGTACTTAATACTACTCCAATACTCCAATATATTTTATGTGGTATGTTTATTCAATATTTATGGATTATCACACAAGATATTTTATGTGGTATATTTTTTCATTATTGATGGTTCACTATTTAGTAAGCTATTTAGATATCACCGTAATGATTATTGAGGTGGATAGGAGAATATGAGCATTGTGTAGCACTATTTTCTTGTTGTTTATTTAGTTTGAAGTGGGAACACATTGTTGGTGTTTGCAGCAGCTCTTTATTTTAATATAGTTGTTTTATGCATAGGATCGAGGCAGCATATGAGAATTTTATCTGGTTTAATTCATGTATTATATTAACCACTTGAAGGGGGAACATGTATCCCCCTTCATAATCAGGCCATTTTTTACAATATGGCACTGTGTTACTTTAACTGAAAATTGCATAGGATGTGGGACACTGTACCCAAATAAAATTTATGTAATTTTTTTCTAACAAATAGAGCTTTATTTTGGTGGTAATCGATCCCCACTGCGTTTTTTGCGCTATAAACAAAAAAAAATGACAATTTTGAAAAAAAAAATATATTTTTTACTTTCTGCTATAAAACATATCCCATAAAACATTTTGGAAAATCTAATTTCTTCATCAATTTAGACCAATATGTATTCTGCTACATGTTTTTGGTAAAAAAAAATCCCAATAAGTGTATATTGATTGGCTTACGCAAAAGTTATAGTGTCTACAAACTATGGGATATAATATTGTAATTTTTATTTATTTATTCTTTTTATACTAATAATGGCGGCGATTAGCAACTTATAGTGGGACTGCAATATTGCAGCAGACAATTGGACACTAACTGACACTTTGCGGAAACTAGTAACACTAATACAGTGATCAGTGCTAAAAATATTCACTGTCACTGTACTAATGACACTGACTGGGAAGGGATTAAACATCTAGGTTGATCAAAGGGTTAAATGTGTTCCTAGCCTGTGTTTGTGTTTACTATGTGTGCTGCTTTTACTAGGGGAAGACATGGATTCTAGTCCTTGCTTTGCAGAGACACAGAATCCATGCCCTTCCCCCTGGCAGAACCAGGATCTGCCTTGTCTACCTAGGCAGATCCCTGTTCTGTGTAGTTTAACGGGGATCGGCAGGCTGGAGAACATTCAGTGCCCGACACCTGCAGATCAGCTTCTGCTGTGAATTTTCACAGCAGAAGCGGCCCGTCGGCGGTGCGCCCCTGCAGGCAGAAGTCCGGAATCACACATATATATATATATATATACATATACATATACATATACGTGATCCGGCGCACAGCTGCCACCCTGTAGCAGTAAGACTGCTATAGGGCGGTCCCTAAGTAGTTAATGCAGCTCTGAATATGAGCAACGGAGTGGGAATTTTTCATTCAAGCTGCACTCATATTGATTATTTTGTTATAAAATATATTGATAATGCCTGTGATAAAATATTAGATGGAACATGTAGAGCAGGAGGTTTACACACAATGCTTAGTAAAGTGATTGGTTTCTACATTATTAGAGACTCAGCAACAGTACAGCAGAGAGGAGAGATTTGCAACAAGTCTCAGTGTGGGGAACGCCAAGTTGTAGGGCGAGTATTAGAGAAGCCTAGAGTTGTGTTTATCTTGAAGAAAAAGCATTGTCTAAACTGTGGATTTTTTCATCTGTATTCAGTGTCATAAAATGTATTCATTAGCCTTTACTGCCCTGCCTTGCTTTACAGCAAAGTGATCAAATGCTCAATCATGTTGCTGAAAGCCTTAAAGTGTTTTCCAAGCCAAAAGCTTATATTTTTCTCGTTTTGGATAGAGTGTGGCATGATTAAAAGCCCTTGTCTAGTATATACTGCTATCCACGGCTCTTTCGGAGCCCCACCTTCAGCAACACAGACATTTTTATTTGGGGAGTTTCCTCCATTCACTTCACTTCACCCTTCACTACTCTGTCTAAAACTAAAAAAAATGTTTTGGCTGGACAAACACTTTATAGTAAACATGTGGCTGGGGAGGGCGTGGCCGGATGTGAAGAGGAGAAGACGTGCTGAGGCTGAGCTCCGCTCTCACATGGATCCTGCCTATTATCTCTGGCTCTACAATCACACCTATTTCTCTCTTCTCCGGCACCCTGGGGTCCAAGAGGACTTACGGTACAAAGCGGACCTCCCCGCCGGCACCAGGTAAGACCCGATTGTCATCTGTGGCCTGTACCCGCTCCTCCTTAGCCGCCATCTTGCCCACGAGGCCCCCTATCGCCACAATGTCGGCCGGCACTCAGACACAATCCCTGTCTGAGCTATCAGCGGCTCAGGCGGCCTCACACGCGGAGCTGCTGGCTGCTATAAAAACGGGCAATGACTCTGTCATGGTGAAGATAGACCATTTAGTGACAGATGTCAGTCTCATAAGACATGACATGGACAAATTTAGGTCCCGGATTGCAGAGGCTGAAGGCCGCATTTCCCAGTTAGAAGATGACACAAGAGCTGACTCCCGGGACCTCCATGCCCTGCAATTACAAGTGAAAGCCCTGCAGGAAAAATCCATTGACACTGAAAACAGATTGAGGAGGAATAATATTCGTGTCATAGGCCTCCCAGAGCGAGCAGAAGGCTCTAAGCCAGCTGAATTTGCAGAAATCTTTCTTCTCTCCCTCTTGGATATCCCTGCTATGCCCCCTACATATGTAGTGGAGAGGGCTCATAGGGTTCCCCCCACTCCTCCAGTCCCTGGAGCCCCACCGCGACCCTTCCTCCTTAGGCTTCTGAACTACAGAGACCGTGATAAACTGCTTGCAGCTGCCAGAGAGAAGCAAGACCTATGCTTTAATAATGCCAAAATAATGCTTTTTCCTGACTATTCCCTGGAGATACAGCAGAGACGCCGATCGTTCACAGAAGCAAGACGTCGCCTAAGAGATAAAGGGCTGAAGTTCAGCCTACTGTACCCCAGCAAGCTCCGGGTGATCGACGGGGAACGAGCACATTTCTTCATGGATCCTGAGGCAGCTCTTTCGTGGCTGGATGGTCGTGGCTAAGTAGCAGCTATGTGTTTACAGGTACCGAGTAATGACTCTATTGACTGCAGGCTCAAACTCCTTTTTACCTCCTGTTTTATATTTTATATTTTCCATTTTATTTTTCAACTTTTTTTCAGAAGTCACGACAAATGCTGATGTGTAAAGTTGCAGCTTCAAAGTATCTCACTGTGACACTGATCCAATATACAGGCTTATGACGCGGGGACCACCTACGCTATATCCCTTCTTTTTCGTTGTACCCCCTCCTTTTGCACATTCTCCCCCTTTTTTTTTTCCTCACAACCACAGTTTCATAATTGTGCACTATGAGTGTGAATAAGAGCATCGTATGGAGAGCAGGACTGCTCACCCCTTGAAGAGCACACAACACAGCCAACTTCAGCAAGACCTACATGAGACAAGATCTCCACTGGCCCCCCACACACCCTCTCCATTTTGCTCCCTATCCAGAGGCGAACTACCACCTCATTCTATGAGGGAATAAGTTCCTACCAGGTTTTGTATGGGACACCCTCCTTTTTTTTTTTTTTTTTTGATATTGGACGGACCAACATACATAGACTGGTCTGCAGTAAGGCTATTTAAGCAAGATAACCCCCGTACAGGGGTATATCTATAGTTAGCTGTTGGTTTTTTGGGGTAAAACTGTTCCCAACTCTCCTCCCTTGTTTTTTTCCTTTTTCTTTTTTTCTTTTTGGCGAGGAGATGGGAATCAGTAGGATAAGCACTTCGTGCTTGGGTTGTTTATGTTTTAGTTTGCGGATTTTAGTTTTAGTTTGTACTTGGTTGCTGCAATGGTTAAATGTTACTGGTATACGATGGTATAGCTCAGTGATTTTGCTGTCTGTGAGTTGCCCGCTAACAAGCTCCTCCCACCATTTTATTCGGACATGTTTCTCTAAATTCATATGGCTACCTCCCTAACTGATACATTCACGGTCCTCTCCTGGAACGTTAGAGGCCTAAATTCCAAATTCAAACGAGCGCTGTTAACAAAATATCTGAAGTTGCACTCCCCACACATCATCCTTCTCCAAGAAACACACCTCACAGGCAGCAAGGTTCTGACCCTTAAAAAACCCTGGATACAGAGGTCCATACATGCTACATACTCCTCCTACGCAAGGGGGGTATCAATATTAATTGCTAAGAAATTTCCATGTATAATTGAAGAGGTCTGCACAGACGCCCAGGGCAGGTTTGCTATTGTGGTGTTTGGGCATTGGTCTCAAAGGTACATTATCATAAATGTGTATATACCCCCACCTTTTTCACCAGACCTATTATACACAGTCCTGGAAAAAGCTGCACCCTTCTGCCCAGGGAAATTATTGGTAATTGGGGATTTTAATGCTATCATCTCCCCAGACACGGATAGACCGGTCCCTCCTAAGAATCACAATACTGATTTATCTAGCTGGGCGCGAGCTATGGGTTTAGAAGAGCTATGGAGATGGAGACACCCTAACCTTAGGGCTTATTCATGCTTTTCGACTTCCCATAAGACTGCATCTAGAATTGACTTGGCCTTCTCCAATTCAGCTCTGCTGACGGACGTAGTGGAAGCCTCCTACTTGCCTAGTGGGTTATCAGATCATAGCCCACTGGCAGTGGAATTCCGCTCTTCCGCTCATCGAGATGCGGCTCTGTGGAGGCTGGGGGCTCATTGGATCTCCCACCCTGAAGTGGAAGACATTATTACACCCAGGTTGACAGAGTTTTGGGACCACAATAACGACTCCTCATCCCCGCAAATAGTGTGGGACGCGTTTAAGGCCTATACTAGAGGGCAATACATCTCCACCATAGCTGGTGTCAGGAAGCGACAGGGCCAGCAAACCCAAACACTACAACAATCAGTGGAGGACCGGGCTGCGGTCTATAGTGCAGACCCCACACCAGCTCATTTTGACTCCCTAAATGCCGCTCAGAGTGCACTGAACATTCATATGTCAGAGGTCACAAGGCTAGATATACATAAAGGAAGTCAACGTTTTTTTGAGCAGGGAGATAAAAACGGTCGCTTCTTGGCCATGCTGGCACAACATGCCCATCCAACCACAGTAGTTTCTAGCCTGCGCTCTACAGACGGAGGCAAGGTGACTTCCCAATCAGAAATTTTAGAACTATTTAATAACTTCTATGGAAAACTTTATGCCTCCACTCTCTCTTCCGATTTCCAGCCTGAGTCATTGCAAGATCTTTTGGATCCGCTGGCACTGGGTTGGCTCTCGGATGATGAGAGGGAGTCACTGGTCAAGCCGTTCATGGCATTGGAGGTTTTAAATGTCATCCGATCCTTCCCCACTGGTAGGGCGCCAGGGCCGGATGGACTTCCCATAGATTTTTATCGAACACACAGTGACCTTTTGGCACCCATACTGGCCCAGCTGTATACTGTATGCCTGTCCAAGGGTGATTTACCTCCATCTATGCACCAGGCCTACCTTACCTTGATACATAAGGCCCCTAAGGACCCAGAGTTGTGTGCATCCTATAGACCGATTGCGCTATTAAATAATGACCTTAAAATTTTAACTAAATTGTTAGCCTCCCGCCTATACCCCTTGTTGCCCTCAGTGATTGATCCTGACCAAACAGGATTCATGCCCAAGAGATCCACAGATGTAAATCTTAGGAGACTCTTCACTAACATCCACACCCAGCATCACAATTCCGGGACAAGGGCTATAGCCCTACTAGACATAGAAAAGGCCTTCGACACTGTTGAATGGCCCTTTTTATGGGAGACACTGCGTAGAATGGGCTTCCCACTACAATTTATTTCATGGTTGCAGGTGATATACAAGTGTCCCACATCATCGATTTGCCTGGGTTCTAAATTATCATTCCCCTTCAAGTTGTTCCGGGGAACTAGATAGGGCTGCCCTCTTTCACCAGCTTTGTTTGCCATAGCCATTGAGCCAGTTGCCGAGGCCCTACGTACATCGCCCCACATTAAAGGGCTGCGTATTGGCTTGCTGGAGGAGAGGGTAGCCCTGTACGCGGACGATATGGTCCTTTTTCTTGCCGACGCTGGCTCGTCGCTTCAAGGCGCATTAACAGTCCTTGATACATTCTCTGACGTAACGGGCCTCCGGGTTAATTGGTCGAAATACACCTTATTTCCCATAGACCAAGAAGCCAAATCCACTTCCTCCCCTGATAGTCCACTGAAATGGGTGGACACTTTCAAATACCTTGGGGTGCAGGTCTCTAATCATGCCCAAGACTTCCTTAAACAGAACCTTGAGCCAGTGGTGGGGGAAATGAAAACCAAACTCAAGGCATGGAGTAATCTGCCCCTATCTGTTTGGGGTAGAGTCAATCTCCTCAAAATGAAAATTATTCCCAAATTTACTTACCTTTTTCGCCATTCCCCGCAGTGGATTCCCAAATCTTTTTTTACCAAACTCAATCAAAAATTCTCAGAGTTCCTGTAGGGCCCGGCTCCCCCTAGATATAAGTTGTCGACCCTCATGAGGCCAACGTCACAAGGTGGCATGGCATTTCCAGACTGCCATAAGTATTTTGTGGCCGCGCAATTGGTAACGGTGGTCTGGTGGTTAAACCCCGACAAATCAAACGCAGCTTCGGCTTTAGAAGCTACGGTGGTGGGTTCCTGGGAAACCCTCCAATTCCTTATTCATAGAGGCCCACGCGCTTTGCACCCACTCACCCCCTCCATGCTCACTACTTTGCGAGCATGGCGGATGGGTCTGAATATAGGCAAACACAAACACTCAGAAATCTCCCCCAATGCCCCCTTATGGTTGAATCCCAACTTACCACATATATACAAACTCACGGACCCCCAGATTTGGACCAAGTATGGTATAAAATTGGTATCACAGGTTGTGTCACAAACGTCTTTACTCTCTTTCTCCCAGCTCTCCTCTAAGTATAATTTACCGAAACACTACCAGTTCTGCTATTTTCAGCTAGCACATGCATTTGCGGCTCAATTTGCTCACTCCTCCTGCATCCTGACTCAATCCGAGTTGGAGAAGATGCTTAGATCTGGGTGCGCCGAGAAACCTACATCGAGTCTATACGCGCACCTAGTCTGTGTGTGTCCCTACCACCTCTGGATGGACTCTGGTCCCGTTGGCAACGCGATATTCCTGTGTTGGACAATGACGACTGGGATGATGTTTGGGACTTTCCTTTCCAGTCACTGGTCTCCATGAGAGACAGGGTAGTGCAATTCAAAATTGTGCATAGAGCTTATTTCACCCCTCACAGACTCCACACGATGAACCCTGACCATTCATCGGAGTGTTGGAGATGTGGTATCTCTCCAGGAGACTTCGCACACATCTTCTGGCATTGCTCTAAATTACAGCAATACTGGAGGGATGTGATTAACTTAATTAACAAAGTCGCATCAACAAATTTACCACTGTCAATGGAAATATGTATTCTTGGTCTAATAGAAAATGTTGTTCCAACCATAGCCAAACGCACGATGATTGGATTACTACTCTTCTATGCTAGGAAAAATATTGCAATGCAGTGGAAAAAACCTAACCCCCCCTCATTTACACAGTGGAAGCGTTTGGTTAATGATAGCCTCCCGTTATATAAAGATACATATGCAAATCGAGGATGTCCTTTGAAATTTGACAAAGTCTGGCGTAATTGGATGGAAACAATGAATATTGCAAAATGAACACAGAATTATAATAGAGATCTAGCTAAAGGACTGTGCATTATATTGGTTAATCGGGTTCAGCCAAAAGTAACCTCAGGCTAAATATAAAACTGATTGTATGTGAATAACCCATTTGGAGGAAGATTGTATACACTACCCTGCTGATGTTTTTTTTGTATGGGCAAACCACACAAATCGATGTTCATGTATTCTGTCGTGATACCGAAGAACTGTTGCAACCAAGTGTTATTGTACTGTTTGTTTCTAAAAATCTGAAATAAAAATAATTAAAAAAAAAAAAAAAAACATGTGGCTAGGCACTTAAAGCTGGTTTAGCATCTTTTTGGGAAGTATACAGCACCCAACACATTAGATATGTGTATAGCTCCCAGCATTCCCTGATTTCAAGGGACTGTCCCAGATTTGGAACAAAGTCACTCTGTCCCCCTTCCCCCTCCCTCTTTCAAAAGGGTTTTCCCAGTGCTAACCCTTTCATTCAGTTTCTAAATGGCTGCAGTTGTAAATTTCAAAAGCCAGTATAAAGGAATAGTGGTGGTAAAAAAAAGCACTTGTGGGTATTAAAGATGAGCTGAACACCCCCCCGGTTCGGTTCGCACCAGAACTTGCAAACAGGCAAAACATTCAGATGAACACACGAACACCGTTAAAGTCTATGAGACACGAACATGAAAAATCAAAAGTGCTCATTTTAAAGGCTTATATGCAAGTTATTGTCATAAAAAGTGTTTGGAGACCTGGGTCCTGCCCCAGGGCACATGTATCAATGCAAAAAAGTTTTAAAAACAGCCGTTTTTTCAGGAGCAGTGATTTTAATAATGCTTAAAGTGAAACAATAAAAATGAAATATTCCTTTAAATATCGTGCCTGGGGGGTGTCTATAGTATGCCTGTAAAGTGGCTAAAGGAAAAAGAGTAATTTAAAACTGATCATGGCTGTAATGAATTGTCAGGTCTCAGCAATATAGATAAAACTCATTTAAAAAAGTGCCATGGGTTCCCCCCCTCAGTCCATTACCAGACCCTTTGGGTCTGGTATGAATATTAAGGGGAACCCCAAATCAAAAATTTAAAAAAGAATTGCGTGGGGGTCCCCCCAAAATCCATACCTATTAAGTGGAACCCTGGGCCAAATAAAAAAAAAATGACGTAGGGGTCCCCCC
Organism: Aquarana catesbeiana; assembly: GCF_042186555.1. Classification (NCBI taxonomy): domain Eukaryota; kingdom Metazoa; phylum Chordata; class Amphibia; order Anura; family Ranidae; genus Aquarana; species Aquarana catesbeiana. The sequence goes on from NC_133324.1 coordinate 217,128,276, forward strand.
CAAAATCCATAACAGACCCTTATCTGAGCACGCAACCTGGCAGGCCGCAGGAAAAGAGGAGGGAGGAGAAAGCACCCCCCCTCCTGAATTGTACCAGGCCACTTGTCCTTAACATGGGGAGGGTGCTTTGGAATAGCTCCCCAAAGCATCTTGTCCCCACGTTTAAAGGAATATTTCATTTTTATTGTTTCACTTTAAGCATTAATAAAATCAGTGCTCCTGGAAAAAAAAAATTTGCTGCGAACAACGCATAATGTTCGTTGTTCGCCGAACATCCGAACAACCAAAGTTCGGCCCGAACTTATGTTCGGGCCGAACCATTCGCCCATCCCTAGTGGGTATAACTAATATTTGTTCTCCTTTAAGGGGGCGTGGCAGAATGTGTGTCCTGTGCATCCATATTTTTGCTAATAGGTGTCCCTCATTCCCATCTGAAAAAGTTGGGAGGTTTGTATGAGCAAAGTTATGTATCCCAGTACCTACAGGCAGCTGTTTTTGCTTAAAAGGATCTGTCATGAAGCTTGGAATACTGAAGTATTTCACTTTGATTCTATTACACAGTGGGGGGGATCTGCTGCCCTGTTTTAAGGCTAACCCCCTCCAGACGGCTCCATGGTCTGGAAGGAATGCATTGTTCTCTGTTTGACTGTTTGTTTATGTACTTTAATTACCCTCTGGGGCTTCTCTGTGTCATTACACATATCAGTCCTCCTATTCAAGCTATCGGACCAATCCCTGCTGACCATGTTTCAAGTCCTCATTTGCATGGACAAGAGGACCTGAGTGAAGACTCACATGTACTTTACAATTGACCAATAGGAAAGTGGTTGTTGGGGGCGGGGTGTTCAAACTGCTGTGTATAAAAGTGTGTTGTGTGCATCAATAAAAAGTGAGATTCCTGTTTGAACTTACATACAGCCTGCCTGGTCTTTGTTCTGAGCTATCACAACTGGATTAGAAGGGCACATAGCTGTAGTTCGAATCACCGAACCATCAGATGTTGCGATCTGCAATCTGATTCAATAGCCGCAGAGGAGTGTCGGGAGAGTGGAACCGAGCGAGCAGGGGCTCGTTACAGGATCTCTTCAGTATCTTCCTCACAGCCACCAGGTACTGCCCTAAGCAGCTGTTTTCCAGTGCTAGAAGGTTAATACTGCTGAAAAAAAGTTGGGCAACCTTCTTCAGCCACTATTTATGTTACTAGTACTAGTTTTACACTATCACAATGCATTTGTGTTCTGTGAATGGGCAAAGGGAAACCTATCATTCAATGACTCCTCTTTCATTCTACTTCACACAATGCAGTGTGGGAAATCAAAGTAGGGGTTATGTAAATGAGAGGGCAGAGGGGGTGGTTGGGCAGTGCAATTTTTCTCAGTAGCAGCTGATGCTGTTAACCTTCACATCACCAGTAGAGACAGCCACTCAAGGCAGTATCCGGCAACTGTGAGACACTGCAGGGAAGAATTTTAGCAGTAGCAGCTGCCTGCAGGTAATAGCATGTGCACTAATATATGTAACGAATGTGTTTGATGCTGTGAAGAAGAAAAAAGAAACTGTGCAGTATATAGCACTGGTAGATTTTTAATCTACCGCTGATAGGTAAATCTTGTGGGTTACTTGTTGGGTGAAGTTAGATTTGCCTCTGTTCCAGCTTGGCTGAGTTGCATGTAGTTCCACACTGTGCCGGTGGGTGTCGTTGTCACCATGGGCTGGTGTTGGAAAGGCAACGTGTTGAAGCGTATAAGTGCTCCTCTGTCCTGGAGACAATTCGGTGGAGGTGGTCCTCTGAGTTGCATGCTGGGAGAGGGTATTTATGGGACAGGTATGTGTTAAGATTACCACCTCGTGGTCCTCCGTTCCGGAGGCCCAAGTCGCTGTGGCCTGTGGATGGGCCCAGAAGCCTGTCTGGGGCCTACCACAGCAGCAGAGGAATGGTCCTGAGCTGTCTATCCTGAGTGAAGAAGCTGGACAACCGAGGAGATCCCAGGGGAGGACCTGTCGTGGAAGGATCATGCAGAGTGCTGGTCTGGAGAGGGGTCTGGTGACTCGGTTGGAGGACGTATCCTAAAGTGATCTTACTGCATAGTACTGCCGGGTTGGCTTAAAGGTTCAAGTACTGTGTCTGACATTCATCGCAAACCAATACATCCTGTGGCAGAGGATCGTACGGGTTTTATTCCAAACAAGTCTGTGGCAGAGACTTTTGTTCGTGCTACGTACTGGCTGCAAGGCAAGTGAGAGAGGCCTATACAGGCAGGCAAAGACTGAATCCCACAAGGGGAGTGCATTTAACTACAAGTGTTCAATTCCAAAGAATGTTCTAAAGAATACTAAGGAAAGGTATTTGAGCTTCCCTGCAACTTTCCTTCTGCCTCTTTCCTGCTACTTCCTTTATTACTTGTTCATTAAAGCATTGGAAAATATACTCAAGTGTTTGGTGCTTACATCGTCCAGAGGTAAACTCAACGGGACCCTAGACCTGGTGCCGGTGAAACAGAGGTATCGAGAGTGAAGGTAACAAGCCCGCTTTAAACCAGCAGCTCCACCGAGAGTTAGTGCTACATATATATATATATATATATATATATATATATATAATAAACTGCATCTTTAAAGTGTTTGTAAACCCTTACATATACCAGGTGAAGTGACTAGCTTCAGGGATTAAACATATCCTACATACATTGCAGCTGCTTATCTGCTGCAGACCTCTCTTCTCTACATCAGTTCAAAGCTTAACATTTACACAGCCTGTCTGAGCTTCAGAAAGAAAGGGGTGGGCATCTGACATCACAAACGCTGCAGAGCTAGGGCACAGATTTCAGTGAAATATGAACCCTGATTGGAGGAAAGGGACACACCTTTGTCCACACAGCACACAGGTAAAATGCACAGCTGAAGTTATCAATTACAGGCTGAGTGCTGGAGCTCCCTCCCTCTCTATCTTATAGAGTTGGGAAAACCTGTCAAAAGTGACTGATGGAGATAAGCAGAGTAAGGAAACAACAGAGAAAAATTACACCCAGTGCTTTGGATAGCGCCAGCTACACGCAATAGAAGGATGTGCTTTGTTCATCTTTCATGTCAGAGGTGTACAACCACTTTAAAGTGGAGCTTCACCCAAAAGAGGAAACTCCGCTTGTTCACACCCTCCCCCTCCACTGTCACATTTGGCACTTTTTGGGGATACCTGGTTTTGATAGGTACCTGCTCCCACTTCTGGGTAAGATCGCCACGGCGATCTATGAGTATGTCCAGCCCCTCCTCCTTCCCCCCACTGCCTTCTGGGACACACAGGAAGAAGATGGCTGGACCATTCACAGAGCACAGCGCAACTCGCGTGTGCACAGTAGGACACTGGCTGTGAAGCCTGAAGGCTTCATTGCTTGTTTTCCCTTAGTGAAGATGCCAGCGCCTGCACCCGAAGCTGATTGAAGAATCAGCTCGGGTGCCAACACTGCTGGATCCTTGGACAGGTAGGTGTCCTTATATTACAAGTCAACAGCTACAGTACTTGTAGCTGCTGACTTTTAATTTATTTTTTTTTTGGGGGGGGGGGACTGGAGCTCCTCTTTAAGCATTTCCATATTCTTTTGGAAACAGTGAATCAACTTTGAAAAACACTCACTGATTTCTGTAGCCACAGGCATTGTAAAGCAATTTATCCACAAAGTTTACAGCAGAGATAATAAAGTCATTAGAGTAATTCTCTCAGTAGCTCAATGCACCCTGCTGTGCCTTCTACAAGTGACCCAGCAGTCAATTACAGGTATTCTCTAGTGTTAACACAGAACAGGTGCTTTAAAAGGGGTGGGCAGGATGCACTCTGAGTGCTTCAGTGCTTCTGCTGTGAACTTGGTGCATTGTACTGTTTTAGTTTCATAGTTAGTCAGGTTGAAAAAAGACACAAGTCCATCCAGTTCAATCAATAAAAAAAACAAAAAACATACAATCCCATATACACAATACTATACCCACAGTTGAAGGAAGAGGAAGGTGAAAAACCCCAGCAAAGCATGATCCAATTTGCTACAGCAGGGGAAAAATGCCTTCCTGATCAACTTTACCTATAAATATTAGTACCCAGTTATATTATGTACATTTAGGAAAGAATCCAGGCCTTTTTTAAAGAAATCCAGAAATCCAGAAAGCCGGTTAGAACCACCTCTGGAGGGATTCTATTCCACATTTTCACAGCTCTTACCGTGAAGAAACTTTTCCATATTTGGAGATGAAATCTTTTTTCCTCTAGACGTAAAGAGCGCCCCCATGTCCTCTGTGACAACCTTAAAGTGAATAACTCAATACCAAGTTCACTATATGGAGCCCTTATGTATTTGTACATATTGATCATATCCACCTAATCTCCTCTTCTCAAGAGAGAATATATTCAGTTCCTCTAATCTTTCCCCATAGCTGAGCTCCCCCATACCTCTTATCAGTTTGGTTGACCTCTGCACTTTCTCCAGTTCCCTGATATGCTTTTTGACAACTGGTGCCCAGAACTGAACTGTATATTCCAAATGAGGTCTTACTAATGAGTTTTACAGGGGCAAAATGATAGCTCTCTCTCTTTCTGGAGTCCATACCTCTCTAAATATAAGAAATGACTTTGCTTGCTTTGGAAACCGCAGCTTGGCATTGCATGCAATTATTAAGCTTATGATCTACCAAAACCCCCAGATTCTTCTCCACTATGGATTGCCCCAGTTGTACTCACCCTAGTATGTATGATGTATGCATATTCTTAGCCCCCAAGTGCATAACTTTACATTTCGGGGTTTCCCCACATCTAATTTGCATAGCAGGAGAATGTGACTGGCTCCCTATGGAGCTGGTTCACATATCCCTGTTGCAGCTGCGGAGCGCACTGCACAGAAACGTTGTGCGTCTTTGGCTCAGCTTCAGGGCCGAATTCAGGCATAGAATCTGCTCTGATTTGTCCCTGAAATGGGGAACAGGGACGCACAGCGCTCCTTGCCCAATTAAACAGTGCATTGAGGTTGGCTTGTAAGTTGGAGACATCCTGTAAGGACGTTATTCCATTGCATAGCTTGGTGTCATCTGCAAAGGCTGAAGTTGTACTTTTAATCCTAGACCCGATATCATTTATAAAGATATCACATAGTAAGGATCCCAACACTGACCCTTGGGGTACACCAGTAATAACCTTAGATCATTCAGAGTAAGAATCATTAACCACTACTCTCTGAATATGGTCTTTTAGCCAGTTTTCTATCCATTTACAAACTGATCTTTCCAAGCCTGTAGACTTTACCTTACACATTAGAAGTGTGTGGGGAACTGTGTCAAAACTTTTTTGCAAAATCCAAGTATACTACATCCACAGCCACCCCTCTGTCCAAGGTTTTACTTACCTTATCTTCCCAACTATAGAAGTTAAACTAAGAGGTCTATAATTACTTGGTATGGACTTTGATCCCTTTTTAAATATAGGCACCACATTGGCCTTCCGCCAATCCAGTGGCAATATTCCAGTCATTAACTAGTCCCTAAAAATTAGAAACAATGGCTTTGAAATGACAGAGCTCAATTATTTTAGGATCCGTGGGTGTATGCCATCTGGTCCAGGTGCTTTATCCACCTTTATTCTGTCTAAATATTTCTGGACCATATAATTTTTGAGCCATTGTGGGGATGGTATTGTGGGGCAATACCATCCCCATTATGGACTTGAGCTCCCCCATGCTCCTTTGAATACACAGAGCTGAAGAAAGTATTTAATAAATATACCTTCTCTTTGTCCCCAGTCACCTACTCCAGATTATTTTGTAATGCTCAGACCTGACCTTTTTACTATTAATATAGTTGAAGAATAATTTTTGGGGGGTTTGTCCTACTATCTTTTGCAGTCTGTTGTTCGTTTTAAATTTTTGCATCCTTGATTTCCCTTTTACATATTCTGTGATATTTCTTGTAACATTTAAATGATAATATTGTTCCTTCATTTTTATATTTTTAAAAAGCTCTTATCTTGTTATTTATAGCTTTTTTAACTTTGGCCGTGAGCCACATAGGTTTTATTTTTGGCCTTTTAAAATTATTGATCATGGGAATATGCTTTGCAGTGAGTTTGCATACAGTGTTCATCGATACCAATGTTCCCTCCCAGTCTAATGCCGCGTACACACGGTCGGACTTTTCAGCTACAAAAGTCCGACAGCCTGTCCGACATACTTCCGGCGTACCTTCGGCGGACTTGCGGCAGACTTTCTAACGAACGGACTTGCCTACACACGACCACACAAAAGTACGACAGCCTAGTACGCGGTGACGTACACCAAGTCCGACGAGACTATAAAACGGAAGTTCAATAGCCCGTACGACACCCTTTGGGCTCCTTCTGCTAATCTCGTGTTTATCTCGTGTTAGTAGAAGTTTGGTGAGAGACGATTCGCGCTTGTGAGACTCGTATTTTTCAGTTCGTTTTAACTGTTGTTCAGTCTGTGCTTGTGAGGTTTGTATCTGCTTTTCAGTGCGTTTGGTCAGTTGGCATTGAGAAATCTTTGTTTTATTGTCCGCTCGTTCCTGATTTTCAGGTCGTTCTTCACAGGCCTTGCTGTTCTTCAGTGCGTTCTGTTAAGTGCGTTCTGACCAGCCGACCGTTTTGAAGCCATGTTACCTGTACGTACTCGTCGTCGAGCTCGTGCATTGTATGTGCTTGGTGCTGTAGTTTATTCTTCAGACCAAGACCAGTCCATGAACAGGGCGAGGAGGAGTTCATGGACCAAGAATTGGTTGCTCCAGCGTGACCAGTTCTGTCACATGCCATTGCTCCGTGAGATCCGTGAGAATAATCCTGAGGATTTCAGGAACTTTCTCCGGATGACGGACCCCGTTTTTGACCGTTTGTTGGCTTTGCTGACCCCCTATATCAGCAGGCAGGATACCTGCATGAGGCAAGCCATCACTCCGGAGCAGAGGCTAGTTGCCACGTTGCGGTACTTGGCGACAGGGAGAAGCCTGCAGGACCTCAAGTTCTCGACAGGCATCTCCCCCCAGGCTCTGGGGATCATTATCCCTCGTAAAAATTTGCTTGAATGTTCTGTGGTGTTGATTTGTCTAAAGCAAATATATGTTGCACTTTGCAAAATGCATGTGCACTCTACAAGTGCATTTGTTCCAGTGCTTTAGTAAATGAGCAGAAGCTCTGCTGATTTCCATCATCAAATCATATGCAAGCCACAAAGTGTTTTCATTAATTGCCCTTGCATGTGATTGTGTACTCCTTGCAACATGAATGCCTTTTTACCTTACCTCATTTACTGTAAGCTGGTTAGCAACTGCACCTGCAGAGTGCGACAACTGCAGTCTTGTAGCCTTTTTAGTCCCTAAATTCCTGCGTGTCCTAAAAGTAATCTTTTTTAGGGATTTCACAACCCCCTAAAATGTAATCAATGTTCCATCAGAGGGGGTGAGCAATCTGATAAGTGTGCCTTTCCATATTAGTTATTCCAGAAGAATTAAATTATTTAATGTTATACTGATGCTGGGGAATAATGTTTTTAATTGTATAATTTTCTTGCAATGTTAGCTTCAAAATTAATGATTTTGGTTTTCTTGTTTGATTCCCCAGTTTCCTTCAACGCCACAGGAATGGCAGACTGTGGCATCCCATTTTGCCAGCCGTTGGGACTTTCCCAATTGTGGAGGGGCTATAGATGGGAAACATGTCCACATCGTACCACCACCCCATTCGGGGTCATACTATTTTAATTATAAGGGGTTCCACAGTATTGTTTTAATGGCGGTGGTGTCGGCACACTATGAATTTTTATATGTGGACGTGGGGAAGAATGGCCGGATGTCGGATGGAGGAGTATTTGCCCAGACGGAGTTCTGCCAGCGTCTCCAGAGTGGTGGCCTGGGATTGCCACCTGATGCGGATAACGTGGAAGGACTCCCCTTTGTCTTCATTACCGATGAAGCCTTCGCTCTCAGCAAGCACCTCATGAGGCCATTCCCCCAAAGAACCCTCACCCCGGAGAGGAGGGTTTTTAATTTCCGGCTGGCCAGAGCTAGAAGAGTGGTTGAGAATGCGTTTGGAATTCTGGCCAGCCGGTTCCGCCTGTTTCAAACATCCATTAATTTGGCGGAATACAAACTTAATTTTATCATTTTATCGTGCTGCATTCTGCACAACTTTTTACACAAACATTCTGTAAATTATATAGGAACAGTTGGGCCTGAGGCCGGACTTATAGATGACAACCTTACGGGCCTGGATACTGTCCGTACTGGCTTGGCCCCCCAAAGTGCCCGTCAAGTTAGACAGCAATATGTTAATTATTTTATGGGTAGGGGGGCCATTGCAATGGGCCAGGATATTTAATTTTTTAAAATAAAAAAAATATTGATGAAATCTGGAATTATATTTATTGCTTGCCTTTCTTTTGGGCTTTCTCCTAGGTTATGGTCGAGCAGTTGTAGTGCCAACTGTATTTTCCTTTTAAATGTCTAAATAAGCTCCATTGCCACTGTAAACAACTTTTTTACAATTATAACCAAACTGATACTGAGCATTGAAATAACAAACCACACATTTATTTAATTCCTATAAGGAGATGTTTTTATTAATCGTTGTTATGCATTCAGTTATGCATTTAGTAGAAAATGTTCATAGACAAAAATATAATGATATCTTAATAATTAGCAAAAATATTATTATATTTAAATATTTCTACATAATCCACAAAAAATTTTTTTTGCCTTTTTGATTTTCGCAAACAGGCTTTTTTTTATTTATTTTTTTTTTTGGTTTTTTGGAAAATCAAGTTTTTTAATTTTTTTATTTTTTTTTTGAAAATCAATATTTTTTTTTTTGTTTTTTTTAAAATCAAGTTTT